>NC_060142.1:56322276-56630964 GCF_021461385.2 Schistocerca piceifrons | reverse complement strand
AAATTACAAAAAGTATGTTAATAAGAAAAGGAAAGAACACGACACAATATATATTTGCAATTATAGCTCATAAATTCTACAAAACAGATGGAAAGTTCTGATGTCTAGCGGCCTATATAACTGCACACAAGCAAAAATAAGAAGGTTGGGGTTTTAACAGTGGAAGCTATTTATTCGTAGTTTATACAAAATAGAATCAGAGTTTTACTGCCCTTCAAAGCAGTCACGAACATTGTATATGATCCGTTGCTAGCAATGTGGAAGTCATGAGATACACTTAGCAACGCCAGATGTATTGATAGTTCTACTGGAGCAACCTATTGTGAGGTGAATCTCTGTAACCGTTCTGAAGCGAATGCCATGATATGCTTGCTTAGTCTTAGGAATCAAGTTGAAGGCACAAAGGCTTAAGTCCGGGGGGGTGTGGTGGGCAGTGCAGCACTTCCCAGCGCTTTCGAGAGAACAAATCAGTCAGGACTAGCGCCATATGTGCCCGAGCACTGTCCTGCAAAATGATGGGCGGGTCTATAAAGGCACATTTGCATGCCGTGCGTGAGTTTCCTCGGAAACGCGAAATCTTAGTTAAATAATTAATCTCTGACAAATAAATAAAGCCTATGGCACAGAACTGCAGCGCTATGCCGCTGATAAAACAAAATGCAATTATGTCACTCTTATGTTTCATTAAGAAGGAGGTCTTTTAGAATAGCTGAGGCTGGAAGCACGTATATTTTATTAACTGGCACACCACCATATTTGATGTTACATAAGAACACTGCGAGTTGCAATCTTACTATAGTCCGTGAGACGAGTGATTGGTACTGACAGTTCCGGCGGGCAGACGGCGCTGTTGCCGAACGTGGCTCACAGCACGCGGCGCCCTGTCTGCTACACGCATTCTCTAGCAGCAGAAATAAAAGCGAGACAAAATACAAGTCGTATTGGTAAGCGTGAATTTATTTAAAGTTGATGCTTGAAATATATTAACTCGAAAACTGATAAGAGCTATTTAGTACAAGTATCTAAGATGCTGAAACATAATAAAGTTATTTGTTAAACTTCACAACTGAAATGAAAACTATTTTCGCAAGTTGTTGAACATTAGCAGTTTTGGTTTCCATTGTTAAGTATTAGCATTATTAATTTGTTCTACTACAAGCTACAGAATAATTGGTCAGTGTATTAAGAGTTATAATCTGAATAAAGTACTCACAATATGATGATCTGGTTGTAGATCGATAGCAAACTCCCTCCTTACATTCCTGAATGCGTTGTAGTTACTGTAATGGAAAAACACCACTCACATCACTGTCAGAATCTGATTTGACATTGTCTTCCTCAGCACTACTCGAACTATCACTGCTCTCTCCCAGATGTATAATTAAATTTTCGAAGCATTCTCCCACAAACCCTTCGGTTTTGGCCGCCTCTCTGATGGCACTTGCAGTGCTGTTTACAATTTTAGCCCACGTCTCGCTTGTCACTTTATTGATAGCTGCTGGAAGGAGAGTTTCCACTTCAGAGATCGTGAATTTTTTGTTTGCAGCAATGTAATTTTTTATCTGCGCCCACACTCCTTCAATTGCATTGAAGTGACAGTGGTATGGAGGAAGCCGAACGATTTCATGCCCGTGCCTTTTAGCAATCTCGTCAATTACATATGTTGGAAATTGGGGTTTCTTTTGTGCCACAATTTCGAGCAGTTCCGCCTTCCTTAAATCTTCTCTGAAATCTACTTTTCGCCGTTTCAACCACTGAATGATATCGTCTTGTTTTGTTGCCAAGGTTGGTGCCTTATCGTGAACAACGGAATGATAAGACGCATTGTCCATAACAATCACTGATGGACTTGTCAGATTCGTCATAAGCGATGTCTCGAACCATTCTTGAAATACTACACTGTTCATTTCTTCATGGTAATCTCCCGTCTTTTTTGACCGAAACATTTTCTAGCAGTTTGGCACAAAACCTTTCGATGTTCCTGCATGTAAGACAATAATACGCTCTCCTTTGCCAACAGGCACTGCCATTGTCCCCTCGGGCGTTCCATCATTCCAGCCTCTACGTAAAGAATGGCTGGCATTGACCCAAGTTTTATCTAACCACACTATACTTTCTAATTCCACACCCATGATCCTGCGCAGAAATCTGCACCGCCATGCAACTACATCTGTCCTTTCCATTAATATTTTGCGTCCGTTAAACAGTGAATAGCTGAAGCCTATGTCTTTCAACACTGTACGCAATGAAAATTTGCTCCCTTTAAAAAGATCGTCTTTCTGAAGCGACACCTGTAGTTTAGATAGAGTGGGATGTTCCCTTCTCTTATAATAGCTGTTTATATGACGACGAATAGCGTCTTTCTGAAAATCGTCCAAAGCTGTCACCTGCTTATTTCTCGGTCGCTTCTTTCCTGGTGTGTGCAGTTTGTTGTGCCACTCTCGTCACAATCTACACTATACTGTTCTTTCCCTATCTTTATAACAGTGTTCTTACTTATTTTCAATGCTGCTGCAGTTCTCTTCACAACCTGAACAACAGGAATTAAGGGCCCACCTTTGTCCTTTTATCCTTTTCTTCCTCAAAGTAATCCCTCACAGAGCACACGAATTCACGGGCCTGGGTGTGTAGCACACTTTTCTTCCTCCGTTTCACTTCTTGTGTTGGGCTGGTACTACCCGCCGCACTAGACACTGTTTACAACGAAACAAACAAAGAAACACTAAAAACAACAAAAACGAAATAAACTGCGAATTCAACTTCAGACAAACGACGAACGACCCCACCGCCTGCACGTGAGATACTGGTAAGTTTCATAAGCGCGCGCGACCGGGTTTCAGAGCGGCAACGTGGCCCTTGCTACCCGCTCAAAGTCACGCCGTCATTGGCTGCCTGCCTGCGGTCGCTAGGCAACGGAAAGACGCTACCGAGCTGTCAATACCAAAGACTCGCCTCCCAGACTATAGGCACTCGATTCTGTAAAGAATTTATATTTATGAAAGTAAGTTGAATTATTTAACTGTAGGCTTATTCGTTGAATATATCTAACTAAATGTGTAAACTTTATGTTTAGTAGACAGTCACCTCTGTACGACGTATTGACATGGCTGGCAAATTATTCTAATATTGAAATTTAGATTTTGAGTCCGCACCTACCGCAGCAGTGTTTGGAAATAATTTAAATACGAAGTCCGATTATTTCAGTCTTATTTCACAGTCAACTACGAATAACATTGCACTTACGAAAAAGCCATTGTCAAGAGTCTGATACGAAATAATTAGACGTCCACGTTCCAGATAAGCAAATATTAATTACAACCAATCACTATAATACATAATTAATAATTAATATTTTATTTTATTTAATTTATTTATTTATTTTATATTGGCGACGCGTGTCGGACTTGCTATTTTGTCATTTGTTACATTGTTCTCTTTGTTTCATGTGAAAAATCAACTCTCTGGACCTGGACTTGAATATATGAGAAATAACAAAAATCTGAAGATATTTTCCAATTCTAAAATTTTGCGGGAAGACGCAATGAAGCTTCCAGCAAAATAAGGTAAGACGCAGCATCTGTGCATTGGCAGGCTTGACCAGACGCGTAATTCAATGTATTAGCTCTTCAGTAGATTCTGTAGTATTTCTTTCGCGCGTAGCAGTTTTCAGTGATAAATTTCATTCTCAGTGCTTTTCCTTAAACAATAATTTCTGCAACAATACCTATACACGAGTGTACAATATGGCCGACTTCTGTACGATACGTTGTAACATGGCCAGCAGCCATTAACAATAATCCCATATTCAGTTTACATTTTTAAATTAACGAAGAGCCATTGTTGCTACGAGCGATTCATGTTCAACTGCATTTTATTTTAAAACCAGTGTCAAACTTTATTTTCTCGAAGCATATCTTACGTGTGCCATGGTCATAACTAGAAAACAATACGCAAAGATGGAACAGCAAAGACATACTATTCAGACGCAATCCGACTCGGACGAGAGACAAATGTTTGAAAATGACTTTACGACAGCAACCGATAGTGACGATTCATCAGATATTGACGCAAGTGTTAACGGAAATTTTGACAATAGGCCATCCACCACAAAAATTTCAAAGTCTCAGTCAGAGCCCATGTTAATACATGACGTCACGTCTAATGACGCGGCGGGGACAAATACCTTGTAAACAGCAAACATTGCCAACATGTTACAAATGCTAATGAAACAAAACGCAGAAAATATGGAAACCTTAAAGACACAAAATAAACAGTTAAAGACACAAAATGAACAGTTAAAGACACAAAATGACGAAATTAAATCTGATCTCATAGCAATCAAGACAGGTAATGACACATTATGTAAGCGTGTGGAACTTATAGACGCCACACTGACCAAACAGATGACTGAACTCCGTACGAAATTTGCCAAGCTTAATACGATACAAGAAAAGACTACAAATACCGTAGCACTTTTACAGACACAAGTAAAAAACCTTAATGTCACGTGTGTAGCTCTTACTGAACAAATTCAAACATATCCTTCAGTACACGACAACCTTGAAAAACGAAATACTGACGTGCAGAATAAATTTGACGATGTTGAACAACAACTGACTGACATCTTACAATCTCATGCCACAGCTCATTTTCAAAATATTAATTAAGAATTTCATGATTGGGTAGAGAACAAAGAAACATTTTGATAGATGCATACGTGAAAATTTACCAACAATTGTGCACGACTCCGTAGCAAAATACATCACTAATAACAAACAGCTGATTAGTGACGCAGTACAAACTGTCACTGCACCCATGAGACAATTCACCGAGCAACCGCAGTCTGAATGTAACGAAAATATCAGTCAAACAGTTCAGAAACCAATATACATACGAGTAAAACGCACACATACCGCGCACGACAAACACACAAGAATAAAACACACCACGACAACAACACATACCACGACGTGCAAACACAAACACAAGCTATTAACATGGTAAACCACTGCAACATTATCGTAATTACTCGCCGTCTGAACATTACAGTAATTACAGTGGAACAAACCCATATCATAATGCAAAGGAAGAAGAAAGCTTAATAAAACACAGACAATTTCAGACTTTTATCCCAGAAAAACGAACCATTCATCCGGTGATTTTTCTTAAATCTTTTAGTAACGCATTTCCACGCACTTGGAGTGACCGGAAAAAGATTTCATATATTGTCGGTTGCATCCAAGGCGATGCAGCTGTCTGGGCAGACAGTCAAGCTGACGTATGTACCACGTACAGTGAGTTTGAGCGTGCCTTTCTGAACAAATTCTGGTCGAAATCCGTCCAGGAGCGACTCAGAAGACAAATTTTAGAACCTGAAACTTTTAACAGTAAAAATGGTAACTTACGCAGATATTTTGAAAAATACTTGAACATGGACATTTTTTGGACGAACCAGTCGCAACACGTGATATACTCCGTGCGTTGAAGGCCAAATTGCCTTTCAACATTAAAGAAAAACTCTTATATATTCCGGATGACGATCCAGATTATTTTTTAACAGCTTTAGATTCGGTTGACATGTTACTAGAAGATCAGCGCTTCGCGCGGCAAAACAGCAACCACAATGTTTATATTAGTGGTATGCAAAACATGCAGGCTTGCCAACTCAATTCTGGCGCGCCGACAGTTGGATACGCGGTACAGCAAAAACAGCAAACTCCCATGCCGTCTCAATACGGAAATCAAAATCAACACGCGTATTCCAACACAAACAACAGTTACAACAGTAATAACACTTCATGCGGTAATCCATACAAAAGGCACCGCGGTAATAATAACAACAACAACAACCGTAACAACGGATACAAATATAACAACAAAAACACAAACAGAAATAGAAATAATAATAACTACGAGTCAAGACAGCATCAAGGGTGGACTCCTAGCGATCAATACTTTCATTCAAACACTGCTATACCACAGCAGCCACCAGGACAAAATTGGAGCATACCTTACGACCGACAGGTAAGTCATAATGCGCAACAGCGACAACAACCGCAAAAGTTTGGAGATCACAACAGGCAATATCCGAATGTGAATATAATAGAAGTGACACCTGATACACAACCTCAATCTGTGTCAGTACCTAATACAAATGCTAATCCAACAAACTAGAAACAGTCACTTCTATGCCCTGGGTCGTGGCTGAAGAATTCTTGGGGGGCGACTTCAATGTTAATCAGTTATTTGACACCACCATTGAACAACAAAATATTGATATGCCTAATAATTCTAAACAAAAACTACCTGTTTTATTTATAAGATACAACCACAATGAGAATATATCAGATGAACTTTTACAAGACAGTACACAATGTCGTTCAAACACAAATGAAATTGTTTTAGCATCTACTACTGGTGTAGTAGGTGGGATTCCAACTACTATTATCTTAGATACAGGTGCAGCTGTGAGCGTTTTGTCTTTTAATTTCTATAAAAAGATGTGTGAATTGGAGCCTGTGCCTGAGTTTCCCGCCCAAAACTGTAAAATAACTACTGCTCTAGGTAATAAGTCATGTAGGGTTAAGAAGCAAGTTTTTGTAAACATTAAAATAGGTAATGGAACCGTACAATGGCCATTCATGGTTGTACAAAACCTTGTGACAAATTGCATATTAGGATTAGATATTATGAGCGAGAAGGACTGCATTATAGACTTCTCCAAAGGTAAATGTATTTTAAATGATAAAGGCAGTGTAATTATTATTGATTTGGACAGGAGAACTCTAAAGCATGCCAAACACTGTACAGGGTACAAGGTTCAGTTAGTACTTGACAATGACATTCAAGACATGCAAACACACTCATCTGACACAGAGCTAATGGACTTGAAAACATTGCTTGATCATAAGATAAATGAAGCCACAGCTCTCAATGTACATGAACGTATAAAACTACAGGAAGTGTTATCCAAATATTTACAAGTTTTTACCAAACGATTAGGTGTTATCAACACGTATGTGTACAAGATTGAAGTTAAGCCTCACAAGATCTTCTACCACAAGACATATAACGTACCGTTATCTCAACGACCTGCTGTGTGGCAAGAACTAAAACAAATTACAACACAGATTATAAGTAGTATAGAAAGTTTCATTTCAGTTGTACCAGTGACGCAGTTGAAGACAGAAGAACTTTTCTTTCAACGCCGCGGCACTACCAAGAAGACTGAATATTAAGGTAAAATTTATGATTACGTAGCAGTGAATGATATATTAATTTTTCACAGAACATTTGTGACTGTAGGTACCACTGACTTGGTATGACACCTGACGAACCGACAGACGTCATCTGTGAAGGGACCTTTTACTTCGAGAAATAGATAAGACGCACATCTCTCAGCAAGGAAAGCATCTACCAGTAGACAAGGCCACACAGACACTATACACACACGCACAAAACGCGAGGAATCTAAGTTTTCCGTCTCTTATTAATTTGAATATTTATTGAGTAGTGAAAACGCCTGGTCTTGCCTAGTGATGTAATGAATGTTGTGTCTAACCTATCTTAATTTCAGATGACATCACAAAAAACATCGATAAAATCCCAGCAAAACCGTTAAAGAGAAAGTAAATATCTGCAATTCATGTAATCAAATGTGACATAATGTAATAATTTATAGCTATGTAATGATGATGTAAACATGTTTATGTGTAACTGTATTATGTTTACGCTAAGAAAATATGTGACGTGTATATGTATGATTACTTATGTTTTTTTTTTTAAATGATGTATAATGTAACTGTTACTATGTGAAAATTTGAACGATAACGAGTGCCAAAATGTGAAAAACTTTAAAAAAAATTGCATAGTGAACCACTGTTCACGGACACTAACGTACATTACTAAGTCTGCAACTACGCAGAAACCTATGTGAAAGAAACTGTTAATGACATTCATCATGCATCGTACCTTTGTAAACGCGATGACGATTTCTTTGATAAGTAACTACGAACATTTAGGTGAGCTATATTTTAAAAGAAAAACTGAAAATGTGAAGTGCATCTCAAATTGGTGCATCGTCTAGTGACATTACTACAGTACCTAACTTCAAGATGTTAACTGGATTAAATGGTCACAACATGCCTGTCCAGACAACAACACGACGAGTGGAAGAATTTTGGTTGGAACTTCAGGGAATGGAATGTTCTCGAAATGTGACGGACACACTTACCTGGTCTGTCAAAGGATCAACGCCAGCTATGTGCCGTCCGAGGTTCTGCAACCAAGCTTCCACGGAATATCGAAAACAAACTGCATATGGACCAATTACTCGACAGATCACGTCCGATCTGTAATAAACAATGCTTTTTGTCACGACGAACTGCATCACAACGACTACAATGGAAATAGGAAATGGACATGTTTATGTATCAATTACGTTGTTATACAGCGATGTTACTGTGAAAAAAAAAAAAAAAATCTTTACCACGACGACACTAACCTGTGAAACATTACTGTGCAGCAGATGAATATAAACTGTAATAACGACACGATGTGTATAGGTCAACGCACCTGAAACAAAAAGACATTTTTCTTTGAAGCATTTCAATGCAATACTATGTAACTAAGAACATTCAACAATCTAAAGTAGTATTGTATTATAACAAATATGGTACTTTTAAAATTAAGTTACCTGTCATAGAATGTACTCTTCATATGTAATCTTGGTGGAATATTTTCTTTGTTCAACGACTAAGAAATGCGCGCGCACACGAACAATATGAACAGTAATACTGTGCCGCGTGATGTAAATTTACGATATAACGGCAGTGCTGGAGTCACATAGACGCTTCTGCGCACGCGCGCACTCTATTTTGCCAACATAAGAACTTTTACGGCGCACGCGCGTCATTCAAATTTTGTATATAATATACTGTATAATGTATGTCATGTAAATAGTTGTAGATAACTTAGATTTTCTTGTACCTTTAGGTGAATTGCTCGCCTGCAGGTGTGTCCTTTCGCCTCGCAATTCAGGGGGCAATATAAAGGCACATTTGCATGCCGTGCGTGAGTTTCCTCGGAAACGCGAAATCTTAATTAAATAATTAATCTCTGACAAATAAATAAAGCCTATGGCACAGAACTGCAGCGCTATGCCGCTGATAAAACAAAATACAATTATGTCACTCTTATGTTTCATTAAGAAGGAGGAGGTCTTGTAGAATAGCTGAGGCTGGAAGCACGTATATTTTATTAACTGGCACACCGCCATATTTGATGTTACATAAGAAAACTGCGAGTTGCAATATTACTAGGTACTCGATTCTGTAAAGAATTTATATTTATGAAAGTAAGTTGAATTATTTAACTGTAGACTTATTCGTTGAATATATCTAACTAACTGTGTAAACTTTTTTATGTTTAGTAGACAGTCACCTCTGTACGACGTATTGACATGGCTGGCAAATTATTCTAATATTGAGATTTAGATTTTTAGTCTGCACCTACCGCAGCAGTCTTTGGAAATGATTTAAATACGAAGTCCGATTATTTGAGTCTTATTTCACGGTCAACTACGAATAACATTGCACTTACGAAAAAGCCATTGTCAAGCGTCTGATAACAAATAAATTAAACGTCCACGTTTCAGATAAGAAAATATTAATTACAACCAATCACTATAATACATAATTAATAATTAATATTTTATTTATTTATTTATTTATCTTATAGGTCCTACAGAAAGTGTCGCGTTTTTTCTCTAAGCTGTCCATTTTTTGAACACAGTATGCAACCTGCTTTGAAGAAGAAGCGGCGACACTTTCAACGCGATTGCCTCTTGCTCTACATAAATATCCGTTGAGGTCCGCTCTGACGGACTCAAAGGCTTGAATGTCCTCTGCGCTGGAATCTTCACACTGCTGCGTGCCTGTCCCCTAGTTAAGAACGACTCTGTTGGTTCCACCAACGGACAGGCTGCCTGCTATAATCACCGGAATATTTTGGTATAGATTCGTCAGTGGCAGAGTGGATCACATTACAACGCTGGACGCTGTATCGGTGCTCAGTTTCTGGTCACTGGCTGTGGAGAATTCAATTTGTCTTGCTCAGCATCCATTTGGATGGATTTCTTTCTGGTTCTGCTCACTAGTGTACACAAACTGGGAAATGGTCGCTGGAGTGGAGGTCATCTCCACCTCCCAGTTGCCAGAATATGCGACAGCTGGGGAGCAAAGCGAAATATCAAAGGTGGAAAAGGAAACGCGATGCTGCGCAAAATACATCCTTCCTCCTTTGTTCAGGGGTCGTATGTTTTATGACCTTAATAGATTTTCCAGCCCTCAATCCTTGGGACAGATGCAGTTACAGCCCCATAGAGCAATTTGTAAGGAATGGTGGGGGAAGGTGGCTGCTGCTCGGCTCCAAGACCGCTTCACTGTCCGGCGGTTCCTTTGGCGTGAGATAATTGGAACACTTTGTTATCTGGAATGACACACCATGTACTGTAACAGCAACTACCGTAAGTAGACTGTTTAGGTTTTTATGTTGGTAATGTCACGTACCACTCTGTATGAAAATCACGGGCTGTGCTGTGTGCAGTCTGTTGCTGGTTGGCATTGTTGGAATATTCGCTATTGTAGTGTTGGGCAGTTGGCTGTTAACAGCGCATAAAGTGTTGCCAATTTAGCGACTTTGTCGCTAGAAATGGCGACTTTTACATTCGTCTTAGCGACAAAAAAAAAATTTTTTTGCGACAAAAATTATTTAGCGACTTATCTGACGACTTTTGGAGTACTGACGACTTTTGAAGTACAAATCAAAACTATTTTGGACCAGTATTTTCATTAACAAAACAAAGATTTTAACTATAGAATGGGTACTACACTGACTTTGTTCCAGATGTACTAAGTTAAATTAAGTTCTTAGCAGTTCATGTAGCATTGTTCAGCATTTAGTAAACCTGAATGTGGGAATTGCCTACAGAATATCCAAGACAAGATGTCAAGCATGTGCAACTTTGACTATAGAAGAATTCATTATTCATTACCCACTAGCCTGTTATCGTCGATAGCGATTCGATCTATAATTCTTCAACTTTTGAACTCCCTTTGTTTTTCGAATTGACAAAAAAACATACGTAATATTAAGTATAATAAAATACATTTCTGTCCAGCAACCTCTAATTTTTCGAAATGTTAACTCGCAGTTAAATTATTACCACATGCACAGTGGTAACGCAAGAACAATTCGGTGGGGGTATCTCAGACATTATTACGTTTTAAACAGTGAACAATAGGACCGATATCGAGTTACCGAGTGAGTAGTTTGTTTCATGACCTCTAGTTCGCCTGAGTTTTAATGTATTTTCAGTGATTATAAATTGGTGAAACTTATGTTGTGGTGGCTTACATAATGGATTTACCGCAGAAGAAGAAGCAGTACGCTCAAAATTATCGGGCTGCGTGGGAAGCAGAACCTGAATTCAGTGGGTGGCTGAAACCAGTCGTTGGAGACTTATCCAAGGCAAGATGTCAAGCATGTGCAACAGAGTTTTATGCTAAATTGTGTGATATTAGAAAGCATTCGAAAACTATTAAGCATAAACAAAAAATTGATTAAAAGAACGCAAACCACATTACCTGTGAAATTTGTTCCGAAAACTACAGTTAGAATAGCAAGCAGAGCGTAAGGCGCCCTTTCTTTATTTATTGCTGAGCATTGTTCTATTTTAGCTGTAGATCATTTAGGAATACTGTGCAAGAAGGTGTTATCCAGTGATGAGGGCTCTAAAAACATGCAATTACATCGCACAAAGTGCACTAACATTATAACTGAAGTTTTGGCTCCATATTTTACACAATTATTGGCTGAAGATATAGGAAACCAAAAATACAGTGTACTAATAGATGAATCAATATCTAAAATGCTAGGTATCGTTATACGGTACTATAGTGTAAACAACCAAACCATTAGACCAGCATTTCTCAAACACGCTGTAGTAGAAACTGCAGATGCAAGAAATCTGGCTGCTGTTCTTGTGAATTCTTTGAAAGATCTCAAACTTCCAATCGCTAATGTGGTAGGAATTGGCACAGATAATGCTTCTACAATGGTTGGAATAAACAATGGCCTTTTGGAACAACTCAAGAGAGAATATGGTTTGAAGCATTTGGTATTGATCCGTTGCATTTGTCACTCTCTTCAGGTTGCAGTTTCGCACGCCTCAGTGAATACCATACCTAGAAACATAGAGTTTCTTGTACAGGAAACCTACAATGGGTTCTCCATTTCACCCAAAAGACAAGAGAAATATAAAATGGTTTATGAGACAATAAATTGTGGAAAACAGCCACTAAAAATTTTGAAGATCTGTGCAACACGTTGGCTTTCAATTGAACCAGCAACACGAAGAATTCTGGAGCAGTGGGAAGAACTAAAGCTACATTTTTCACTTGCCATGGTTCAAGACAATTGTTACACTGCCGATCTTTTGTAGAAGATGCACTGTGACGACTCAAACCATCTTTACATGTTTTACCTTAAACATGCTTTAAAAGACGTACAAATAGCTATAAAAGCTTTTGAAGAAGAAGACAATGACCCCACTAAATTACTAGATACACTTGTATTTCTCATGCAGTCACTCGGACAAAACATAGTTTTTCCAACTGTTGATTTGTTGACAACACCAGTTCCAAGCGAATGTATGTACGCAAATCCGAACCTTGGCTTTATGTTTGAACAGAAATTGTCTGAGTCAAGTTTGTCTGAAGAAAATAAAGTTTATTTGAAGAAGAGATGCATTCAGTTTAGTCTGAAACTCATAAAAGAAACTCAACAAAGACTGCCAAGTAACGTGACTATCTTGAAAAAAATGTCAATGCTGAATGTTGAAGAAACACTAAAAGTGAATAAAAATAATGCTGTAGCGGATGTAGCAAAATAATTGGGTTTTAGTGGCGATTTCATAAACGGTATGCTGCAAGAATTGCATAATATCAACTTCATTAGGTGGAATAACACTACTAACACTGTTCGATTTTGGAGTGAGGTTTTGCAGTATAAAAATGCCGCAGGGAGAATCCTTTTTCTTTGATTTCACAGCTAGCAATGACTGTTCTATGCCTACCGCATTCAAATGCAGAAGTGGAAAGAATATTCAGTTCTATGAACATTATAAAAACTAAACAACGTAACAGATTATCGTTAAAAACGATTAATGCTTTGATCATATTGAGAGACCAGCTGAAGAAACAAAATAAAGATTGTGCATCTTTTGACATACCGTCAGACGTATTGGAGCTTATTGGAACGAACAAAAGTTACTCTTTTGCGACAAAACCAGTCGAACTGCAACATCATCTTTTGAGCGACGTTCAACCCTCTACATCAACTACAGTTCTGTCAGAGCATGAAACAGAAGAGTTATTCGATCTTCTGAGTGACGACGAAGAATAGCTCACACACCGGTATTTATATATTTTGTAACCTAATTTGAGTTCTTGTTTTCTTTTGTTACAAATATAGTTGTATATTTCTAGTATATTTGACTACTGTGATTGAAACAACAATTTATGTGTTGCGTCAGTAATGATAATATATTTAATTAAACGTTAGCGCATTATATATATATATATATATATATATATATATATATATATATATATATGTTGTTGCAAGCGATGCGTCATTTAATTAAGACAATATAGCAATTACGTATGAGACAAATTTTATTAATATTTTATTAACCCCCCCCCCCCCCCCCCCTTACTGGCTTATTGCACCATTCAAAGCACGAAATTTCCCAGTACACCCCTAGTAAAATCAGTTTTAGCGACTTTCTAGCGACTTTTCATATTGAATCTAGCGACTTGGATATTTTGGGGTTGGCAACACTGAGCGCATAGCGTTGCGCAGTTGGAGGTGATCCGCCAGCAGTGGTGGGTGTGGGGAGTGAGATGGCGGAGTTTTGAGAGCGGATGATCTGGACGTGTGTCCATTAGAGAGAGTAAATTTGTGAGACTGGATGTCATATATATATATATATATATATATATATAAAATTACTTTTGAACACTATTAAGGATAAAATGGTTAAATGGCTCTGAGCACTATGCCACTTCACTTCTGAGGTCATCAGCCGCCTAGAACTTAGAACTAATTAAACCTAACTAACCTAAGGACATCACACACATCCATGCCCGAGGCAGGATTCGAACCTGCGACCGTAGCGGTCGCTCGGCTCCAGACTGTAGCGCCTAGAACCGCACAGCCACTCTGGCCGGCGCAACACTATTAAGGTAAATAAATTGTTTGTTCTCTATCAGAATCTTACATTTGCTAACTATGCTTATCAGTTATTAGTGCTTCAGTAGTTAGAACCTTTTATTTATCTGGCAGTATTGGCACTCGCTGTATTGCACTAGTTCGAGTAACGAAGAATTTTGTGAGGTAAGTGACTCATGAAAGGTATAGGTCATTGTTAGTCAGGGCCATTCTTTTGTAGGGATTATTGAAAGTCAGATTGCGTTGCGCTAAAAATATTGTGTGTCAGTTTAGTGATGATCAGGGATTATTGAAAGTCAGATTGCGTTGCGCTAAAAATATTGTGTGTCAGTTTAGTGATGATCAGAATAAGTAAAGAGAGAAATGTCTGAGTACGTTCAGTTTTGCTCAGTTGTTTGAAAATCAAATAACGTAAGATGTTATCAGCACAATCACTCATAAATTTTTCTAAGGGGACGTTTTAATACTTGTAGTACGGTAGTTAGGGTGAGAGATGAGGAGTAAAGTGTGTCAGTGACGAACACTGCCACTCCTCTCTTACCTTCTTCTCCTCTTGGCTCCCACTTTGTATGCAGGTGACGGCCTTGCAGGAGCCTTAAAATGTGCCTTTTGAAGGCATACACACGCAGGTCTGGTCTGTGCTGGGAGCTTAAGTTCTTCTGTACGATAGAGTTTAGATACCGCTATATGGTTCAAATGGCTCTGAGCACTATGGGACTCAACTGCTGAGGTCATTAGTCCCCTAGAACTTAGAACTAGTTAAACCTAACTAACCTAAGGACATCACAAACATCCATGCCCGAGGCAGGATTCGAACCTGCGACCGTAGCGGTCTTGCGGTTCCAGACTGCAGCGCCTTTAACCGCACGGCCACTTCGGCCGGCGATACCGCTATAATGTCTCCTTTATTGGATGATGAAATTTACCTTCGCTTTCTTCTTCCAACGTGATGGGAAGTCCATGGCCATTGGCGGTGCGCTAGAGGGACTTGGTGGTTCCTCTAACATGAAAACTTCCATTTCCAAATCTTTAGTACCACAGAAAACTGCTGATTTTGACTCTGTTGCTCTAACAGCTGTTGTATTGCACTTTGAATTTTTCGCAGTAATTTTTTGTTGTTGGAAAGAAGATATATATATATATATATATATATATATATATATATATATTTTAACATGTGATTTGATGTATGTAGCAATATCAATAGGTGTTGGTAGCGGCATTTACTGCTTGTGTCTTGCTGACACACTAACCTTAACACTGAAACGAACGGTGAACGCTGCATGGATTTAAATAATTTATTTGCACCAGCATGTGGTTCACGTTTTGTAAGACTGATCTCCTATATTTTTTCTAGCCTCTATAGGGGGAACACTGACCAAACTGGATGTCTGTTGGAGCAGTTAACGACAAACTGATGGAGCTGTTCGTCCTACATCTGGTTCATAAGCTGTTTTGTCACAATTTCCGGAAGTAGCACAATGCAATTGTAGCGTGGTTAATTATTTGGCGCTTTAGTACAACAACGAAGTTGTTACACATAAACGGATATTTAAGCCTAATAAACCAATCTTAATGCGACTGGGACTGCATGAATCCAGTCTTCTGGCTGAAGAATACATCATCAACATCAAAAGCAACAATATCACCCGGTAACATTGGTGAATTATAAGTTAAAATGAATGTAGATGGTTTCTCCGTGCTCCTATTCATGCTCTTCATCATGTTCTGCATGCTTGTAATGCCTTCATCTGGGCATTCTTCATGTAATATGAGATCTTCTTTTATTAGTTTTTCGCATGACAACATCCCCACAGCTGTAAGTTAGTTTCTACAATCCAGCTACAGTGGGATATTTTCAAAATTTTGTAGATTTAAATAGCTTATTACTTGTCCAGAAGTGTCAGTTTGGCAGTCTCTTAATTGGTTTTAGATCGAATATTATATCACCTAGATCTTTTGAATGCAGAGTGGGGATTCCGAATCAGACTCACCTCTTTTTAACAATCAAGAAAATATGACTCGACTTTGCCCTAGCATTATGATTGTTGCTTATTTTTGTAGCAGAGTTCTTAGGACGGTTATCCTCACGAGTTCACTTACTGGGAGGGGAACGGGTGCGCACAGCATACCTTGAGAGTCCGCGGCTCGTGGTCGTGCGGTAGCGTTCTCGCTTCCCGCGCCCGGGTTCCCGGGTTCGATTCCCGGCGGGGTCAGGGATTTTCTCTGCCTCGTGATGACTGGGTGTTGTGTGATGTCCTTAGGTTAGTTAGGTTTAAGTAGTTCTAAGTTCTAGGGGCCTAATGACCATAGATGTTAAGTCCCATAGTGCTCAGAGCCATTTGAACCATACCTTGAGAGTTCTTCTTTGTGACCAAGTTCCCCACTGCCTGTGCATGCTGAAGTGTGCCAAAAGCTACCGAGGACTGGCGGGTTCCATAAGACACTAACTTACGAAACCCAAGCTCTCCCGTACCAATTATCGAAGGCTGGTGTCCCTGAGGTTTTTGCCATTTAGACAGATCCGTGAGGTAGTCGTTGTTTGTCGAATGCTGGAGATGTGACGAGTTTTGGCCCCTTACGATGATAGGGCGGCTGCTATCACGAACTATTCGCTGATGAGCCCAAACATAACGACCATCTGCTTAACAGCGATTTGGTCTATGTTTTGAAGGTAATACCTGCGTGGCATGGATTAGATAGGTACTTGATAGGTTTACGCACGTGTCTAGGTACAGGCCACGCAATTCACGTTAATTAGGGGCCGGTGATTTGTGTGGGATCGGAGCTGGCGTCCACTGATGTCCCAGATGTGTTCCATCGGGTTCAGATCAAGCGAATTTGATGGCCAAGACGGCAGTGTAATTTAACTATTATGTTGCTTAAGCCATTGTAGCTTGATTCTGGCCCTGTAACAAGGACAGTTAGCCTGCTGGAAGATGTCATAGCCGTCGGGGAAGACATCAAGCATGAAGCGATTTAGGTGGCCCTAATAATGTTCACGCAGCTCACAGCTGCCTAGGCGAATGTCCCCCATAGCATAGTATTGCTTCTACTGGGATACGTCCACGGTGTGATCGGCGTTTCGAGCAGTCGTTTGCCTGTATGACGGTGTGTCTGGTGTAACAAGAAAAGCCATTCATTCAAAAAGGCGACACGATTCGAATGATCCACGATCCTATCTCACTGGTCCCAATCGTAATTGACGATGTCATTAAGTCAAGAGGAAAAAACATGTAGTACGTCTGCTGCAGAGCCCTAAGTTCAACAATGTCCACTAAATGGTGCACTCAATGTCATTCTATTCTGTCGTCAGATCTGCCACAATCGGCGCCCATCCTGCTTTGTAGTGTGGGCAACCCTGATACCTCCAACAGTCGTGGACGTCCAACACTTTGAAGGCTACTCGATGTTTCAGTCCTTCAGCCACTTTCTCAGAAGCTCACGACAATAACACATCAACAGCCGAACAGGTTCACCGTTTCAGAGATGCTTGTTCCCAACAACGCCGTAACACTCTGCCCTTCGTCAAAGTCGCTTATATCATCGGATTTCCCGGTTATACACTTTCCTTGCCAAGACACATGCCCGCAACGGCACCAGGTAGCATTCAGTCTTCCAGTGTATAGTGGTCATAATACACTACTGGCCATTAAAATTGCAACACCAAGAAGAAATGTAGATAATAAACAGGTATTTATTAGACAAATATATTATACTAGAACTGACATGTGATTACATTTTCACGAAATTTGGGTGCATAGATCCTGAGAAATCAGTACCCAGAACAACCACCTCTGGCCGTAAAACGGCCTTGATACTTCTGGGCATTGAGTCAAACAGAGCTTGGATGGCGTGTACAGGTACAGCTGCCCATGCAGCTCAACACGATACCACAGTTCATCAAGAGTAGTGACTGGCGTATTGCGACGAGCCAGTTGCTCAGCCACGGTTGATCAGACGTTTTCAATTGGTGAGAGATCTGAAGAATGTGCTGGCCAGGGCAGCAGTCAAACATTTTCTGTATCCAGAAACGCCCGTACAGGACCTGCAACATGCGGTCGTGCATTATCCTGCTGAAATGTAGGGTTTCGCAGGGATCGGATGAAGGGTAGAGCCACGGGTTGTAACACATTTGAAATGTAGCTCCACTGTTCAAAGTGCCGTCAATGCGAACAAGAGGTCACCGAGAGGTGTAATTATGGCATCACGCCAGGTGATACGCCAGCATGGCGATGACGAATACACGCTTCCAATGTGCGTTCACCCCGATGTCGCCAAACACGGATGCGTTCATCATGATGCTGTAAACAGAACCAGGATTCATCGGAAAAAATGACGTTTTGCCATTTGTGCACCCAGGTTCGTCATTGAGTACACCATCGCAGGCGTTCCTGTCTGTGATGCAGCGTCAAGGGTAACCACAGCCATGGTCTCCGAGCTGATACTCCACGCTGCCGCAAACGTCGTCGAACTGTTCGTGCAGATGGTTGTTGTCTTGAAAACGTCCCCATCTCTTGACTGAGGGTTCGAGACGTGGCTGCACGATCCGTTACAGCCATGCGGATCAGATGGCTGTCATCTCGACTGTTAGTGATACGAGGCCGTTGGGATCCAGCACGACGTTCAGTATTACCCTCCTGAAGCCACCGATTCCATATTCTGCTAACAGTCATTGGATCTCGACCAACGCGAGCAGCAATGTCGCGATACGATAAACCGCAATCGCGGGAGGCTACAATCCGACCTTTATCAAAGTCGGAAACGTGATGCTACGCATTTCTCCTCCTTAAGCGAGGTATCACAACAACGTTCCAACAGGCAACGCCGATCAACTGCTGTTTGTGTAGGAGAAATAGGTTGGAAACTTTCCTCATGTCAGCACGTTGTAGGTGTCGCCACCGGTGCCAACCTTGTGTGAATGCTCTGAAAAGCTAATCATTTGCATATCACAGCATATTCTTCCTGTCGGTTAAATTTCGCGTCTGTAGCATGGCATCTTCGTGGTGTAGCCATTGTAATGGCCAGTAGTGTATGTTAGGTCACCAGTGTATAAATGACCCAGTGATCGACGTTTGTAGCTGTAAGAAGCTGTTGGCAGACGAAGGCATGGAATGTAGAGAGGTGTTGTTAGTTGCAGTTGTTATTCAGGGAGGAAGAGGTTTGTTCAGCATACACAGTCTCTGGTCTGAAGGCCACAACAACACTCGCACTCAACCTCCCAACAACAGTGTTACATATATAACTTATGCCACTAAAACACACGAAACAATAACATCATTATATGAAATGCCTAAAATGACTGGTGCTGCAGGTAACTGGATGCGTTGATGAGATGATCAATTTGACTGGACTTCCGTTCATGTATCGACAATGGGCAAAATAATAACAATAATTTCGCGTGACTCAACGGCCTCGTGCACGTCTTTCAGTTTGAAACCAGTACAGCTAGTTGCGTGTCCCCAACCACCCACAGTTATTCTTCTAGTAAGGGGACCAATAGTCTGATGTGGCATCCGAGCCACCTGTTTTTTCTAGCAAATCTTCACATCATTGAGGGGTGAAGGCTAAATTAAAGACAGGCTTTAAATTATGTGTGGCCCGATGGGGATTCGATTCGAGGACCTTTCGGTTTTCAGGCACGCTCTTTACCAGAACACCAGGAAGCCCAAGGCTGTGCAAAAACAGTGAACTGGGCTGTTGATTCAGAGGAAGTCGGCTGGCTCGCTGGCTTCTGGGGCGGCACGCGGCCCCTGGCGGCTTCGTTAGAGAGCCAGCAGCCAGATCGCGATACGGCCGAACCGCGTCTGCTCTCAATTACAGGCCTCCCACGAGCAGACCGGGGCTCGCTGCAAGTCAGACGCGAGCTGGACAAGCCTTCCCGCAGAATATGAAGGCGAGCCGAATGCATGCGGAGCCTTTCTCCAGCTAACAAGAGCACAGTCGGCTAAGTGTGATCAAATGCTTTGTATTTCATTGCGTAAGCAATATATTTTCAATTATCTGGACATACAACACTATATCTTTATCTACATCTATATTTGCATCTACACATATGCAGGATATCCGAAAAAAACATCAACGACTTTCAGGGACAGATACCTTATTCACATCTACATAGATACTCCGCAAGCCAACGTACGGTGTGTGGCGTGCACCACTATTAATCATTTTCTTTCCTGTTTCACTCACAAATAGAGCGAGGGGAAAACGACTGTCTACATGCTTCCATATGAGCCGTATATCTCGTACCTTCGTGGTCCCTACGCTCAAAGTACACTACTGGCCATTAAAATTGCTACACCACGAAGATGACGTACTACAGACGCGAAATTTAACCGACAGGAAGAATATGTTGTGATATGCAAATGATTAGCTTTTCAGAGCATTCACACAAGGTTGGCGCCGTGGCGACACCTACAAGGTGCTGACATGAGGAAAGTTTCCTACATAAACAGCAGTTGATCGGCGTTGCCTAGTGGAACGTTGTTGTGATGTCTCGCTTAAGGAGGAGAAATGCGTACCATCACGTTTCCGACTTTGATAAAGGTCGGATTGTAGCCTATCGCGATTGTGGTTTATCGTATCGCGACATTGCTGCTCGCGTTGGTCGAGATCCAATGACTGTTAGCAGAATATGGAATCGGTGGCTTCAGGAGGGTAATATGGAACGCCGTGCTGGATCCCAACGGCCTCGTATCACTAGCAGTCGAGATGGCAGGTATCTGATCGGCATGGCTGTAACGGATCGTGCACCCACGTCTCGGTCCCTGATTCAACAGATGGGGATGTTTGCAAGACAACAACCATTTGCACGAACAGTTGGACGACGTTTGTAGCAGCATGGAGTATCAGCTCGGAGACCATGGTTGCGGATACCCTTGACGCTGAATCATGGACAGGAGCGCCTGCGATGGTGTACTCAACGACGAACCTGGGTGCACGAATGCCAAAACGTCATTTTTTCCGATGAATCCAGGTTCTGTTACAGCATCATGATGGTCACATCCGTGTTTTGCGACATCGCGGTGAACGCACATTGGAAGTGTGTATTCGTCATCGCCATACTGGAGGTATTGGTCTGTAACTTTTCGGGTACGTTCTTCTATCCTTCTTATACACTGGAGTCACCTGCGCTTCTTTCCAGTTGTTGGAACTTTATGCTAGGCGAGAGATTCGCGATAAATGCAAGCTAGGTAAGGGGCTAATGCCGAAGAGTACCCTTTGTAAAACAGAACCATGGGGATCTGGTGATTTATTTTCTTTCAAATCTTTGAGATGTTTCTCTACGCCAGGCATGTTGATTACTATGTCTCCCATACGGGAGTCTGTCTGATGGTCAAATGACAGCATGTTTGTACAATTCTCCTGTGCGAACGATTTCTTGAACATGAAATTTAAAACTTCGGCTTTCGTTTCGCTGTTTTCAACTGCTACACCTGACTGAAAAAGTAAAAAGGTTTAGTAACACGGCGCTGTGAAATGCCTACCGTAAGAGGTATGAGCACTTGTTCATCTTCGACACTGTGAATCACATCTTTTCAACTCCAAGGTCTTTGATTTCCATATTTTGGGAAGAGGGAGTATTGACCAAACCAAGAAAGAAATGCCTACCAAACATGGCGTGTAGAATGCGTTCTTTAAGAGCTATGAACACTTTTTCATCTTCGCTATTGTGCTCGTACCTCTTAGCGTATGCGCTTTAGAATCCTTGTTTACTAGACGTCTTTGGTGTAAGGAACCTGTCCCTAAAGTTTGTCGGTGTTTCTTTGTAACACCTTGAATTTGTATACTCAGCAAGCCACTGCGAAGTGCATAGCACAGACTACTTGCAACCTTACCACCTGTTCCGTTCGCGTATGGAACGCTAGCAGAATGACCGTTCAAATGCCTCTGTGAGTTCTGTAATTAATCTAATCTTGTCTTCACGGTCTCTACGTGAACGATACGTAATTGCTCTGGTTCTTGAAAAATTGTAAGTGGGCTTTTGATGGGTGGCTGTCGTCTCTCTTCAAACGTCAATTCAGACGTTTCAGAATTACAGGCAAGCTCACCATGATGTTGTGACCATTCTTACTGCCGTTCTTTGTGTACGTTCAATACCGCTTGTTTGTCCTGTCTGGTATGCATCCCACACGCCATCTGCGTTTTCTCGTACACTAACAGCGACCTAATGTCTGCCACCTGCTTGACGCAATACTTAGATTATGTGATCACTCCATTTCATGTCCGCCTGCTTAGCTGAGTGGTTACGAGCTTGCCTGCCATGCTGCGGCCCGGGTTCTATTCCCAGCCGGGTTGGAGATTTTCTCCACTCGTGAACTGGTTGGTGTGTTGTCCTCATCATAATTTCATCCTCATCACCGGCACGCCAGTCGCCCAATGTGGTGTCGACTGTAATAAGACTTGCACTTGGCGGCCGAACTTCCCCGGATGGGATATCCCGGCCGGCAATGCCATACGATCATTTCACTTCATTATGCTCAGATCTTTGGCTGACTCGATTGATCTCATTTATGACTCAGATACCAAATTTTATTTTAATTTAGCGTATTGTACAGTTTTACGCTTCTGAACTTTAAAACAATTTCCCAGAATTTACGCTACATTGAAATGTTGTCGAGATGTCTCTGAGTACTTCTGCAGCTTTATTTTTCGTGTAGTAACTCATTAAGAATGGCTGTATTGTCTAGAAAAATGTTGAGGTTTCTATTAATATAGTCTGTTGAAACACTAAACAGCTAGGATCCCGTCACCCTTACGTGGTGCAAGCCAGAAGTTACATCTGCATCTGCCGATGGCTCTACATCGAAGAAAACATACTGCCTCATCCCTATCAAGACATTCTCATTCCAGTCACAGTGTTTATTTCATGCCGCATATGACGGTAGTTTCGTTACCAAACATTGATGTGGAATAGTGTAAAACGCTTTTCGGAACACAAATATTGCATCCACCAGACTGCCTTGATCCATGATTTTAAGGATTTCGTTTGAGAAATGCTCAAGTTGCGCTTCACTTGACCAATAGTTTCGGAATCTATGTTGCTTCGCATGGAAAATAGGACAAAGAGTGAGTTACAAATAACGATTTATTGATAGAATCATTGCCATTAAAATTATTCTCAGCAGACTCGACGGCAATCCAATGCCAGCAACTGCTACACACAAAGACGTCACTAGCAGAAGATGAAGAGATGTAGAAGATATATGAGGGCAGTTATGGGATAATACAGTTTATAAAAACAGATGAAAATGTAAATGCAATAATCATATGGGATTGGGATGCTACAGTAGGAGACGTTAGAAGATAGAGTTATAAGAGGATGCAGATTCGGTAATAGAAACGGAAGAGGAGAAGGCCTTCTTAAGATCTGTAATACTTTTCAGCTAGTATTAGCAAATTGATTGTTCAGGAATCACAAGGAACGCATGTATAGTTGGAAAAAGCTTAGTGACACAAGAAGAAACCAGCTGTATTACATCACAGAAATGGTAAATTCAGAAATCGGTTTTTAGAATAATGCGAATCCAGGAAGATGTGAAGATAAGATAACAATTTAGTAATGAAGAAGACTAATCTGGAGTTTAACAGAATCGCCAGAAAGGATCAATATGTGAAGAAGAGGGATACTGAAGTATTTAGGTGTGGTGTTTAGGTATGGTAGTGTGTGTTTGGAGTTCTCAAATGCTGTAGTTATTGTGATAACGAAAACCATAGTTCATTTAAGGGGCAATGAACGACTCTACGTTCTCGCTTCCCACGCCCGGGTTCCCGGGTTCGATTCCCGGCGGGTTCAGAGATTTTCTCTGCCTCGTGATGACTGGGTGTTATGTGCTGTCCTTAGGTTAGTTAGGTTTAAGTAGTTCTAAGTTCTAGGGGACTGATGACCGTAGATGTTAAGTCCCATAGTGCTCAGAGCCATTTGAACCATTTTTTGAACGACTCTAAAAGCGGCAATCATAATAACTGAACGGACAAATATAGTTACGAGGAAGATAACTGTGCAAATCCTTTAGTAAAATCCGAGACACCTTAACTGCTCAATGTAAGAAGGAGATACAAAAATTTTCATAAAAGTAAAGAATACGGCAACAAATCACATACGAAGAGCAGAAATGCTAAAGCGGCTCCAGAAAAACGTGATGAGACAAAACGGTAATGGTAGTTAGAAGGGCAGATTCAGAAAATACCAAAATCAAAATATCTTTCGATATAATTGTAGCCAAAGACGCGAAACGAATTCCGATGTTAAACGTAGTGTGGAGATCTTATGAGTGGATACATTTGCTGCCTGCTGACGTTACAGAAGATTAACCGGGTGCCGATTTGAATGACATAAAGGATCTAGTATTAGAGTTTGACAGAACTGTGAAGACTTGCGACCAAATAATATAAATGAGACACAGAAAAGGCCTGTGGAATTTCTAAAATTATTATGGGAAGTGGCAAGGAAATAACAATGCAATTTGATCTATGTAACTGAGTCACACCATAGGACTATCGGAAGAATATCATCCATACAATCCCAAAAGAGGCTACTATCACGGAATCAGCTTAACAGCCCATACATCCAAAGTCCTGATATGAATAACATACAGAAGAACGGAAAATACTGAATGTCTGTTAGATGGCGATCAGTTTGGCTGTAAAGACACCGCAGAGGAAGTTCTTACTTTGCGCTTGAGAATGGACGTAAGACTTATTAAAAATCAACACTTTCATGGGATGTACCGAACTAAAAAAAAAAAAAGGCAGCAGACAACCTAAAATGACGCAAGCAGTTCGAAATTTTCAGAAAAACAGGAGTAAGTTACAGGGAAAGACTGGTAATACACAATACCGCACGCCAGCAATAACAGTGACGTAACTCAAAAATGCGCTACTTGAGAAAATTCGACTTCGAGATTTAATTCCACAAAACGTACACTGAAGTAGTAGTATAAGCTTCCTTTAAATTTCGAGTAAGTGTCATTGGCTGTAAGTTGCATTACATTTCTCGTGCACCATGTGTGGCGAAATAAGCGCAGTGCCGTTTGACAGATATAGAGGCGGGCGAGTGTGCTGGGACTTACTACCCCAGTTCACTGCTAGCAGCTCCACGTCACCATAACGCGTCTGTGCGTAGCACACACGTATTGCACCATAATTGGGTTCAACTGGCTCTGAACACTATGGGACTTAACATCTGAGGTCATCAGTCCCCTAGACTTAGAACTACTTAAACCTAACTAACCTAAGGACATCACACACACCCATGCCCGAGGCAGGATTCGAACCTGCGACGGTAGCGGTCGCGCCTTTCCAGACTGAAGCGCCTAGAACCGCTCGGCCACAGCGGCCGGCTGCACCATAATTAAAGAATGAAATTAAAAGTTAAAGTTGCTTTTTCATACTGTGTCAACATATGCTTTAGTGTAATAATGTTTAAACTGTCAAGTATCGGATTGATTAGGTCAATATTTTACCTAAATACATCATTTTATGAAAAAAGTAAGTGGCGCTAAACAATAAAGCTGGGAAGCCAGAAATTGGTCATAATGTGTAGATGTATGTCAAAATTAACTGGTACAAGTCTCAACGTAATTAAAGCAATATTTTGGTCATACACGGTTTTCAGAAAAATTGAAGACGCTAAATATTAGACTTAGAAATGTGAAGTTTTGTATGACGCTTCAGTTCAACATAAAAATGATAACTACGTGACGCCATTAAGCTACTTCTAATAGTTTTCGAGTAATTTAATGAAAACTAAATTTGGAACAAATACGTTTTTAATTGTAGTAGATTTAAGTATCTGTTATATTAATGCTAGAAAGTTTTGCTTACAGCAACTGGTGAAACCTACCAAATAATACAGCCATAACAAGTTTCAGGATCCTGATGGTAATAACAACCAATAGAAGGTCTCTTGAAGTCGTAGTTCAGAGGTCATGTTCTACTGTCAGTTCTGTTCTAAAAATTCTAGAAAGTAAAGTTTTAATGCCTGTGAGCTAAAACTTTTTCTGTGATTTTCACCAACTTACCTACATGCATGCAAAAATTACGAAGATTCTAAATTGGTTCATAACATTGTTATAAAAATGGTTCAAATGGCTCTGAACACTATGGGACTTAACATCTGAGGTCATCAGTCCCCTAGAACGTAGAACTACTTGAACCTAACTAACCTAAGGACATCACACACATCCATGCCCGAGACAGGATTCGAACCTGCGACCGTAGTGGTCGCGCGGTTCCAGACTGTAGCGCCTAGAACCGCTCGGCCACCCCGGCCGGCAACATTGTTATAAAATATTGTGTGTCCGAGAAAGTGGCCGTTTAGATACTGCTACACTGCGCATAGGCCGGATGACAGCAGGTGTTCCCTTGGCCGTCCGCTACGCCACATACATAAATACGCCCGAGAGGCAAGACTAGGCTCCATTTCGCACCCAGTCACCGTAAGATCCGCGTCAGTCAAACGCTGGAGTGCGCGCTGCCTCGGATGACGTCAGAGACAGGCTGTTACAGAACGCTTATTTTCAGTAATAATAGAAAGTGAACTCGCGAGGACTGTACACTGTCCTGGATTGCTTCGATTTCGCAAAAGTAACTGTTAGTGTGCCGTCCGCAATGTTAACAACAATCAGAGCAAAATGCCTCCGCTTTAAATCAAACACAAAAAAGTTAGCCATTCAAAATACACTTTAATCATTGTGGATACTCACTTGATGGTCGCACGTAACACGTACCTATTTGAACTACGACTGATTTCCATGAGAGAAAAGCCTCTATCCATAAACCAACACGGATTTAGAAAGCAAGGCTCGTGCGGAACTCAGTTTGTCCTTTCCTTGCATAATATCCTGCGAACAACGGGTGAAGAGCAACAAATGGTTCAAATGGCTGTGAGCACTATTGGACTCAACATCTATGGTCATCAGTCCCCTAGAACTCAGAACTACTTAAACTTAACTAACCTAAGGACAACACACAACACCCAGTCATCACGAGGCAGAGAAAATCCCTGACCCCGCCGGGAATCGAACCCGGGAACCCGGGCGTGGGAAGCGAGAACGCTACCGCACGACCACGAGCTGCGGAATGAAGAGCAACAGGCAGCTTTCATATTCCTAGATTTGTGGAGAGTTTTGATATAGTGTCCCACTGCAGACTATTGACAAATATCCGAGCATATGGATTAGGTTCTACGATAAGTGAGTGGCTCGAAGACTTTTTAAGTAATAGAAGCCAGTTCGTTGTCATGATCGGCAAATGTTTATCACAGGCAAAGGTATTGTCAGGAGAACCACAGGGAAGTGTGATGCATAGATCTGACGAATAGGGGAAACAGCAGTCTGCCACCGTTTGCTGATGATGATTTAGTACACAGGAAAGCATCGTCGTTGAGTGATTGCAAAAGGACAGAGGATGGCCTAGACAGAATTTCTATTTGGCTGGTGAATGGCAGCTTGTTCTAAATACAGAAGAATAAAGTTAATGCAAATGAGTAGGAAAAACCAAGAACTAAAGTTCGAATAAAGTATTAGTGGTGTGGTGCTTAAAAGAGCCACATATATAAATTAACGAGGAGTGACATTGCAAACCAATATGAAACAGAACGAGCATATAAAGGCGGTAGTAGTCTGTACACATAAAATCATAATATACATAAAAATCATTGCTGTATGAGATCAGTAAAGTCTCTGAAGTCGTGTCATTTCGTTTGCATAAGTACCTTCGCCTGGCATTCTGGATGTATCCCCAGTTTATGTTCTACGCTGAGGTATTATTCCAGAACTTGGAGAGCCTTGGCAATTCCGTTCGTGTGTAAAGGGGAATTTAAAGTAGGCTGCCGGCCGTTGTGGCCGAGCGGTTCTAGGCGCTACAGTCAGGAACCGCGATACCGCTACGATCGCAGGTTCGAATCCTGCCTCTGGCATGGATGTGTGTGATGTCCTTAGGTTCGTTAGGTTTAAGTAGTTCTAAGTTCTAGGGGACTGATGACCTGAGAAATTAAGTCCCTTAGTGTTCAGAGCCATTTAAAGTAGGCTGGGGCGGCAGTGAGAATTTCAGTCGAGGAGAGAGGCGTGCCAGAGTAATCCGTGCAGTTGTCTGAGCTGCTGGACCAAGGTGCCTTAGTGGCTAACGCACCTGCCTAGTAAGCAGGAGATCCGGGTTCGATTCCCGACTTTGATACAAATTTTCAATCGCCACATCAGTCTATATACGTAAAGGATAGTGGAATAGGTGTATCGTAGACCTCGGCTTGTTGGGAAGGTGTAACTCATGTATAAAGGAGACAGCGTATATTTTTCTCTCTTCTTTCTCTAGTTGTTCTGCCCCGTTTCTTCCTAGTGTCATCGTCTCAGCAGCATATAGTACTGCATTCCTCACCGTTGCCTTGTAGTGGCGTATCTTTGCCTCTGTGGATACATTCTTTTTATTGTATATCTCTCTCGTCGTGCGGAAGGCTGACCTCATCTTCTTTATCCTCTCTGTTATTCCCTCCTTGCTCCTGTTCCTTCCCGCTATAAATTCTCCCAGGTATTTAAATTTGTCCACCATTTGCGCAGTTCCTTCCGGTGTTTCCCAGTCTGCAGTGGTATTTAATGTCTTTGTCTTGTTATAGGCGATCCTCAGTCCCACCTTTCTGGCTACCTCACTTGTCGAGTCGTGTCTTTGCGGCTTCTTCCGTCTCACTTACTATTGCTATGTCGTCTGCAAAGGCTAGGCAGTTCACTTGAGTCCTGTTGCCCTTTTTTTCCCCCACATGGGTCTTCGGTATTCCCATTTCCTCGTTTATTGCT
The DNA here is from genome assembly GCF_021461385.2 of Schistocerca piceifrons. Lineage (NCBI taxonomy): Eukaryota > Metazoa > Arthropoda > Insecta > Orthoptera > Acrididae > Schistocerca > Schistocerca piceifrons. The sequence goes on along the minus strand of NC_060142.1, from coordinate 56,601,880 downwards.
CTCCACTGCCTTATCACTTCGTCCAGTGCTATATTGAACAACAATGATGACAATCCATCTCCCTGTTTAACACCAGTCTTGATCTCAAATTCTTCTGACAGTGCTCCTCTGAATTTCACCCTTGCTTTTGTGTTTGTCAGAATTTCTTTTAATAGTTCTTGTGTAGCTCCATCAAGTCCTCTGTTCTTCTGGATCCTAAGAAGAGTCGATGAAGTCATATGCTTTTGTGAAGTCCACGGAGGTTATTTCTGTCTTTTTGTTTTTTAAGGCCCTATGATCTATCAGTAGCTTCAGGATAAATATCTGTTCTATACAACATCTTCCCTTCCTGAATCCCGCTTGGTAGTCGCCAACTGTTCAAATGGTTCAAATGGCTCTGAGCACTGTGGGACTTAACATCTGTGGTCATCAGTCCCCTAGAACTTAGAACTACTTAAACCTAACTAACCTAAGGACATCACACACATCCATGCCCGAGGCAGTATTCGAACCTGCGACCGTAGCAGTCCCGCGGTTCCGGACTGAGCGCCTGAACCGCTAGTCGCCAACTGTACTTTCTACCTGTTCTTCTACTCTCTTGAGCAATAGTTTTGACAGCACCTTGCATCCGATCTCTAGGAGCGATATTCCTCTATAGTTGTTTGCATCTCTCTTGTCCCTCTTCTTATGTATTGGTACTGCAATTGCATTCTTTCATCCTTCTGGCAACTTCTTTGCTCTCCAGATTTGGGGAATGGAGATCTCGGAAGAAGAGCGGGAGAGAAGAAGAGAAAGAACGAAGAGGTTCTGGGAGAAGAAGAGGAAAATGCAGTCCACGAAGGGGCTACCCGTGGTCCTACAGAGGCCGTAACGCAGGACGAAGAAGAAGGAGACAGCGTATAGGACACCTGCGCGACCCATTGCTGAGTACCGCTGTTGTATTTGATATCGGCGAAGGGTCAGATTAAAGAAAGAGACATCGAAACAATTCAGATGCATGCTGCTGGATTTGTTACCGGTAGGTTCGATCAACATGCGAGCATTACGGAAATGATCCATAAACTCGAATGGGAACCCCTGAAGTAACGAAGACCTTTTCGCGAAACACTAATGGAAAGTTTAGAAAACCAGCTTTGGCTACAGACTGCAGAACAATGCTACTGGCACCAACATACAACTCACATAAGGACCGCGAGATAAGACAAACCTGACCCGGTAAGAAAACATATTGGCCGTCGTTTTTCTCTCGCTCCGTCTGAGAGTGGAACAGGGGAGGAAATCTTCAGCAGTGGTACTAGGTACCATCCGCCAAGCTCCATCCAGTGACTTGCGGAGCGTGTATGTAGATGCACCTATAGAAAAAAATAATAAAATAAAATAAAACCGAGATTCTTTATTAACCGTCTGGTAAAATCGGCTCACAGGAAAGCGCGGAACGAACGCATTAAGTCAGATGCTAATCGCTTCTGTTGTTCTTATGGTGTACAGCGCCCAAAGGAGACGTAACACTGACTGTATGCTAAGTAGATCGATGCGGCTTACTCCAGAGGCGACGTGAGGCCCGTGCTGAGGTCACGGCGCAACAGGACTCAGGCTGGACGCCGTGGAGGGCATACGTAAGCGCGCCACGTCAGCCATCAGCCGCAGGAAGCGGTGCTTCACCCCACAGCGACTGGCCGGGACAGGCTGTTAGCTGGCAGTCCACAGCGCGGCCACGGACTGGTCGAGGATACCTGACAACGTACTTTATCCAGGTTCGTGTGATAGGCGGAGGCGACTTTTGAAGCAAAGCGGGAAACATAGCAAATCGTGAAATTCTGCTTATTCTTCTATACAATCTCATCTGGAGTACACGACTTACTGACGACCAGTTTCAGATGGGAAGAATTCACTATGAAATTTCTAACTGAAAACAGAATCTAAGGTTACTGTCAGTATTCAAATTCTACTAGAAGTTATAACGAAGCAGAATTACGGGGCTCTTTGATCACTAATACACTACTGGCTATTAAAATTGCTACGCCACGAAGATGACGTGCTACAGACGCGAAATTTAACCGACAGGAAGAAGATGCTGTGATATGCAAATAATTAGCTTTTCATAGCATTCACACAAGGTTGGCGTCTGTGGCGACACCTACAATCTCCTGGCATGAGGAAAGTTTCCAACCGATAAACAAACAGCAGTTGACCGGCGTTGCCTGGTGAAACGTTGTTGTGATGCCTAGTGTAAGGAGGAGAAATACGTATCATCACGTTTCCGGCTTTGATAAAGGTCGGATTGTAGCCTATCACGATTGCGGTTTATCGTATCGCGATATTGCTGCTTGCGTTGGTCGAGATCCAATGACTGTTAGCAGAATATGGAATCGGTGGTGGGTTCAGGAGAGTAATATGGAACGCCGTGCTGGATCCCAACGGCCTTGTATCACTAGCAGTCGAGATGACAGGCATCTTATCCGCATGGCTGTAACGGATCGTACAGCTACGTCTCGATCCCTGAGTCAACAAAAAAAAATTACTCTGAGCACTATGGGACTTAACAACTGAGGTCATCAGTCCCTAGAACTTAGAACTACTTAAACCTAACTAACCTAAGGACATCACACACATCCATGCCCGAGGCAGGATTCGAACCTGCGACCGTAGCGGTCGCGCGGTTCCAGACTGAAGCGCCTAGAACCGCTCGGCCACCGCGGCCGGCCCCTGAGTCAACAGATGGGGACGTTTTCAAGACAACAACCATCTGCACGAACAGTTCGACGACGTTTGCAGCAGCATGGGCTATCAGCTCGGAGACCATGGCTGCGGTTACCCTTGACGCTGCATCACAGACAGGAGTGTCTGCGATGGTGTACTCAGCGACGAACCTGGGTGCTCCAATGATAAAACGTCATTTTTTCGGATGAATCCAGGTTCTGTTTACAGCATCATGATGGTCGCATCCGTGTTTGGCGACATCGCGGTGAACGCACGTTGGAAGCGTGTATTCGTCATCGCCATACTGCCGTTATCACCCGACGTGTTGGTATGGGGTGCCATTGGTTACACGTCTTGGTCACCTCTTGTTCACATGGACGTTACATTTCAGATGTGTTAGACCCGTGGCTCTACCCTTCATTCGATCCCTGCGAAACCCTACATTTCAGCAGGATAATGCACGACCGCATGTTGCAGGTCTTGTACGGGCCTTTCTGGATACAGAAAATGTTCGACTGCTGCCCTGGCCAGCACATTCTCCAGACCTCTCAGCAATTGAAAACGTCTGGTCAATGGTGGCCGAGCAACTGGCTCGTCACAATACGCCAGTCACTACTCTTGATGACCTGTGGTATCGTGTTGAAGCTGCATGGGCAGCTGTACGTGTACACGCCATCCAAGCTCTTTTTGACTCAGTGCCCAGGCGTATCAAGGTCGTTATTACGGCCAGAGGTGGTTGTTCTGGGTACTGATTTCTCAGGTTCTATGCACCAAAATTGCGTGAAAATGTAATCATATGTCAGTTCTAGTATAATATTTTTGTCCAATGAATACCCGTTTATCATCTGCATTTATTTTTGATGTAGCAATTTTAATGGCCAGTAGTGTAGTTAACGATACTAAACCTGTATGACGACATTTGCGAACCCATTATTTTTTCAGGTATGTTTTATCTAAATTTGCAAGTGTGAGATACAAGAGACGAACCAGTTTTAGAATTTGTTCTGTAAGACTTTGAAACATGACTTTATTTTTTGTTTTAAAACATTCGTTTTGGTGGAAATCAGACGCAAGTGGCGTGTGTGTCCACGGTTTGCTATTAAAATGGCAACAGCGGGCATAGCAAATCGCGAAATTCTGTTATTGTTGTGTACAGTCTCATTTGGAGCACACGATTTATGTCGACCAGTTTCAGGTGGGAAGAATCCACTATCAAGTTTGTACTGAAAACAGAATCTTCGGTTACTGACAATCCTCAAATTCAACTAGAAGTTATAACGAAGCAGATTAACGGGCCTCGTTGGTCAATAGTAATTTACGATACTAAATCTGTATGACGCAATTTGCGAAACCCTTCTTTTTCCAGGTATGTTTTATATAAAATTGCAAGTCTGAGATCCACTGAGATTTGTGTATTGTATGGTAATATTTATTTAATTTTTTTAAAATTTGTTCTGTAAGACTTTGAAGCATTAGTTTTATTTTTTATTTTAAATGAACTTTTTTATCCTATAGATTCCATTTGTTTTATCTGACCATAAATCGCTTATATTTCCCTCTTAAGAATATTTTGATTACGAAATTTCTCATAATCTTTTAAAATCTATTAAATCCAGAACAGTTATAATTTTTTGAGAGCAAATTCAATTTTTCATGAAAACACAGTCATATGAAAGAAAATATGAAATTTTTATTATTTTGACGCTGTGGTATACATCTCAATTTTAACAAAGCTCTGTTTCAAAATTATGTATATTAACATATAATTATTATTTCTATAAATTTTACTAACATCAAGTGCCATGATTTTTTTGCAACTGTTCATTCATGTGCGGAGAAAGCTATACACAAAAGTGAATTACACCTGTTCCAGTTCTAGAACAATGGAGGGCCTCATGCTGCAATATATTGTTCGTCATACGGGCAAGAAATAATTAGTCGTAGTCACGGGCTCGTCGTAGAATCTTCATTTAGACGCAGAGTTATGAGTGAGTATATGTGCTGTGAACAGAATATGCATCAAGTACGACTTTTTATTTTGTAAACTATAATTTGTATTGAAAATGCATTCGGAATGTTTTACAAACTTGTTGATTAAGGGTTGTGTTTAGTGCGAAGTATGTGTGTGTTCGAAAGAAGACCCTTCTTAGCGATGTGATAAATAAATTTCATTGTTTCGCCATGCCTGGCTGCGAAATAAAAGGAAGTGAGATGAAAATGTCAATAAGTATCTTCATTAAAGTTCGATAAACCTGGATCTTTACAGCATCTCCTAAGAAGAGCTTTGGAGCTACAAATACATTCACCCTAAGTATTCAAAGGTTTTCTGATTACATCATGCATTTTAGAACTTTTTTTTTTTAACATTGCTCTTCCCGTACTGTATTACTACGCATTTGACTAACTGAAGACGTGCAGTTATAAGGGACAGTGAAATGAAAACCGAACATCAGCCACAAATTGACTAAGGAATGGTTCCATTCAAAAGTAAACACCACACGCTTTAAGACATTTATCCCATTGGGAGACGAGAGGCTGAATTTCTGTTTCATAGTCCGCCGTCGTCCGCTGACGGATCCACAGCCACACCCCACTGTTGCTCTCTCTCGTCCATGAGATACCGGCGTCCACTCATGTACTTCAGACCACCAAAGATGTGGAAAGATCCGGGCTGTGCGGAGGACGCTGCAGTGTTTCCCAACCAAATCGCCGAAGCGTAGCCTTCGCCCGCTTGGCACTGTGGGGGCGTGCGATATCGAGCATCAGGGTGATTCCGTCCGACAGCCTTCCTGGACGTTTTGACTTTACGGCACGTGGCAGTTTCTGTAAAGTGTCTTCTTAGCACTGCACATCGATTGTGGTTCCGCGCTCGAGGAACTCGATGAGCAAAGGGCTCCTGCAGTCGAAGAAAAAGATCATGATGATCTTACTGGAACCTGTGTAAACAGCTTTATATTTCTTTGGCGGGGGAATTTGGGATGTTTCCACTGTTGGCTTTCTCGTTTACCGTCGGGCTGTAGAAATGCTGTCGGACGGTATCATCTACATCTACATCTATACTCCGCAAGCCACCTGACGGTGTGTGGCGGAGGGTACCTTGAGTACCTCTATCGGTTCTCCCTTCTATTCCAGTCTCGTATTGTTCGTGGAAAGAAAGATTGTCGGTATGCCTCTGTGTGGGCTCTAATCTCTCTTTTATCCTCATGGTCTCTCCGCGAAATATACGTAGGAGGGAGCAATACACTGCTTGACTCCTCGGTGAAGGTATGTTCTCGAAACCTCAACAAAAGCCCGTACCGAGCTACTGAGCGTCTCTCTTGCAAAGTCTTCCACTGGAGTCAATCATCTCCGTAACGCTGTCGCGATTACTAAGTGATCCTGTAACGAAGCGCGCTGCTCTCCTTGGATCTTCTCTATCTCTTCTATCACCCCTATCTGGTACGGATCCCATCCCGGTGAGAAGTATTCAAGCACTGGGCGAGCAAGTGTACTGTAAACTACTATATTTGTTTTCGGACTGCATTTCCTTAGGATTCTTCCAATGAATCACACTCTGGTATCTGCTTTACCGTCGATTAATTTTATATGGTCATTCCATTTTAAATCACTCCTAATACCTACTCCCAGATAATTTACGGAATTAACTGCTTCCAGTTGCTGACCTACTATATTGTAGCTAAATGATAAAGGATCTTTCTTTCTGTGTATTCGCAGCACATTACACTTGTCTATATTGAGATACAATTTTCCATCTCTGCACCATGCGTCAATTCGTTGCAGATCCTCCTGCATTTCAGTACAATTTTCCATTGTTACAACCTCTCGATATACTTCAACATCATCCGTAAAAAGCCTCAGTGAACTTCCGATGTTATCCACAAGGTCATTTATGTATATTGTGAATAGCAACGGTCCTACGACACTCCCCTGCGGCACACCTGAAATCACTCTTACTTCAGAAGACTTCTCCCCATTGAGAATGGCATGCTGCATTCTGTTATCTAGGAAATCTTCAATCCAATCACACAATTGGTCTGATAGTTCATATGCTCTTACTTTGTTCATTAAACGACTGTGGGGAACTGTATCGAAGAAACACGGCATCCACCTGGGAACCCGTGTCTATGGCTCGTGGACAAATAACGCGAGCTGGGTTTCACAAGATCGTCTTTTTGGAAACCTATGCCGATTTCTACAGAGTAGATTTCTAATCTCCAGAAAAGTCATTATACTCGAATATAATACGTGCTGCAAAATTCTACAACTGATCGACGTTAGAGATATAGGTCTATAGTTCTGCACATCTGTTCGACGTCCCTTCTTGAAAACGGGGACGACCTGGGCCCTTTTCCAATCCTTTGCAATGCTACACTCTTCTAGAGACCTACGGTACACCGCTGCAAGAAGGGGGACAAGTTCCTTCGCGTACTCTGTGTAAAATCCAACTGGTATCCCATCAGGTCCAGCGGCCTTTCCTCTTTTGAGCGATTTTGTTTTTCTATCCCTCTGTCATCTATTTCGATATCTACCATTTTGTCATCTGTGCGACAATCTAGAGAAGGAACTACAGTGCAGTCTTCCTCTGTGAAGCACCTTTGGAAAAAAACATTTAGTATTTCGGCCTTTAGTCTGTCATCCTCTGTTTCAGTACCACTTTGGTCACAGTGTCTGGATGTTTTGTTTTGATCCACCTACTGCTTTGACATAAGACCAAAATTTCTTAGGATTTTCTGCCAAGTCAGTACATAGAAATTAACTTTCGAATTCATTGAACGCCTCTCGCATAGCCCTCCTCACACCACATTTCGCTTCGTGTAATTTTTGTTTGTCTGCAAGGCTTTGGCTATGCTTATGTTTGCTGTCCAGTTCCCTTTGCTTCCGTAGCAGTTTTCTAACTCGGCTGCTGTACCACGGTGGCTCTTTTCCATCTATTTCGATCTTGCTTGGCGCATACTGATCTAATGCATATTGTACGATGGTTTTGAACTTTGAATCATCCTGTTGTTGCACGATAACTCCCGCCCTCACACAGCCAATCGCACGAAGGCTACGCTTCGGAGATTTGGTTGGGAAATACTGCAGCATTCTGTGATCAGCCCTGATCTTTCGCCGAGTGATTGTCACATCTTTAGCGACCCAAATAAAGACATGCGTCGGACGAGGCATTGTAAGAGTGGATGGATCCGTCAGCCGCCGTCTGCGTTCTGCGAAACATGATTGGTTGGCTGGTTGATTTGAGGGAATAGACCCAGCAGCGAGGTCATCGATCCCGTCAGATGAGGAAAAGACGTGGAAGGAACTCGGCCGTGTCCATTCAATGGAACCATCCCTGAATTTGCCTGAACTGATTTAGGGAAATCACGGAAAACCTAAACCAGAATGGCCGGACGCGGATTTGAACCGTCGTCCTCCCGAATGCGAGTCCAGTGGGCTAACCACTGCGACACCTCAGTCGGTACGAAACGGGAATTGAGCGTCTCGTGTTCCGGGGGATAAGCGTCTTAACGTCGGTGGTTGATTACTTTTCAATGAAACCATTCCGTGATACCATTCCAGTGTGTGTTCGGTTTTCATTTTGCTATCCTTCATAGATATCATCAAATTTCGCAACAATGACTTTTAAATGGGCATAAGGAGCAGCATTGTTAGAAAGTCTAATGATATAGTCAATTTGAACCGTATATTTAGATTGTGACTAGTATAGTCCGCCCCGGTAGCTACGTGGTCAGTGCGACAGAATGTCAATCCTAAGGGCCCGGGTTCGATTCCCGGCTGCGTCTGAGACTTTCTCCGCTCAGGGACTGGGTGTTGCGTTGTCCTAATCATCATCATTTAATCCGCATCGACGCGCAAGTCGCCGAAGTGGCGCAAATCAAAAGACTTGCACCTGGCGAACCGTCTACCCGACGGGTGGCCCTAGCCACTCGACATTTTTATGACTAGTATAATTTTACATTCAGGTGTACAGATAAATTCTCTGCGTAATCTCTGTGAAAAATTGGTAGCTTCATCACCATCTGCAGACAAATCGATTGTGTCAGTAAGCACATGGGACAAAAAAATTAGTCACTCCCAGGAGAGAAATACCTCTAAGCCTGCTAATGGTCTCGACTCGGTAAGGCAGGGAGTCCACGCGGTTCTTCAGGTCTGCCATATCCAGCTGAATACACTCATTGATGATTAGATCCGACAGAGCTACGATGCTGCGGGTGTGATGATTGCTACGACACGCTCACTCTTCCAATTTATAAGCGATTGCTCCTACAGTATAGCGGCCCAGCGGACGTTCGACAGGGTGCCACACCGTTTGTCTGTCAAACAACAACAGTACGCCAGCAGTCCTGACAACACGGCCGTTGTCATCCTGGAAGACAGGATTGTCCGCAGCATGCTTACCATAAAGATGTAGAAGATAGGACAACGTTTCATCATCGAGAAAGTGGAAATAAACACGTTAGTTCACACTTCCTGGAAGTTTTAAGCTGGACGGGACACGATCCTGGAACCTTTACTTTTCGCGGGTAAATGCTGTACCAAGTGAGCCTTCCGTTCCTGAATTGCTCCGTCGATAGGACATTTTCCCCTAAAAAGATAAAAAAAAAGCTGTCTCGGTTAGATTTGTGGGCGTATCGCTCGATCGGTGTCCGACTGAGATCAATAAATTAGTGCTGTACCTGTACGGGTAGCTGCAATAACTGCAAAAAAATACGGTCGTGCGACTAATATAAGGCCAACAGTGCCTGGAAAGAGCAACCGCACACAGTAATCGAAACAGATATATTGTGGATCAAAGGGCATCAGTTTGTACCTACTTGCAGGGTTGAACAGCAATATTGTGACTGTGAATCGATTCCTGAGATCAATAATGGTTGGGGACAGCAACGCACAATCTATTATTTGGAGTGGTCATATAAAAAATTAACAAACAAAGGAATACTGATAAAATCCACATATATTTTAATGCATTTCAATCCACAAGTTACAATAATAAAAAACCGGACAATTGCGAGTTGGATTCGCACCCTGAGGATTCCTTACATACTTAATCATTTATATAGACAATAATAATAATCTCGTGGTCTGGTGAAAGTCTTTCTATTGAATGCTACTTCCGCAGCTTGCGCATGCCTAACCTATCCCACATATCCAACCTGCGAAACGGGACCTACAGTTTAACGTGGAATCCGAACCACGTATTGTTTCTGGTGACTCTACATGTCGTTGAGAGGTTAAGGTGAGGTTAAAGCGAGGTTCATTCCCGGGACCCCTCGGTTTCGAGGCATATGCTTTAGTGCTAGACCACCACGCCCAAGATGTATGTAAATAGTGAATCTATATGTTTTGCTGAGTGAGTTTACGAAGGACAAAATATGTGACATATATGGCCGTATCTTTTGGTTGCATTGCGGTAGAAGCTTAATTATTTTACACCGCAAAGGGACCGTACACCTTAGCATTCGATATAAATTTCGACTTCATACCTATACCCGCTCCTGGGAAAAAGCGGTATCAACAGACACACGTGCAACAAATGGTAAAAAATATTTTTTTCGTGTGGTATAGTTGTTGTTGTGCTCTTCAGTCCTGAGACTGGTTTGATGCAGCTCTCCATTCTACTCTATCCTGTGCAAGCTTCTTCATCTCCCAGTACTTACTGCAACCTACATCCTTCTGAATCTGCTTAGTGTATTCATCTCTTGGTCTCCCTCTACAACTTTTACCCTCCACGCTGCCCACCAATGCTAAATTTGTGATCCCTTGATGCCTCAAAACATGTCCTACCAACCGATCCCTTCTTCTAGTCAAGTTGTGCCACAAACTTCTCTTCTCCCCAATCCTATTCAATACCTCCTCATTAGTTACGTGATCTACCCACCTTATCTTCAGCATTCTTCTGTAGCACCACATTTCGAAAGCTTCTATTCTCTTCTTGTCCAAACTAGTTATCGTCCATGTTTCACTTCCATACATCGCTACACTCCATACAAATACTTTCAGAAACGACTTCCTAACACTTAAATCTATACTCGATGTTAACAAATTTCTCTTCTTCAGAAACGATTTCCTTGACATTGCCAGTCTACATTTTATATCCTCTCTACTTCGACCATCATCAGTTATTTTACTCCCTAAATAGCAAAACTCCTTTACTACTCATTTCCTAACCTAATTCCCTCAGGATCACCCGATTTAATTTGACTACATTCCATTATCCTCGTTTTGCTTTTGATGATGTTCATCTTATATCCTCCTTTCAAGACACTGTCCATTCCGTTCAACTGCTCTTCCAAGTCCTTTGCTGTCTCTGACAGAATTACAATGTCATCGGCGAACCTCAAAGTTTGTACTTCTTCTCCATGAATTTTAATACCTACTCTGAATTTTTCTTTTGTTTCCTTTACTGCTTGCTCAATATACAGATTGAATAACATCGGAGGGAGGCTACAACCCTGTCTCACTCCTTTCCCAACCACTGTTCCCTTTCATGCCCCTTGACTCTTATAACTGCCATCTGGTTTCTGTACAAATTGTAAATAGCCTTTCGCTCCCTGTATTTTACCCCTGCCACCTTCAGAATTTGAAAGAGAGTATTCCAGTTAACATTGTCAAAAGCTTTCTCTAAGTCTACAAATGCTAGAAACGTAGGCTTGCCTTTTCTTAATCTTTCTTCTAAGATAAGTCGTAAGGTTAGTATTGCCTCACGTGTTCCAACATTTCTACGGAATCCAAACTGATCTTCCCCGAGGTCGGCTTCTACCAGTTTTTCCATTCGTCTGTAAAGAATTCGCGTTAGTATTTTGCAACTGTGACTTATTAAACTGATAGTTCGGTAATTTTCACATCTGTCAACACCTGCTTTCTTTGGGTTTGGAATTATTATATTCTTCTTGAAGTCTGAGGGTATTTCGCCTGTCTCATACATCTTGCTCACCGTATGGTAGAGTTTTGTCATGACTGGCTCCCAAGGCCATCAGTAGTTCTAATGGAATGTTGTCTACGCCGGGGGCCTTGTTTCGACTCAGGTCTTTCAGTGCTCTGTCAAACACTTCACGCAGTATCTTATCTCCCATTTCGTCTTCATCTACATACTCTTCCATTTCCATAATATTGTCCTCAAGTACATCGCCCTTGTATAGGCCCTCTATATACACTTGCCACCTTTCTGCCTTCCCTTCTTTGCTTAGAACTGGGTTGCCATCTGAGCTCTTGATATTCATACAAGTGGTTCTCTTCTCTCCAGCGCCGGCCGGAGTGGCCGAGCGGTTAAAGGCGCTACAGTCTGGAACCGCACGACCGCTACGGTCGCAGGTTCGAATCCTGCCTCGGGCATGGATGTGTGTGATGTCCTTAGGTTAGTTAGGTTTAAGTAGTTCTAAGTTCTAGGGGTCTTATGACCACAGCAGTTGAGCCCCATAGTGCTCAGAGCCATTTGAGCCATTTCTTCTCTCCAAAGGTCTCTTTAATTTTCCTGTAGGCAGTATCTATCTTACCCCTAGTGAGACAAGCCTCTACATCCTTACATTTGTCCTCTAGCAATCCCTGCTTAGCCATTTTGCACTTCCTGTCGATCTCATTTTTGAGACGTTTCTTTTCCTTTTTGCCTGCTTAATTTACTGCATTTTTATATTTTCTCCTTTCATCAATTAAATTCAATATTTCTTCTGTTACCCAAGGATTTCTACTAGCCCTCGTCTTTTTACCTACTTGATCGTCTGCTGCCTTCACTACTTCATCCCTCAGAGCTACCCATTCTTCTTCTACTGTATTTCCTTCCCCTTTTCCTGTCAATTGTTCCCTTATGCTCCCCCTGAAACTCTCTACAGCCTCAGGTTCTTTCAATTTATCCAGGTCCCATCTCATTAAATTCCCACCTTTTTGCAGTTTCTTCAGTTTCAATCTGCAGTTCATAACCAATAGATTATGGTCAGAATCCACATCTGCCCCTGGAAATGTCGTACAATTTAAAACCTGGTTCCTAAATCTCTGTCTTATCATTATATAATCTATGTGATACCTTTTAGTATCTCCAGGATTCTTCCAGGTATACAACCTTCTTTTATGATTCTTGAACCAAGTGTTAGCTATGATTAAGTTATGCTCTGTGCAAAATTCTACAAGGCGGCTTCCTCTTTCATTTCTTCCCCCCAATCCATATTCACCTACTATGTTTCCTTCTCTCCCTTTTCCTACTGACGAATTCCAGTCACCTATGACTATTAAATTTTCGTCTCCCTTCATTACCTGAATAATTTCTTTTATCTCGTCATACATTTCATCTATTTCTTCGTCATCTGCAGAGCTAGTTGGCGTATAAACTTGTACTACTGTAGTAGGCATGGGCTTTGTGTCTATCTTGGCCACAATAATGCGTTCACTATGCTGTTTGTAGTAGGTAACCCGCACTCCTATTTTTTTATTCATTATTAAACCTACTCCCTCATTACCCCTATTTGATTTTGTATTTATAACCCTGTAATCACCTGACCAAAAGTCTTGTTCCTCCTGCCACCGAACTTCACTAATTCCCGCTATATCTAACTTTAACCTATCCATTTCCCTTTTTAAATTTTCTAACCTACCTGCCCGATTAAGGGATCTGACATTCCATGCTGCGATCCGTAGAACGCTAGTTTTCTTTCTCATGATAACGATGTCCTCTTGAGTACTCCCCGCCCGGAGATCCGAATGGGGGACTATTTTACCTCCGGAATATTTTACCCAAGAGGACGCCATCATCATTTAATCATACAGTAAAGCTGCATGTCCTCGGGAAAAATTACGGTTGTAGTTTCCCCTTGCTTTCAGCCGTTCGCAGTACCAGCACAGCAATGCCGTTTTGGTTAATGTTACAAGGCCAGATCAGTCAATCATCCAGACTGTTGCCCCTGCAACTACTGAAAAGGCTGCTGCCCCTCTTCAGGAACCACATGTTTGTCTGGCCTCTCAACAGATACCCCTCCGGTACGGCCATCTGTATCGCTGAGGCACGCAAGCCTCCCCACCAACGGCAAGGTCCATGGTTCATGAGGGGGGGGGGGGTGGTATTGTTACAGATCAGTAATTTATGGACTTCTTCCTTGGATTTTACTGTGAACCTTTGTTTCTTGTCAAATTTCATGATTAAAGTTCAACGGGGTGTACCGTAGTACCGTATAGCTTTTGATGAGAGAGTTTTCGTGTTTCGAGGTACGTGACGTAAGTGACCGTCTCTTTTTATTGCATTGACGGAGTTTAAATATTTCACACTGTCAAGGGACCCCAGACAGCTTTTGACAAATTTCAGCCTGAGAAAAAGAGGTCTTAACTGTCACACAAACAGCCAGACACAAAAATGGTTGAAATGGATCTGAGCACTATGGAACTTAACTTCTGAGGTCATCAGTCCCCTAGAACTTAGAACTACTTGAACCTAACTAACCTAAGAACATCACACACATCCATGCCCGAGGCAGGATTCGAACCTGCGACCGTAGCGGTCCCGTGGTTCCAGACTGTAGCGCCTAGAACAGGTCGGCCACCCCGGCCAGCCAGCCAGGCACACAGATGGACAACAAAGTAATCCTGTAAGGGCTCCGTTTGTACTTAGGTACAGAACCCTAAAAATGCACAGAAAAGCGATGCACATGAGAAAAAAAAGAACAGTTACGTGATGGTTTTGCTAGGCACGGAGATTTTACTTGCAAACTGGAACACTGTTCGTTGCGGCCACAGTGACCTAAATTACGCACGAACTCGGCGTCCGAAACTGCGGCCTTTCCTTCACGCAGACGGTTGCGCAACACGTGTAGTCTCAAACACTGTCTGTCTACGAGTAGGCTGTTGTACCACGCCGAAAACCGTTGGCCTTTTATTTGGCAGTAGGCTTCACAGAATCTGCTGCACTGGCTGTCGCCAGGTTGGTACCCCAAGTCAGGCTATAGACACGCTCCTATCACGTGAACGATAAAACTGCCTCTGTTGAGGTTCCTGTTAAGGTCGACTATTCATGAGCCCTGAGACTGAAAATCTCTCAGTCTTCCCCAATGCTTTTGAACTTAAGGAACTCATTCTCACTCCTTGTCCCAAGAAGCGGCCATTTGTACAAAAACGTCCTCCCAACACGCGACCGAGAGTCTCTAGTATGATAAAAGAAAAAAAGAAGAAAATTAAATGTATTTCAATATTTTCAATTTTAATCTGGTAATTATATGTGTATTGTGTTTCATACTAGAATGTCGTGTTCCCAGTTTGGCTCAGCTTTGCCACAAGAAACACGAAAGAGGTCGAAGACAACCGTCTTCTGCTCGGCTGCTGATCGTTGTCAGAAGGAGGCTAGTTTTTGATTACGCAAAGGCTTCTATTATTTGGAAAAGAACAACCCGGATTCCTTTACGTAATCAGTACGAATTTTATAATTACCTAGGGACCTTTAACAATGAACAATAAAAAATTGCATTTGCAAAAGAAATCATTAATAAATGGAGCGGCTGTGAGTTGTATAGTAAACAAGGAGCGGCCTTCTGTCTACGACCAGGATGCCGCAGTATTCTCTGCTGTAGTAAAGGCTGTTTGACATTTATAAAAATAACATGACATGGAGGTAAAAAAAGGAAAAGAATAGAATAAGAAATCTGGTAAACACTAAATACATTCAAATAATTCTCAAAAGCAATTAGGGCATATTTATAAACAGTATAACTTACATAAGTAATTTTCTGACTGTGTTGGTGCGATCAGATTTCAGCCTGTCCTATGCTCGCTTCTTGCTTCACGTCTTTACCACAAATTACACTCATTACTTTTTTCCTAACCTGGCGACAGCCAGTGCAGCAGATTCTGTGAAGCCTACTGCCAAATAAAAGGCCAACGGTTTTCGGCGTGGTACAACAGCCTACTCGTAGACGGACGGTGTTTGAGACTACACGTGTTGCGCAACCGTCTGCGTGAAGGAAAGGCCGCAGTTTCGGACGCCGAGTTCGTGCGTAATTTAGGTCACTGTGGCCGTATCGAACAGTGTTCCAGTTTGCAAGTAAAATCTCCGTGCCTAGCAAAACCATCACGTAACTGTTCTTTTTTTTCTCATGTGCATCGCTTTTCTGTGCATTTTTAGGGTTCTGTACCTAAGTAAGTACAAACGGAGCCCTTGCAGGATTACTTTGTTGTCCATCTGTGTGCAGCCCCTAGTAGTTGACCCCGAACGTAAATACATGTAATATATTGCGCATACACAGGAAAAGAAATCCACTAGTGCACACCTGCACTATCAATGACAAATTTCTAGAAATAGTATCTGCTGTAAGATATCAAGGAATAACTTCCACACTGACCTTAAGTGGCTTGAGCACGTAAAATAAATAGTACGGAAAGGAAATACTAGTCGGAGATTCATGTGAAGAATCTTAAAGAAATGTAACTCATCAAGGAAGGAAGTGGCTTACAAGAGCTCGATTCTTGAGTATTGTTCATGAATCTGGGATTATTACCGGGTAGGACTGTAAGAAGAGGTAGAGAAGATCGAACGGAGAGCCACCCGTTTCCTCGTGTAATGGTTTAGTCGGCGCGAGAGCGTTACAGAAATGCTCGATAACCTCCGGAGTCAGACTTTACAAGAGACATTGTGCATCACGGAGAGGCTTACTATTGAAATTTGGAGAGAGCACTTTCTGGGAAGAGTCGGATAACATATTACTTTCTCCCACATGCATCTGCCGAAAAGACCGCGACGAGAAAATTCAACAAATTAGGGTTAATAAGGAGGCTTACTGACAATCACTCTTCCCACGCGCCATTCGTGAATGGAACAGGGAAGGGGGGAATTAGTTAATGGTATCGGAATTACCCTCCGCCACACACCGTTAGGTGGCCTGTAGTGTATGCTGAAGATGTACATGCAGAATTAATTTCGTCACTGACATTTTGACCGGGGATGTTGTATTTCTTGTAGAATATTAACATTGTTAGCATCTGTAGATTTTGTTTTTGTAGGAAACCTGATTCTGCACACTTGCCATCCAAAGCCGACAATCGATAAACTATGTGAAAGAAAGTCTGTGTATTATGTACTAAAGAAAATTCTTCTGGTTTAGAGGTAACGTAAGACGCTGTATTGAATGAAGATACTTGCTGTGAATGTCGTTTAGGCATTCTTAGACATTCACTTTCTTCCGAATATGTGTACGTGACCGTCTGGCCAGGACTTGGTGGTGAAATCTGACTCTACCGATGTTTCTTGGCTGTGTGTAAGATGACAGGTAACGTTATTTTCTCTTTGATGTTTTCACAGATTCCATAATGATACAGAGGTGCCACAGCGTTAAATCTTTGCGAAATATACAAGAGATTTGGAGCAAAGGCAATATAAATGTAATACGATATTCGTAAATATATACAAAGACACTCTACTATCTCCCTGGGATCTACAGGTACACAACACAGATTTGTCTTGCGGGCTGCCGCTTCTCCAGGCCGCTGGCGACGCCACCGAGAAGATGCAGGGTGAACAGTAGGACAACAAACATAAGCAGACGGTGTTCGTTGTCAACAGCATCTCTCGCAGCCACCACGGTAATACGTGGCGCCAGCTTCGACCCTAGAGGCGCCACAATCTGCGCTGCAATGCGGGCACCGATTCCCTTCCGCCCATCACGTGTCCGCCTACTATGCGGAAATATTCTTCCGCCGGACGACTATAAACGACACTACCCGGCCAACCGAACTCGGCAGGTCGCTACCAGCGGTTTTTATTCTTCATGCGTGCTCCGTCGGTTCCAACGGTTTTTTTTTTGTCTTGCTCTGCGTGATTTTTATCCTGTGGCCGACTTTTAAGCCGTGTTTGCCTCCAGTGTTTTTAAGTGCACTTTGAATTGCCAGCTGTGTTCTTTTAACTTTATGTCGACTTTTTAACTGTCCCCCAGTGCATGTCCCCGTATTAGTGTATATTTTAACTCCCATCATCTCCATTTACTGTGTTTTTTATGTCCCCCTTTTTATGTAAGACTCCCCCTTCTGTATTTTTGTAAAGCCATGTGGCTGAAGAGTGGTGGACTGTGCCACTGCCAGCCCTCCCCTGCCCGCACAGGGCAGGGGAATGAAATTGCAATAAAAAAAGCCAACCAAAATCAGTTTGCATGAGGTGGCTCTCCTTACCGCTGTCTCCAGTCCCTTCAATCGGTGTTTCCATTGCCCAGTACTGGTATACCCTCGGAGTTGCGTCCAAGTTCTCAGCATAGTCCACTGACGTCTTTGCTACCAGCCGTGTCCTGTCTCCTCTGAGTTGATTATACCTGCTGCCGACATCTATACTAAAAGTTGCGTCTGATCCTTCACTCTGCCTCTTGTCCAAGTTCCACACTGGGCCCGACGTCGGCGCCACTCACGCAGCCCGTCATTCCGCAACTCACAGTCGCCCCACTACTCACAAGAAATAAGGGCTCTGCTTTACAAACGCTCAGCTGACCCCAGGGGAAATCCATATGCCAATGAAAAGGTGACCATTAGAGGTCTTAACTCTGTGCTGTCGAGAGCTTCTATACATTTCAACGTGCAGTCAAGAATGCAACTCGTCTGAAATACAGGGTGGTGCACGAAATGTGTTACCAATTGTTTTTTTTCACAGTTTACGACACACTTTAGATATCCCGCTGGGATCTCTACAGCAGTACCAGCAGAGCTTGGAAAAACAAATGAGTTACGAAATGACGTGTAATTCACGAAACTGCCACTAGGAGACTAGTAAGCAGCAATGGCTGACAATGGAAGACTGACAACACAGCGACGATCGGCAATTGTGTTACTTTTTTATTGAAACGAAAAGCCTTGTTGTGACTCAGAGGCGTTTTCGACAACAGTTTAACACACGATGGGTCCCTTGCAAGAAGACCATCCACAGGCTGTACGATAAATTTGTACAGGAAGGAACAGTATTGGAAGCGAAGTGACCTCAGCCTAAGCCTGTTTGTTCGCCAGAGAATATTGAAGCGGTACGAGTTGCTGTACAGAGAAGTCCCGGGAAATCGTGTAGAAAGGCAGCAACACAACTGGGAATATCCAGACGCTCCATTCAACGCATTCTTAAAAGTGACCTCCATATGTACCCATACAAGATGACCTGTGCAGCGACGCTCACTGTAGAACACAAGCAGCAGAGACTACTGTTTGCTCATTAGGTGGAAGATAGGGAAGAAACTCTCAACAACGTTTGGTTTTCAGACGAGGCGCATTTTCACTTAGATGATGTGGTTGACAAACGAAATGTACGCTTTTGGGCCACTGAAAACCCACAAGTGCTTCATGAACGACAACATTATGCTCCGAGGATTACAGCGTGGGCACCAATTTCCAGTCACGGACTTATTGGACCCTTTTTCTTTGAAGAAATTGTGAACAGCGAGCGTTATTTGAGCATGCTTCGCAATAGCTTCATTCCACAGCTTCTTGCTACTGCCTTGCCCTTCAACACGCAGTGGTTCATGCAAGATGGAGCAAGACCACATACTGCAAATACTGTCTTGGAGTTTTTACACGAGCATTTCGAAATGTGGATCATTTCACTCAGGTTTCCTGATCGCTTCGACGACAGGCAAAATTGGCCCCCCAACAGTCCATAGCTCAATCCATGTGACTTTTTTCTTTGGGGTTACCTAAAGGAAAAATTTCCCGAAACGTCCACGTAATTTAATGGAGCTCAGAAGACTTTTTCTTCAAGCTTGCAGTGAAATTACGGAAGACATGTGCCGTAGGGTAGTCACTAAATTCAGTGTTCGTTTGAAGGAAGTTAGGAAACGAAATTGTGGACATATTGATCATGTGCTGAGTTAGAACAAATCTCCATGGGCGGCTCTTCATTGTAGTATATGTTCCTTTCAGATTGTATTGACAATGAAGTTTGTATTCAAAAACAAAATGGTAACACATTTCGTGCGCCACCCTTAATTACTTGCTCCCCGCTGGAATAGCTGCTGGCACTCCTAAGACCTGCAGTGCTACGTAAGCACCTGCAGTGTGATGACGCAAGCGGCGCGGCCTATCTTTCTCGTGGCGTCGTCGTCGGAGGTGGATCACGCCGGTCGCGTTCGCTGCGCGTCCGACGGAGCCAATTCTCTGCAACAGCCACGCTACCTTTAACCGGCTACGAGCTTCCGCCTCGCCGGGACCTCCCTGCTAGACCGTCCTCTAATCCCACAGCTCCTCACGCACACGGGGGGCACCAAAGTCGCTTAGTGCACCGTCAGTGACTAACAGTGAATTGGAACCAATTAGTGTGCATTAAAGTCTGAATGACTATTTTGATGTACACTCCTGGAAATGGAAAAAAGAACACATTGACACCGGTGTGTCAGACCCACCATACTTGCTCCGGACACTGCGAGAGGGCTGTACAAGCAATGATCACACGCACGGCACAGCGGACACACCAGGAACCGCGGTGTTGGCCGTCGAATGGCGCTAGCTGCGCAGCATTTGTGCACCGCCGCCGTCAGTGTCAGCCAGTTTGCCGTGGTATATGGAGCTCCATCGCAGTCTTTAACACTGGTAGCATGCCGCGACAGCGTGGACGTGAACCGTATGTGCAGTTGACGGACTTTGAGCGAGGGCGTATAGTGGGCATGCGGGAGGCCGGGTGGACGTACCGCCGAATTGCTCAACACGTGGGGCGTGAGGTCTCCACAGTACATCGATGTTGTCGCCAGTGGTCGGCGGAAGGTGCACGTGCCCGTCGACCTGGGACCGGACCGCAGCGACGCACGGATGTACGCCAAGACCGTAGGATCCTACGCAGTGCCGTAGGGGACCGCACCGCCACTTCCCAGCAAATTAGGGACACTGTTGCTCCTGGGGTATCGGCGAGGACCATTCGCAACCGTCTCCATGAAGCTGGGCTACGGTCCCGCACACCGTTAGGCCGTCTTCCGCTCACGCCCCAACATCGTGCAGCCCGCCTCCAGTGGTGTCGCGACAGGCGTGAATGGAGGGACGAATGGAGACGTGTCTTCTTCAGCGATGAGAGTCGCTTCTGCCTTGGTGCCAATGACGGTCGTATGCGTGTTTGGCGCCGTGCAGGTGAGCGCCACAATCAGGACTGCATACGACCGAGGCACACAGGGCCAACACCCGGCATCATGGTGTGGGGAGCGATCTCCTACACTGGCCGTACACCACTGGTGATCGTCGAGGGGACACTGAATAGTGCACGGTACATCCAAACCGTCATCGAACCCATCGTTCTACCATTCCTAGACCGGCAAGGGAACTTGCTGTTCCAACAGGACAATGCACGTCCGCATGTATCCCGTGCCACCCAACGTGCTCTAGAAGGTGTAAGTCAACTACCCTGGCCAGCAAGATCTCCGGATCTGTCCCCCATTGAGCATGTTTGGGACTGGATGAAGCGTCGTCTCACGCGGTCTGCACGTCCAGCACGAACGCTGGTCCAACTGAGGCGCCAGGTGGAAATGGCATGGCAAGCCGTTCCACAGGACTACATCCAGCATCTCTACGATCGTCTCCATGGGAGAATAGCAGCCTGCATTGCTGCGAAAGGTGGATATACACTGTACTAGTGCCGACATTGTGCATGCTCTGTTGCCTGTGTCTATGTGCCTGTGGTTCTGTCAGTGTGATCATGTGATGTATCTGACCCCAGGAATGTGTCAATAAAGTTTCCCCTTCCTGGGACAATTAATTCACGGTGTTCTTATTTCAATTTCCAGGAGTGTATTTCGCTTGGATGGAAACTAAATTCACTAGTTTATCTTGATGCGTGGGGACACACTTTTATGCCGGCCAGGGTGGCCGAGCGGTTCTAGGCACTACAGTCTGGAACCACGAGACCGCTGCGGTCGCAGGTTCGAATCCTGCCTCGGGCATGGATGTGTGTGATGTCTTTAGGTTAGTTCGGTTTAAGTAGTTCTAAGTTCTAGGGGACTGATGACCTTAGAAGTTATGTCCCATAGTGCTCAGAGCCATTTGAACACATTTTTATGTGATCCCGCAGTGGTTTAAAGAGTATTCATGTTGAGGGGAAGGCAGCGTGATTTATCTGAAAGAGTTCGCCCTCCTAAGTGTCGTTATTCTGGGATGTTTATGAACTTGGATTAGCAGAAGATACAGATAAAATGGTGTGAATCGTCAAGCGTTTGTCCAGTCATAAAATGGTTAAACTGCCTTTGGTGGGAAACACTGCAGGAATGATTTACTGTTTAAAGTAAACTACGCATTGCAAGTGAAATGTGGTCTTCAGTCCTCAGACTACTTTGATGCAGTTTTCAATTCGGCCCCGTCCAATCCCCTTCATCTCTGCTTAACTACTGCAACATCCACTAGTAACCTACATACAGTAATCAACACTTGGTCTGTCTCTACTAATTAAGTACCCCAGTGGTTGTAAGGTTAAGGACAAGACGTCTGCTATGCAAAGTATTCTAAAACGGGGCGTTTCTTTGTGTGTCCAGTGTGTGCTGTGTGTTTTCTGACCGTGCGCGTTGCGGCCCGTGACATAAACATGATGTTTCGGACCACAAATGTTTTAGCCGTGCGTTTTCTGACCTTCAAAGGAAGTGGCAGTGGAGGTAGCTCTGCCGACGGTTATGTACTGAAAACATGCCTTCACATTTTGTCCAGGCTTAAGGCTGGCTATCAGATAGTGCGTAGGTATGTTTAATTTTTACCTTTGTTTTTAGTTTTTGCCTCTTTTTCTTTGTTCAACATTACTGCAGTAAATAACTTTTTTAATTTATGAATTACAATTTCTCGTTTTTTAAGAAAGCTGGAGAGTTTAAAATTATACATACATCTCTGTCTTACTCTTTGGTCAAGGTCTACATATCTTTACCTTCTGTTCTGAAGAGTCAGGACAATGGAATCTTTTAATTTACACTAAAACATTTACTGTTTGTTCCTTCAACTTATTTATTAGAAAGTACAGGGCTATTACAAATGATTGAAGCGATTTCATAAATTCACTGTAGCTCCATTCATTGACATATGGTCACGACACACTACAGATACGTAGAAAAACTCATCAAGTTTTGTTCGGCTGAAGCCGCACTTCAGGTTTCTGCCACCAGAGCACTCGAGAGCGCAGTGAGACAAAATGGCGACAGGAGCCGAGAAAGCATATGTCGTGCTTGAAATGCACTCACATCAGTCAGTCATAACAGTGCAACGACACTTCAAGACGAAGTTCAACAAAGATCCACCAACTGCTAACTCCATTCGGCGATGGTAAGCGCAGTTTAAAGCTTCTGGATGCCTCTGTAAGGGGAAATCAACGGGTCGGCCTGCAGTGAGCGAAGAAACGGTTGAACGCGTGCGGTCAAGTTTCACGCGAAAATCTTACGGAAAAGGCTAAAGCAGAAGCCTTACCGTTTACAATTGGTACAAGCCCTGACACCCGATGACAAAGTCAAACGCTTTGAATTTTCGGCGCGGTTGCAACAGCTCATGGAAGAGGATGCGTTCAGTGCGAAACTGGTTTTCAGTGATGAAGCAACATTTTTTCTTAATGGTGAAGTGAACAGACACAATGTGCGAATCTGGGCGGTAGAGAATCCTCACGCATTCGTGCAGCAAATTCGCAATTCGCCAAAAGTTAACGTGTTTTGTGCAATATCACGGTTTAAAGTTTACGGCCCCTTTTTCTTCTGGGAAAAAAACGTTACAGGACACATGTATCTGGACATGCTGGAAAAATGGCTCATGCCACAACTGGAGACCGACAGCGCCGACTTCATCTTTCAACAGGATGGTGTTCCACCGCACTTCCATCATGATGTTCGGCATTTCTTAAACAGGAGATTGGAAAACCGATGGATCGATCGTGGTGGAGATCATGATCAGCAATTCATGTCATGGCCTCCACGCTCTCCCGACTTAACTCCACGCGATTTCTTTCTGTGGGGTTATGTGAGAGATTCAGTGTTTAAACCTCCTCTACCAAGAAACGTGCCAGATCTGCGAGCTCGCATCAACGATGCTTTCGAACTCATTGATGGGGACATGCTGCGCCGAGTGTGGGAGGAACTTGATTATCGGCTTGATGTCTGCCGAATCGCTAAAGGGGCACATATCGAACATTTGTGAATGCCTAAAAAAAACTTTTTGAGTTTTTGTATGTGTGTGAAAAGCATTGTGAAAATATCTCAAATAATAAAGTTATTGTAGAGCTGTGAAATCGCTTCAATCATTTGTAATAACCCTGTATACGTTCGGATATTTTTGACGTATTGAATTTAGTTCCTTTGCCAACCTTACACTGCATTCGCGGTTAAAAAGAACTATTATCTTGAGTCAAAGTTCATTTTTCGTTTGAATCTCCGAACTAGTCAACGTACTGGGTCGTCCCAATAGCTTTCCTTATTGTTTCACACACTCGTAATACTCGTGATATGGCACGTTTGCCACACAATGTATATAGCTTTCAGATCTCGAAATTCCTCTCCAAAAATTTGGAAAACAGGCCCTGCCTTTTCCTCGTGGGCTCTTTCTTCCTGTAGTAATGGATTCGTTTCCTAATCTGCATGGGCAAGAATGTTACTATTTTGCCATGATTCTCATTTTCAAATTTTACACGGCCTGGGCACTTATTTCATTCGGAATTCACGCACAGCCAGTACGTAAGTTCTTCAAATTTTCTGTATGCCCTGTAGCGATGACTAGCCTTGAGAAGATACCTCTTCGTCTTTCGTTGTACTTATTGCCGTTACTCAGTGTATATAACTCGAGTAGCATGGGCATACTGAACTATGTGGGAATGAAAGTTGTCAGCGAGGGCGCTGCCTAACTGTCGGTGACAACGCATCCGCTGCAGGTGAACGACTGGCGTAAATAAGTAGTGAGCGAGGCTCTGCTAGGGAAATCTACAGTGCGAAACTGCTTGGTCCGTGGTCCACGGTTGCTGCGCCGCGTAAAAGGTTCAGAAAGGCCGTGTGGTTGGAACGCTGCCATGAAGTGGCTAAGCCAGGTAGGTTAGCAATAGGCGAGAGGCGTTCTTAGTCGCTGCAAGGAGCCGTGTAAGCTGTCTTTGAAACTCCCGTGGTGGTCGGGTAAACTCTGCGCGCGGCTCCCCCCCTCCCACCCCACTCCCCATATGCTTATCGTCGTTAAGCAGTATGGATTGATTCTGACTGAGTTTCCAATATCCAAACCTCAAAACAAATTCCTGAGGTGCTACAGAACACCTGCTGACAGCATTGAAATTGCAGTAAAGAGAGAAACTCACTAAAGTTATGACCGTATTAACAAAGCATATTAACACAGTTACTGACATGTGCAAAATTGTTTATAAAATAACAAGTGATGCAGTCAAGATACTTACGTACATGACAAAGTTAGGTAGATAATGCGGTATCTATTTTGGCAATGTATACAGTATTCTTTAAAAGAAACACAAATTGTTATGAATAAATTGTTAAATATCCCGGAAAATAGTGCCGAAACAATTGAGTTCGTCACAGATACACTATAAACTAGTAACAACATAAATGATTTGTCCTATTATCCCTGTTTATATTTATTCAATGAGAATTTAGTAAGTTATGGTTTCTTAGGTGACAATTTGACTAGTATAGTAGTACAACGGTAAGCTGAATAGACATAAACTTGGCTAGTATTTTTATAGACCAGTTTATCAAATATAAAATTCATAAGTTAATCATTCTGCGATGTTTATCGCGCAATAATGCAATATCAGACTGTAAATTACCTACAGGTTTACGTAATGCGTGTCTGAAATACGTAAAGGTTGTAAAATATTGTCGTAATAAGCTGCTCACTTCAGTTCTTTGTCAAATGACAAAGTTTTTAAATAGGCGGCGTTAGCGTGTTTCGTGATATTTTGATGTTCGTGTCTTCGTGGGCATGGTGGTTTGGTAAAGTGTGCTTGGCCGGTGAGCTGCATGAGTTTTCAGTATTACAGCTCAGAACTTAGCTATGCTAGCACTCACAGTTCAAATATTTTCTGTTAGTGACTGAACTTTCTTCATGGTGAGCTGGTTATTATATAATCTTGCATGAACTTATTGAACTTCAGAAATTTAATGCACTATGGTTAATTTTGTGCACTGCACAATGTCTCTGACTTACATTCGTTACCGCCTGCGAACGCTCTGTTTTCTGTGTTAAGTTTGTCAATTGATTTATCATTGCTTTCATGTGCTTTAGTCTCTGTATAAGGCCACCATTCGAAGCAACTTCGTGGTTGATGTGAATAAATTGATAGTAAACTTCAGTGCTGTGGTTAGGCTACATTATTACCGCTAGCGATAATTCCTTTCACAGCTCTTTAATTTATTAATCCTCCCATGAACTGATGTTACTATAAAAAAAATTTCAGACTGCGTCTGCTAAATTAATGTACCTTATGACGAATCGGTGCATTTCTGAGGACTAAACGCTATCAGTGCATGACGGAACCCATGGTTTATTGACAGTAGTACACCAACATAAGTTCACGTACTTGCACTGTAGTGGTTAGGTAGCAACAATTTTATCCCAAAGTGCGATTAATTTATCTTAATTTTTCGTTACCAGTCCCACTGTTGTTCCAATTTCGCTCCATTATCAAACTGACAATTCCTTCATGCCTGTCAAGATTTGTCCTACCAACCAATCCCATTTTTAGTAATGTTGTGCCATAAATTCTACTCAGTATCCTCTCATTAGTTAGCTAATCTATCCATCTGATCTTTAAGATTATTCTGTAGCACCGCATTTCAAAAACCTTTTATTCTCTTTTTGTTTGTTTATTGCCCACGTTTCTCTTCTGTTCATTGGTTCACTCAAGACAAATACCTTCAGAAAAAACTGCCTAACACATAAATTCATGTACTATGGTAAAATTTTTTCTTCCAGAAAAACTTTCGTTGCTATGGAAGCTCTGTATTTCACATCCTACTTCGGCAACAGTCAATTATGTAGCTGTCAATATCATGAAATTCAACTACTGCTTCTAGTATCTTATTTTTAATCTAATTCCTAGGCATTTAATTGGAGTACATGCCATTACTCTACTTTTACATTTGATGATCTACTTAAACTCTTAAAGATTCTATCCATTCCGGTCAACAGGTCTCTGGCAGTATTACGATGTTAACGGCAAAGTTTTTATGTCTTATCTACCTTCCTAGATTTCTCCCTCGCTTCCTTTAGTATTTGCTCGCGTACAGATCGAAAATATCGGAGAAAGGCTAAAACCCCATCTCACTCCCTTCTCAACCACCATCTCTCTTTCATGCCCCTCTACTCTTACGGCTGCGGTCTGATTTCTGAAGAACATGTAAATAACCTTTCACTTCTTTCTCTTTGGCGCTGCTGCCTTCAGAATTTCCAAGCCTGTATTCCATTCAATATTGTCAAACTTTCTTTACGATATAAGCTTTTCTCCATAAACTTTCTTCATCTCAATGATTCACTGGCTCTTTCGTTTACATTTGATCGATAACAAAATAAAGAACTACGTATTTTAAAGCAGACTGCAATAGCCAATCGTTTTTCTGTATACGATGTTATGCGTCCGTACAATAGAATGAAACATAAAACAAATAGTATGCAAACGCATAGTCAGCCAGGGAACAGTAAATAAAAAAAAAGAATGAAAAACTTCCCAATATAAATTCACGGCAACATGTTCCAGAAAAAAAACAAAGAAATGTTTCAGAATATCTAGTCAGATGCGGTTTTCAAGTTACCACCCTGCAACATTGCATAAAACATAAGTTGAGGTGCACATGAAAAAATTTGACAGCTGTGGTGTATACAGGATGGAGTGTAATGACTGTGATAAATATACATTGGCCAAACCGGCCAAAGTAAGGTTTAAGGAGCATTTACAGCCAAGTAACAGAAGTGCCTTTGGTTGTAGTTCGCGGAAACCGGCTACACTATAGGAAGCGTTGATAAAAGTATGCGCATTCTCCACGTCGTACAAAAAACCGTGCTCTCGGTTTATTGGAAGAACATGAGATTTATAAAGCCAAAAAGCAGGCGCCAGCACAAGTGCTCAATGGGCAACGCAATTTTGTACGCAGTGACAACTTGCCTTTAGTTGATAATGTTCTACAGTAATTACTGAACACCTTTCGAATGTACACTATGTGATCAAAAGAATCCGGACACCTCCAAAAACATACGTTTTTCATTGTGCTGCCACCTACTGCCAGGTGCTCCATATCAGCGACCTCATTAGTCGTTAGACATCGTGAGAGAGCAGGATGGGGCGCTTAGGGGAACTCACGGGCTTCGAACGTGGTCAGGTGATTGGGTACACTTGTGTCATACGTCTGTACGCGATATTTCCGCACTCCTAAACATCCCTAGGTCTACTGTTTCCGATGTGATAGTGAAGTGGAAACGTGAAGGGACACGTTCAGCACAAAAACGTACAGGCCTACCTCGTCTGTTGACTGATATGAACCGCCGACGGTTGAAAAAGGTCGTACTGTGTAATAGGCAGACATCTATCCAGACCCTCACACAGGAATTCCAAACTGCATCAGGATCAACTGCAAGTACTATGACAGTTAGGCGGGCGGTGAGAAAACTTGGATTTCATGGTCGAGCCGCTGCTCATAAGCCACACAACACACCGGTAAATACCAAACGACGCCTCGCTTGGTGTAAGGAGCGTAAACATTGGACGATTGAACAACGGAAAACGTTGTGTGGAGTGCCAACAGTAAAATTCGGAGGCGGTGGGGTTGTGGTGTGGTCGTGTTTTTCATGGAGGGAGTTCGCATTCCTTGTTGTTTTCTACATCTACATCTACATCTACATATATACTCCGCTAGCCACCAACCGTGTGTGGCGCAGGGCACAATTCGCGCCAAAGTCATATTCCCCCCCTCTGATCCACTCGTGAATCGCACGAGGGAAAAACGACTGTCTGAACGCCTCAGTATGAGCTCTAATTTCCCTTATCTTTGAATGATGATAATTGCGCGATCTGAAAGTTGGCGGTAATCATATATGCTCTACATCCTCGGCGAAGATCGGATTTCGGAAATTAGTGAGCAGCCCCTTCCGTTTATCGCGTCGTCTATCTGCAAGTGTGTCCCACTTCAAACTTTCTATGAGATTTGTAACGCTCTCGCGATGGCTAAATGAACCAGTCACGAATCTTGCCGCTGTTCTTTGGACCTTCTCAATATGTTGAATCAGATGCAACTGGTAAGGGTCCCGTACATACGAACAATACTCTAAGACTGGATGAACTAACGTATTGTAAACTATTTCCTTTGTTGAAGGACTGCATCGCTTCAGGATTCTACCAATAAACCGCAAACAAGAGTTCGCCTCGCCCGTTACTTGTGTAATCTCAAAAATGGTTCAAATGGCTCTGAGCACTATGGGACTCAACTGCTGTGGTCATCAGTCCCCTAGAACTTAGAACTAATTAAACCTAACTAACCTAAAGACATCACACACAACCATGCCCGAGGCAGGATTCGAACCTGCGACCGTAGCAGCAGCGCGGCTCCGGACTGGAGCGCCTAGAACCGCACGACCACCGCGGCCGGCATTGTGTAATCTGATCATTCCATTTGAGATCATTACTAATAGTCACACCCAGATACTTAACGGATGTTTACGCTTCCAAAGACTGGGCAATTATTTTATACTCGTACATTGATGGAGATTTTCGCCTTATTATACGCAGTAGGTTGCACTTACTAATATTGAGAGATAACTGCCATTCATTACACCACGCATTTATTTTCTGCAAATCCTCATTGATTTGTTCTCAACTTTCATGTGATACTACTTTCCTGTAGACTAAAGCATCATCGGCAAGCAGTAATGCCGCTGTCTGAAATGACCATAAAAGCGTCTCAGAATCACATAATATCACTTAACCATTTCCATTCAGCAATTTTAAATCGCTATTCTTGTATTTCATATAATACATTTTATCACTGTGGTAAATTACCCATTCAGCAAGCCCATTATAGACTTTACCTACCGTACTCTTCATTAATTGCATCTGTCAGTTTTTTAATAGACGAATGTATGTTGGCATATGCGCGACAACTAATGAACTTATGGAACAAAGATATGTTGTGGCCACTGTACTGTAGTTTACGAAGAGTACCGCTATTGACAGTATGGTTCCGCCAGCACTATAGCCTAGTTTGCACCGTTTTTAAAATATGTGCGGCGATGCTATGCTGATTTTGTGTGTATTTTGCGACGCTGCCACTATGGGTTATAATTTTATATTTCCACATCCATAGAAGTGATAAGTTTTCGTTATGACATTTATTTTTTTAAGATGTAATTTGTCCATTAGCTATATTTCATTTCCCACGTTTTGGAGAAGATAGTCATTGCTGACCGAAACCGACAGTCTAAAGGCCAGAAGTTCTGTAATCGCTGACGTAAATAAAGAAATTTATTCTACACTGCCTGGGTCACTGTTTTAACCCGTGACCACGAGCAGCTTGCAAAAGGAAGTTTATAAAAAAAGGAAATATGTGGGCACTCAGTACTTAGATACTGCTGAGTCACTGCAAGTCTGCATAAAATATCGTTCATATAAAATAATAGGCTATATAAAAGGATAATTACAATCGAATTAGACAAGAAAAACTTCACGGACTGAAAGTGACGTTTTTCAAATGAAAGACCCAGTTCCTCCAAGTCAGCGCTTACCTATTACGCCATGATACGTTGCTTCTGGCAGTTCTTTGGAAGACTTGAAATTTACTAGAGCAGTTACAGTATCTGAAACATAGCCATGGAAAGATGTCATGCAATAATACGAACAGTAAAGGATCATATTTGGACAACTAATATTTACACTTCTATTCATAACATCGCATGTATTAAATTTTTTTAAAAACATCTTCTTTCGTGGTCATTCTCTGTATTTTCGGAGCAACAAATCAAACGAGTCATCGTTCTTAACACTTTTATTTTTGTACGTATCTGCCCTAACATTTCACAATGCTGGCAGTGATTCATACATTTCGAGGCACTCTGATAATAATGATCTTTCGTCTTTCTATGTTCAGACATAACTATCGTAAAGGAGTGTGACTATAATATAAGTTAAATGATTGTTTGACACTACAATAGTAGAGCCATGCTCAAAGTACATAAAATATACTGCCGCAGAGGGCACACGTTTTCTGGGCAGCGCAATATATTTCCAAAGTTTTTGATGTTCTCAATATTATTGCGCAACCTCTCAATCCCACTCCTAGGTGGTCAATATTATTGCGCATCAGGAAATACTGCATAATATTGTTGACCGTGTAGGGCCACTTCAGTCTGTTCACACTCAAAGTACGCTTTCACAAACACTAGACATTCATTTTTTGTTTGAGACATTTTGTTCCGATTTTTGCGAAGCTTTCCAGGTTGGTTCGCTTGGTAGTAAGGCAAATGGCGATATTGGAAACCCGTTCTCCATCTACCATACTCGCAGTACGCCTGGTATTTGGCTGAAATAGCTCACCCTTTGCATGGATCATTACTAAATCAACAACAAAAACGCCGTAATATTTACTCAGAGTTCGTGTCTTTTGTTTAGTCCTTCTAAATATTCCTTCCAACGTTTCCTTTCTCTTTTCCTTAGTGTTGCCTTGCCATCTCTGCTTTTAATACACGTACAGATGCTTGTCTTTCCTTAAGTGGTGTATTTAATTTTCGTATACGCTTTCCCATAGTCATCCAGTATTCTACTGTTTTGCATTCCTCCTCTAGTCATTTCTGCTTTCCCATTTTCACTTTCTGTCAATACCATTTTTACAGGTCAATACGCTCTTTGCCTACTTCATTTGCTGCTTCTTTATTTTCTTCTTTCTTCATGCCCGTGATCCATGTATTTCAACTGGACTTTGTCTTTTCACCTATTTGATCCTCTACCCATTCGTCTCCTGTTGTAATTCTTACCACCATTTCAACTGATCATTGCCTATCGTTATCTTTCATTCTCTCGACAACTACTAGTTCTTTCAGCTCATTCGAGTCCCCCACACCCATAATTACGTTTTGTTTTATCTTTCTGTTCTGGGTACTTTCTTGACATCCCTCTTAATCTGTTTTTGAACGGGCGCTGAAGACCTTGCCGTAGAGCGCCCATACAAACCTCAACACCCATCCATCCATCCATCATATCCATACTTTCCTACCTATATGCCTATATGCATTTTTTTCAGTTTTAATTTGTATTTCACAGCCAATAAATTAATAGACACACCTTCGGTTCCTTGAAATGTTTTAAAGTTTTAATTTAGTTTCCAAATCTGAGTCTTGGCATTACACTATCTTTATTCCCTCGTTGTCTCGCATACATCTCACGCAAGGTCCATAACGGTAAAATTACACAAATTTGGGTTTATCGTCGTTCCTCCTGCCCACCTCTCGTACCATATCAGGAGGATTTGCTGGCCTAGCAAATGAAAGTCCAAATGTGAACCCAACTCAACATGTTTAACATAAGCTACGGTGACAGTCGCTTGCTGTATCTGGCAACAGATCCTCATGCATCTGGATGAGGCGAAAAGAATCCTTCCTGTATTGTTTGAAAACTTGACGGAACACGTTCTGCAAGGATTGAACACCGTAACACGACCAGAGGTGGTCGTGCAGCCTGTTACTAAAAAGGCTGACGCCTTTGATGCTATCAGTTTTTGGTGTCTGGAGTCTTCTGGCAGTATAACGTAAACCGTTGGAATTAATGTGTGTTTCCATGTCATTAAATTTATGGGGATGCGAATTCTTTTTGGCCATTAGTACTGAGCCGAACAGCCAGCAGCTGTTCCATTTTTGTAATTTTCGAAGTACTGAAATTACGTTGTATTACGACCTCTCATTTTGGTTACAAAGTTGTGAACTGGATGCCTAAACACCCTGGTAGCCAGAATTTCATGCATTTAGAAGTAATAGTTTAGGAGTTATTGGTATTCTATCGAGCTTTGGTTGAAATTGAGATCGACTCCGGCTTAAAGCTTCCAACGCAATTTGGTGTGAGGGTGTAGTAAGATATTACATTCATGGTGTTCCGTTTTGTAATCGGAGTAGTAGTTTTTGAGCTATTAGTGTTTGTTTACATTTTGATCGTATCGTTGTAGATTACCTGGTATTAGTTTCGCTCGTGGGTCAAAACTGTTGGTGGGTTTGTGTAGGGCAATGCAAATGAGGGATTTCGTAAGACAGATGACACCGAACATAGGAATTTTTTTGGAGGATCAGTAAAATTCATAAAAAATATTTTCTCAGAAAAGATTGCATGACCCTGTAAAAATAATCCCTGTAAATATAAATAATAATATAATATAATAATATAATATAATATAATATAATATAATATAATATAATATAATATAATATAATATAATATAATATAATATAATATAATATAATATAATATAATATAATATAATATAATATAATATAATATAATATAATATAATATAATATAATAAATATAAAATAATCCCTGTAAAAATAATAGTGGTTTGGATGCGATCCGCTCCTTTCTTATACACTGACGGAAAAAAAATTGTAATACCAAAAAGTATTTCGAGTAATGAAATTTCGGGAGTTGATTTGCCTAGGTAATGTATTTAAGTCATTAACACTGCAAGATCTCAGGTTAATGTAAACGCGAGATAAGCTGTTACAAACGTGAACTCCTGATACATTAATAACCGGTGTAACCGCCAGAATGTTGAATACAAGCATGCAAACGTGCTTGCTGTGGGGTCACCGCCAGACACCACACTTGCTAGGTGGTAGCCTTTAAATCGGCCGCGGTCCGGTAGTATACGTCGGACCCGCGTGTCGCCACTATCAGTGATTGCAGACCGAGCGCCGCCACACGGCAGGTATAGAGAGACGTCCTAGCACTCGCCCCAGTTGTACAGCCGACTTTGCTAGCGATGGTTCACTGACAAATTACGCTCTCATTTGCCGAGACGATAGTTAGCATAGGTTTCAGCTACGTCATTTGCTACGACCTAGCAAGGCGCCATTATCAATTGCTATTTATCTTGTGATGCATGTACCGTCAGACCGATGTTCACCAATTATGGATTAAAGTTAAGTATTCCAGAAGCTAGGTACTATTTTTGCTACTATAAGACCTTGACCTGTTCCAGACCTCACGCCAGCCTGCGTGAGCTAAACGCGTGCCCTTCGGCCTCCCGTCCTAGTGGATTGGCTGTCTTGCCAGTCCACAAAACTTGCATTGTGTAGTACAGGTACCAGATGTCGGTTTGTGGGGTCCCATATGTGCCCCATTGGAGACAGATCTGGTGATCAAGCAGGACAAGGCAACATGTCGACACTATATAGAGCATGTTGGGATACAACAGCGGTATGCGGGCGAACGATATCCTGCTGGGAAACACCCCTGGAATGCCGTTCATGAAAGGCAGCAGAATAGGTCGAATCACCCAACAGATTGGAGTAAAAATCTGCAATCAAGGTGCATCAGAGAACCATGAGAGCGCTCCTGCTGTCAAACCATAACTCCAGGTGTAGGTTCCAGTTTGTTTAGCGCGCGCGCTGCTTAGTTGCAGGTCCTCAACTGGCCTGCTCTTTACCAACACACAGCCATCACTGGCACGGAGATAGAACCAGCTTTCATCAGGAAACACAACAGGCCTCCACCATGCCCTGCAATGAGCATTAACTTGACACAGCTGAAGTCGCGAATAGCGGTGGCTTGGGGTCGCTGAAATGCACGTTACAGGCCGTCTGGCTCGCAGCTGACCTCGAAGTAACCTATTTGTGACAGTTCGTTGTGTCACTGTGGTGCATGCTAAAGCCAAAATTGCTGGTGCAGGTGCAGTACGATGCTCCAGAGCCATACTTCGAACACGATGGTCTTCCCTAATGGTGGTGCCACGCAACCGTACGGAGCCTCGTCTTCTTCCGACCGTAAATTCTCGAGACCACCGCTGCCAGTGACCTCGCACAGTGACTATATTACCACAAGGTCTTTCTCCAGTATCGCGGAATAGACATTCAGCTTCTCGTAGGCATATTACACCACCTCGTTCAAACTCAGTGAGGTATTGATAATAGCGTTCAAATGTGTGTGAAATCTTATGGGACTTAACTGCTAAGGTCGTCAGTCCCTAAGCTTACACACTACTTAACCTAAATTATCCTGAGGACAAACACACACACACACACACACACACACACACCCATGCCCGAGGGAGGACTCGAACCTCCGCCGGGACCAGCCGCACAGCCCATGACTGCAGCGCCATAGACCGCTCGGCTAATCCCGCGCGGCTGATAATAGCGTCTTTGTCACCTTAAAGGCAATCTTGACTAACATCAACTTACCACGTCCAATATTAAAGGTACCCAACGCTCACGACCATTTTAGCGTGCATTTAAAGCAAACCTGATTTGCATCGACTGGCGCGAAATTTCGATAGACGTCATCTTTCAGCTGTACAAAAAACCCCTACCACCATTCGTTTATGTCGCACAATTCCTTCTTGGTGTTGCGATTTTTTTTTCCAGTCGGTGTATATTGAGAGTCAACGTCGCTAGATTCTGGGTTCCGTGAAAGGCTGTAAAGTTACGGACTTCGAACGTTTTAGGCCAGGCAGCGACGTGTCATAAAGTACGCATAGAATTTTATGTCCAGTTTCGGGCTCGTTTGTAGAGCGCCGTAACGAGTAGATAGAGTACTAATGAGGTGCCAACTTTATCATTCATGACTGTGCTAGACTTCTATTTTAGACAAATACATACAGTCGAAATTCTGATTAGACCTGATAAAGTATGACACTCTGAATATTCTCGTACGCTTTCCGTACTGTGCTATAACAACTGTGCGGCAGCATAAATATTTCGGAGCGTTCGTGTTTTGGGAAGAGCAAACAGCTGACAGGATGTTAGGATATTGATAGATTTTTTTATGGAGTTGTTCCGAGTAAGAGCTTGTAGCGTTGCTCTTGGGGGACGAAAAGAAAAAGAATTGTTATTTTATTTTATTTTTTTTTGAAAAATGTCGAAAAAGTGAATATTTTGGTGGGCCACTTGGCAACAGAATCAGGGATTGATTACACTATTATAATAACATACATTGAGCATTAAATACCTGAATAAGAGCAGCATATTGATATATATATTTGAGATCGTTCGGAAGAAACATTATTATTTCTGTGCATTTTTATAGTCGCGAAGTAATCATACCCGGACCAACACTAAGGGACCAGAAGATTTATAGACTTTAAAAGAAATGCAACACTGCACACAAAAGTTGGTTCAGAAATAATAGGAAAACGATAATGTTCCTTCTGCCTCATGCTGCGTTCGGCCCATCAGCGTGATCGTAATTTCTGGTGATGAAGTAACACAAAATAATTATAATTCAAGTAAATGAGAAGATGGAATCATCAAGGTTAATTTACGAAAATAAGCACACTTATCTTTAACACACGTTTTTTTTAATGCTACGTACCTTTTCATATTAAATTACAATAGATGACCATTGTGGTTAAATACTTTATACATAACAGTCAAAATGTCCTCCTGACGCTGTCTGTTCGTAATCAGTTACAAGAAACTATATGTTTTTCTGATTAAAAAAATAACATTTAGCATATTCACTCAATATTTTCACATAGAATATAAAATACAGTTGCGGAACGCAGCAACTCCGCGTCCGCCTTTCATAGAATACAAACAGTAGAAAGTGAGGCGCCAAAAGCCTCATTTGTCTTGAAACAACAGAATTCTTTTTTATACCATTAATCGATACATGTACATAGAGATTTACAGGCACCGCGTAAGAACGGCAAAGATAAAGAATAATAGATTCTGTCGCTGCTATGCGATGGTTCATTTCTTTTACTTTACAATTGTTCGATAACTTTAAGCCATCAGGCGTCTACTATTGAGCGTATATTAATGTTTGTGAGGCGAAAATTACTAATATTACAAGCTGGTGCATTCTAGCGGTCCGTTCATGAGTAAAAATATGATTTTCCACGAGATCATATCTCGGCTTCTATTGATCACAGAGATAAGGAGTCAAGTATTTTGGATAGCCCTTGGTCTTGCGACTATTTGTATACCTGATGGAATATTGTAGCTATCCTACACTACAGGGTCTGAAACATTACACACTTTCTCCAGCCTAGACCAATTGAGCAAATCGGTTGATTCTTTCGCGTTAGGTGTAGTCTTTGGTAGGGCTGAGGCACCTTAGAAAAGGACAGTTTGTTCGCGGGCTGTTCCTGAGAAAACACAAAAAAACCGTAACTTTTGGTTACAAAAAGTACTACTTTTGGGGATGGTCACTGCTACAATTTCTATTCATGGAAAATCGTCGAAATTTCTACCATATGTTCTTAACATGATGTTATCGAGTTTTTTTTTTAATAATATTATCCGTTACCGAGATACAGAGGTTGAACGTTACCGTATTTATGCACGTAAAATGTTCACGTAATATCTGGTCTGAGACGTAAATGTAATTTTAACTGGCGTATTGAACACATGGAAAGGATTCTGCAATCATCGCAAGGGTTCTCAGGTCACCAAACTATGCTTCCAGTCGTGCCATTTTCACGAGCAGTAACACTTTGGCACGCTGTCTTTGTGTAATGGACAATTCACGCCTATACGGCCCGTCTTTAATTGGAATTTATTCGATATGTGCTCACAGCGGCGTAAGAACCTTACAAAAAATTGTTTTGTCATATTTTTTGTACTTGGAAATCAAACATGACATTTGATGGTACACTATAGGTCTAGCCTAAAAATATTGTGCATTTTATGTAAAGTATAGTAACGTGAACTTCGCAAATAGCCATTTGTTTGCTATAAATAGCCATGTATTTGTTGTCGTGGGATCCTTAATTGATAAGCAAGTGAGGTGCATGTGTTATTCAAATCACTCCCAAGTGGGTTTATACTGAATCTGTGCAAAGTCTGTAACACAGGTTTATAATAGCGCTGATGTAAACCCCACTTGGGGTGTGTAGCCTTTCATACAATTTATTCATTAACTTAATGGATCAAAGTTACCCTCCAAAAATGGTGATTGAAGAGTATTATGGTATGTGTGACGTTTAAAAGGTAAATGTTGTCCTAGAAGTTCCATTTATTTTATAGAAATGGAACACGAAATTTATCATAAGTTTGTACAGGGGACAATCATGTATATGAACATAAACTAAATATGTAAATAGTCCACATCTGAAAGCTATGTTGGCAAGAACCTAGTACAAATGACACTGCACGAAATCTATTGCGCTTCTCTACTGCGAGAAGGGGGAGCAAAGAGAACAGGTGAAATGTATAATACCGATAAACATGTGAGTAATCGGATGCAGTTCCATTATATCAGCCAAGGAGGCAAAGAGGTTCTACAGATGTAACCGCTGAAAACCTCACTTCGATTTTGGGCTGCTGAAAAAAATCAACTGAAACCCTACAGGCCGGAGCTGCATATATTACGCACAGTACCGTGCAAGGCGGCGTGCAGACGATGGCTGCTAATCGTGGTCGGTTCCACTGCATGGAGATGGCCCTTGCCTTGGAGACC
This sequence comes from Schistocerca piceifrons, assembly GCF_021461385.2. Classification (NCBI taxonomy): domain Eukaryota; kingdom Metazoa; phylum Arthropoda; class Insecta; order Orthoptera; family Acrididae; genus Schistocerca; species Schistocerca piceifrons. The sequence continues at coordinate 56,563,701 of NC_060142.1, read as the reverse complement.
GATCAAAGAACGAGCGCGAAAAAAACTCGTTAAGTGTTTGTCCGCGTGACCGCAAAAGTGAAACTGCGAATGAAATTACTCTGTAGCAAGGGAGGCAAGGTACGTGACCTGTGGCGGTCAGGAATCTATTCCACCCCGCACCCAGAGAGCGACCACACCGCCGTGCCAGAACTTATCCGATGGTCGCCGGTAAACGAACCTTCCGGCAGTTATGGTCTTACAACAAATCTGTCTACACTCCCACTATTGTACTCCATCAGCCTAGGCGCAAATACCATTCCTTCCCGCCAACTCCCGACAGTGATTGCAAACGTGTGCTAACATAACAACCTAGCGGCTTATCACAGACTACGCGAGAACTAAGCGCGGGTAGCTTTCCGCTGACGGGCACCAACGAAATACGATAATTGGGGTGTGACGTGTGGCGCCGTCCTGTCGGCTATCCCGCGAAGCTCGACGACCATTTCCCGATACGATCCAAACAATAGCACAGCCATGGCGCCGAGCTGGCGTGCTCCTGCCCAAAACATGAGTCCTTGGTGGGAAAACTGTCCACAGATATTGTAAAAATATCGATTGTCCATCGCTTTGCTCCCTGAGACCAGACATCGGAAAAGAGAGAGCCGCCAGCCACAGGTCGGGACCCCGTCTGCAGTTCTCAATGACCGCCGCTTATTCCCCCCTCCCCCTCACTCTTTGCTTATGTTGTGAGCGGTTGGCCTCCTCACAGCTCAAAAAAAAAAAAAAGCATGTAAAACTCACAAAATCAATGTCTCTCTTTACCAGTGTAAAAGGCGTTTCAGTTGCGTAAGTGAATATATGATCTTTTTTCAAACATGGGGCATCTTCAAATGTTACGATATATCATAGCATCTTTGACACTCGTATGTTCGTAAGCACTTTGTATGTATCAAAACATGTGGTGCGTGGTAGAGATCTTTTCTGTGACAAATCTCAAGTGTTCAGTGAGAAATATTTACGTGTGCAACGATAAGAATGCAGTAGAAATGTATTCACATCTGTTGGATGAATGTTATGAGAACATACACTCCAAACCGACATTTCACGTAAGTCACATCCAGTGAAAACCTGTTGCGTGCTTATAATTATTTATTACTTATATTTTAGGACAATTAATCTGTAAAAAACACGCCACATGTTGTAAGAAGAGCATGGAAACCGACTGAAGATGAATCAAAACGTTTCGAAACCGGTAACGGTACCCTTTGAATAAAGGAACTGAAAGTAAAATTGTGGCTGGTTGCCGTCCCAACACCATCAACATTTGTTTTCAAATAACAGCCACGGTCTCCAACCATGTCATCACATGACAAAATTGCCAAACGTTCCTATTTGTCATCAACGTGAAATGAACAGAATTATTGTATGCAGGCATTCTACTCCCGATCATGTAAATTCCGGTAAACAGCATCCGATTTCCTACTTTTCATGGCAGTGCAATACGGTAGCGAAATGACGTTAATTGAATGAAAGCAAATTCGGATTTTAGAAATGCGAGATAGGCTGGTTTGACAGCCCTCTACACGTGTACGAAGAGGCCAGAAGGCCTGCCGTATTGCAAATTGAGTTGAATGAGAGATAACTTCATGTTAATCTCATATTGTGTGTACTTGATTGTGTGTGTCAAAGTGTATAAATAAACCGTCTAAACTTTACTGACCTGGGTAGTTCGTTTTACATTCGTAAGACACTGTTGTAAGAGGGAAAAGTAGGGAACTGGCTGAAAAATGCTACTACTGGAGCCTAAAAATGGCGAAAGCGCTCTTTCAAATTCTCTGACAGAAAAGTGTGGAATTAGCTGCCTCAATACTCATTCCGTCTTCTTCGCCAAAAATTTTGGCAAGCGAACATATTTGCTCTTTTTTGCACTGAAAAAGTGTAGCAGAGAGACAGCGACAGTGGGAGAGAAAGAGAGAGGAGACGATGACTCTGCGACGGAGAAAGTGGTACTGAAAGACAAAAAGAAACTGATGAAGACAATAGCAGTGAGAAGCAAAAGGAAAAGAAATAGTTATGGCCAGCGAGAAACAGTGGCGGTAAAAGAGAGAGAGAGAGACGAGAGAGGAGAGATATGGATGGAGACGGGAGCAGTATCAGACGTAGGCTTGGTGTATTTGGACATCCCTGGTCCGAACTTTAACACGAAAAAATTTACCCACTTTCCCCAACCTACAATACCCACGTATTAAAGCTTCCCTGTCTAGGGGCCAAAACCCTGAGGAACTGTCCACAAGGACATACGTGGAGAGGAGACAATGGTGGTTGAAAAGAAAGAGAGTAAAAGAGTGGGTCAAAGGCAAAGGCAGTGAGGCAGATAGACAACGAAAGTGGTAGAGAGAGAGATAGTGATAAGGAAGAGCGAGAAAAAGGGATGAAGACAGTAGGAGAGACAGACAGAAGAATGTTCCAGTGGCAAGGAAAGCAGTGTGAATGTGAGGGAGATACTGGGTATGAATACTTCACTACAAAGAGAGACTGGGTACAAGGATTTAGAATTTTCTATGTTAAGTCCGCGACTGTGATCGCATGCCAAAATTTTGCGTGAGGAAATGGCAAAGAGGATTGAAGCAGCTGGTTCCCCACTTAATTGCCACCGTCCTTTAAAGACGAAAATATTCGAACTGCTTTTGCTCCGACAGGAAAATTTTCCAGCTGGTTGAAGAATATATGAACTGAATGGCTGGCTCGCGGCATTGTTCAAGTTACAGGTTGCCTGTCTGACGATTTCCAGGGGCAACAAAAATTTGATTTCCAGTATTTCATGCAGTGATAGTAAAAATTTAAAATGCTATCATAATCTCCTCAGTAACAGATATAATTTCGTGTTAAAGGTTTAACACAATAAGTTAAATATTACAGTTAGAAATTGTATTGACGCATCGTAACTCACACAATACAAATTACCCACACTATATTCGCCCAGTATTGGAGACTGAGAGTACTGTACAGCTTCCAACGAACTTTACACAAGAATTCAAATCATTTCGCTTTTTTTCTTTTCTTTCTTTTTTCTTCCTGACGCTCCCCACAAATTGATGAAACAGAAAAGTTTATCGCTTATTACATTTTGACTGATCATGCAGTAAAATCAGGCATAACATTTTAATTTCATACTTTTTTTTACTGTTAACTCTATTCACAACACATTCTCAGACAATATCCACTTATACCAAAATGCCTGCAAAATTGTATCATTTTATGAGACAAAATTCGGGAGACATGGCATTTTATACAAGGGAATACGATTCTTTAAGGATACAGGGGTGGGGTTTCCTGGTTAGATCATAAACTGTGTTTATTATAACACCGCTACCTCATTATTCGCATAAATAAGTGACAGTTCAACACGAAAAGTAGTCTACTTCGCATATTTTCATACGCTTATGTCATATGGTATTATTTTTTGGGGTAATTCTTCTGATTCAAAAAGGGTATTTTTGGCTCAAAAACGGGCTGTTCGAGCTATATGTGGTGTAAGTTCGAGAACCTCTTGTCGACCCCTATTCAATAGTCTGGCAATTCTGATATTGCCCTCACAGTATATATTTTCTTTAATGCCGTTTGTTGTTAGCAATATTAGCTTATTCCCAAGAGTTGGCAGCTTTCACTCAGTTAATACTAGGCAGAAATCAAATCTGCATGTGGAATGCACTTCCTTGACTCCTGTGCAGAAAGGAGTGCACTATTCTGCTGCATTCATTTTCAATAAGCTACCACAAGAACTCAAAAATCTTAGCAGTAGCCCAAACACTTTTAAGTCTAAACTGAAGAGTTTCCTCATGGCTCACTCCTTCTATTCTGTCGAGGAGCTCCTGGAAGAGCTGAAAAATTAAGCAAATTCCAGTGTTGCATTGTTGATTTTCTTTATTTAAACTTACGAATTGTCGCCTGAATACGTTTCTTATATTTCATTTTATCTGTTTCTACTATCGTGTTATAATTTCATGTATTGACTCGTTCCATGACCATGGAGACTTCTCCTTAATTTGGCCCCACGGAACAATAAATAAATAAAAATTTAATAAATTCCATTGGAAACGTGGATGCCCTCGGTAGCGTTGTGTTATGTCGTTTCTTCCTGTGACCTTACTGAAGGCAGCATACATTACATGCTTATCGGGCAGTCTAATATGAACTGGAGACAATAAAAATTTAGTAATAATAAAGAACTACCGACTACACCCTCGTACATTCCTTCGGGATGTATGAAGCAAAGGTGAATCGGAGATGTCTTTTCTCTGTAACAAACAAACTTTGTTTGTAGAAAGATATGTAAGCTCTTTCGCTACTTTTATATAAACAGTTCGGTCCGTTGCTGATTTGTTGCCGTAATATACACGGTTGAGAAACCTTTATACGAAGCAGCATGCTGTTTTTATTTTCACAAGAGACCCTTAGCTGAAGGAGCCGGTGATGGCTGCCAGCGTCCCAGACACCTCCCAAACGAGGACGGGAAGACGGATGACCTTTTCGGCCGCAACGTGGGCCTATGCCTTCTGCTAAAGCAGGAGTACTCCGGAACACAAAAGCAGACGTCTCTTTTCGCGAAGGGCAGCCTTCGGTCGCTTCAGGTAACGCCTATCAGCATCGATTGTTCTCTACACAAAGCTGAACATAAGACGGCACCGCGTCTCCCAAAAGGCGCGCAAAGTCACGTTGCCTGCATTGAAACCTGACTCAATGGGCTGCTTGATGGAGCTGTTCTGGCTTCCGACCTACTGCCCTCAACTGCCGCCTTCATTCAGTGCCTGCACGAAAAAATTCGTTGCCCGCTGGTTGACAGAAATACCAGGGCACACCCGTCTACAAGGAGGGCGGCAGAAGTTATACACAAAACTAGAGGCTAGGATTCTTGATACCCAGCCGTTGCAAAATTTTAGAACATACTTGGAGCTCAAATGGAATGTATGTCGAACAGAATGACCTCCTTCATGCTGACCAGTTAACACAGGTCATCGGAAACCAAACTTGCACTTTTCTCACATGACAGCCTTCAATAAGAAAAGTAACAAGAAAGACTTTAACAATTATCGTCCAGTTTCTCTAGTGACATCTTTTTCCAAAATTTTCGAAAAAGTAATGTGCTCAAAAGTAGTCTCATATTTAATTAGGAACAATTTGTAGTATCCTGTATAGTCTTGTACCGTAGGAAGGAAGGGAGAGGATGTTGTCATGGGTGGCCGGTATTACCGTTCTACAACACAAATGCGCACGTGGATTAACACGGCTCTTTATTTACATGACGCCGCTACGTAACTTGAATAGAGTTCATGTTTGTGGTACAAGCTCATCAGTAATAGTCCTCTTGCAGTCAATATCGGTAATCTTGCTACTACACTAATCTGGTCGCTATGTACTGTCTATTGATTTCAACACAGTAAAATTCACTGTCCTAGTGTGAGATCTGTAAGTGACAGGCAAACTACACTGTTCAAGCATTGGAATTTCATGTACGGTGTAAGCAGTGAGGTGCTTGCTACGTTTAGAAAGGCGTGGTGTGCATAACTGTTCGTTCGTGGCAGTATTAAGCAAAGTTACTGGGGCACCTGTATCTAACTGAAAGTTCACACGACGGCCAGCAATTCGTAATGAGACAAATAGTTTGTCAGAACGTCCTTGCACAGCACTAGGGCGAGAAGGAGGCACAACCTTAATCACACTTTTGTCAGAACCCGTTGTAGGTTGTGAAAACAACCTCGTGCACATGCAGTGAACGCTGTTTTCACATCCTACATTTCGCGTAAATACCACGACGATAAGAGAAATTAGGACTCGTACGGCAACGTATACACAGTCGTTTGACTAGTAGCGGTACAACGTACCCTTCGCTATGCACCATACTGTGACCTATGGAGTATAGAGGTATGTAGATTAAGATGAGCAGCTTGTGATTCCACTCTATAAATCTTATCGTAGGCGGGCGTTAAACCTTCATTTTGCTCCCTTCGGCCTTGTGGTATTGAAAGGCGACCGGGGCCGAACTTTTGGTTAAAGGAAGATAAGGTTTAACGTTATTCGACGAGGAGAATAAGCCTGGATTGGGAAAGGAAATCGGCCATGTTCTTCTCAAAGGAACATTCCAGGCATTCGCCTTAAGTACACTACTGGCCATTAAAATTGCTGCACCACGAAGATAAGGTACTACAGACGCGAAATTTAACCGACAGGAAGAAGTTGCTGTGATATGAAAATGATTAGCTTTTCAGAGCATTCACACAAGGTTGTCACCGGTGGCGACACTTACAGCGTGCTGACATGAGGAAAGTTTCCAGCCAATTTCTCATACACACACAGCAGTTGACCGGCGTTGCCTGGTGAAACGTTGTTGTGATGCCTCGTGCAAGGAGGAGAAATGCGTACTATCAAGTTTCCGACTTTGATGAAGGTCGGATTGTAGCCTATCGCGATTGCGGTTTATCGTATCGCGACATTGCTGCTCGCGTTGGTCGAGATCCAATGATTGTTAGCAGGATATGGAATCGGTGAGTTCAGAAGGGTAATACGGAACGCCGTGCTGGATCCCAACGGCCTCGTATTACTAGCAGTAGAGATGACAGGCATCTGATCCGCATGGCTGTAACGGATCGTGCAGCCACGTCTCGATCCCTGAGTCAACAGATGGGGACGTTTGCAAGACAATAACCATCTGCACGAACAGTTCGACGACGTTTGCAGCAGCATGGACTATCAGCTCGGAGACCATGGCCGCGGTTACCCTTGACGCCGCATCACAGACAGGAGCGCCTGCGATGGTGTACTCAACGATGAACCTGGGTGAACGAATGGCACAACGCCATTTTTTCGAATGAATCCAGGTTCTGTTTACAGCATCATGATGGTCGCATCCGTGTTTGGCGACATCGCGGTGAACGCACGTTGGAAGCGTGTATTCGTCATCGCCATACTGGCGTATCACCCGGCGTGATGGTATGGGGTGCCATTGGTTACACGTCTCTGTCGCCTCTTGTTCGCATTGACGGCACTTTGAACAGTGGAGTTACATTTCAGATATGTTACCACCCGTGGCTCTACCCTTCATTCTATCCCTGCGAAACCCTACATTTCAGCAGGATTTTGCACGTCCGCATGTTGCAGGTTCTGTACGGGCCTTTCTGGATACAGAAAATGTTCGACTGCTGCCCTGGCCAGCACATTCACCAGATCTCTCACCAATTGAAAACGTCTGGTCAATGGTGGCCGAGCAACAGGCTCGTGATAATACGCCAGTCACTACTCTTGATGAACTGTGGTATCGTGTTGAAGCTGCATGGGCAGCTGTACTTGTACACGCCACCCAAGCTCTGTTTGACTCAATGCCCAGGCGTATCAAGGCCGTTATTACGGCCAGAGGTGGTTGTCCTGGGTACTTATTTCTCAGGATCTATGCACGCAAACTGCGTGAAAATGGAATCACATGTCAGTTGTAGTATAATATATCTGTCCAATGAATACCCGTTTATCATCTGCATTTCTTCTTGGTGTAGCAATTTTAATGGCCAGTAGTGTAATATAGGTAAATCATGGAAAGCCTTCAGAATTCGAGTCCATTGTGCTAACCACTGCACAGTCTCGCTTCGGTTTCTAAGTACCGGTAGCAGTTTACTGTGCAGACGTGTCTAAGCCAAGAGCTGCACTGTAGTCAGGAGTGCAGGTTTTTGGGATAGCGGCCGCAGGCGCCCTCGCTGTCAGGCCGCGAGACAAGAGCTGCCCCTCCCCAGAATAAAGGCCGGCCAGCTCATCAGTCATGTGGGCGGGTCGCGGCGCGACACCAGGGACCCTGGAAATACCCGCCGGGACGAGGCAAGGGGCTGGCTGTCTGGCCTCACAGCCGCGACCTCGCTGCCATCGCACGAGCGTCGCCAGTGTCGAGCACAATCAAGAAACGAGGGTATACTCCGGAGGGTTGCGGGACCATGTGACACTTGATATTTGGTATTCATTATATAGAGCCACAATACTGTGTGTCGCACTGACGTCTTTCCCGCCTGATCGACGTCAGTTAAATATTTACAACGTTTTATTTCAGTGTATTTATGTTACCGATCACATTGTAATTCTGTCAGAGACAGCAAAGGACCTGGAAGAGCAGTTGAACGGGATGGCCAGTGTCTTGAAGGGAGGATATAAGACGAACATCAACAAAAGCAAAACGAGGATCATGGAATGTAGTCGAATTAAATCGAGTGATGCTGCGGGAATTAGATTAGGAAATGAGACTCTTAAAGTAGTAAATGAGTTTTGCTTTTTGGGGAGCAAAATAACTGATGATGGTCGAAGTAGAGAGGATATAAAATGTAGACTGGCAATGGCGAGGAAAGCGTTTCTGAAGAAGAGAAATTTGTTAACATCGAGTATAGATTTAAGTGTCAGGAAGTCGTTTCTGAAAGTATTTGTATGGAGTGTAGCCATGTATGGAAGTGAAACGTGGACGATAAACCGGTTGGGCAAGAAGAGAATAGGAGCTTTCGAAATGTGATGGTACAGAAGAATGCTGAAGATTAGACGGGTAAATCACATAATGAGGAGGTATTGAACAGAATCGGAGAGATGAGAAATTTGTGGCACAATTTGACTAGAGGAAGGGATCGGTTGGTTGGGCATATTCTGAGGCATCGAGGGATCACGAATTTAGTATTGGAGGGCAGGGTGGAGGGCAAAAATCGTAGAGGGAGACCAAGAGATAAATACACTAAACAGTTACAGAAAGATGTAGATTGCAGCAGGTACTGGGAGATGAAGAAGCTTGCACAGGATACAGTAGCATGGAGAGCTGCATCAAACCAGTCTCAGGACTCAAGGCCACAACAACAAACAATGTTAGTCTACGTGAAAAAGATGGGCCTCACTTGGTCTTAATTTTCATTTTTTCTGATTTTATTATTTTTCCACATCACTCCAGGACATTCGAGAACATAATGCCAAACTGTATTCTCTACTTCTTCTGCTTTGTACTTTTCCTACACTAATGTTGCGTTCACACAGTTGCGATTGATGTCCTTCACGAACTTCACACGCTGACTTTGTCTCCAGCTCTTCTTTAACTTCATCTCACTGTTCTTCTGTTACGTTTAGTCTCAAATTATTCATTCTCCTCTGTTGTCAAGCTAAGCGTGCTTATCGCTACTAATCTGCTTCATTTATTCTCTGTTCTCTGCGTTTCCTTCTCAGTTCAACACTGGCAATATTTCCTACTCTTCTACATTTTGGCATCCAGTTAAGTGTTAATATTAGTTAACACACTAAAATTGCGCATAATAGCCTGTTCACTGTCTCAAGCAATTACTTTCACTTGAATTTATTTTCCTTGGTTCACTCTAACCGATTTTCACAAGTATAATGACGCAAGCACCTCGCCATCGCCTATATGCTGTATACATCTTTAATGTATCCCAACCAAAAGACGGAAATAGAATGTGCCAGAACATTCTCAAACATCCTGGAACATTGGAATATTCTATAACGTTATGGAAAATTAGAGACGTGATTCAGCCTTCTGCAAGAATTCTATTATAATCTGCAACATTCTACAACGCAATCAAACAATGTAGAAGAAACGTTCTACGCATATTTGTCCACTTAGGCACTCGATTACCAGCTTCTTCCATTAGAAGTCCTTTGGTGCAATGCTCTCTTTTGACACTATTGCAGATCCAAACAGAAATCTTCTTCATGGATGGGCGATGGAGAGCTGTAACATCATGTAATCGCTATGGGACTGCCTGGATGGGTTACAGAGTTACCGCGACATACGTTGACGAACCACGTTTACGTCTTTTATATACTGTATTGATTTATTTTCAGACATTCACACAATCTTCGTTTTCTTCTGTTTCATACTGAATTTAGGAGTACACGACAAAGCTTTTTTCTGAAAACGGCGCTTTGATATGGAGGTCCCCACGATGTTCTACTGACAGCCGTGAGAATATGGGATCCGCAATGTCAAGAGCCATGTTGGGCTCTATTCAAACCATTAAAAATAGCTCAAATCTAAAGTTTTGTAACCGACCCTTTCACTGACATAATGAAAATGTTTAGTATCCTTTGGCAGTTGGTTGACTCAGACGTGGTTCATATCACACTGAGAATGTTTGTATTGCATACAGTCGAAGAGGAATTTAACCAAGCATCTCATAGACAATACACATCGATCTGAGAACGTTTATTGGAGAAAAACGTATTTTACTTCAAGAACATTGAATAATACACATTCCTGCCTCCGAGATTAATGGAACGTCATATAAACGGAAATATTAAATATGTTGACTGAAAATATTATTCTCAGATGCCGAAAAAGTTAGAGTAATCATCATTGAATAATAATCATCTATCACTTAATAATTACTAAGTTTCGGTTCTGTAAGTGAAAGGCCGGCCGGAGTGGCCGAGCGGTTAAAGGCGCTACAGTCTGGTACCGCACGACCGCTACGGTCGCAGGTTCGAATCCTGCCTCGGGCATGGATGTGTGTGATGTCCTTAGGTTAGTTAGGTTTAAGTAGTTCTAAGTTCTAGGGGACTTATGACCACAGCAGTTGAGTCCCATAGTGCTCAGGGCCATTTGAACCATTTTTTTGTAAGTGAAAGTAATTAACTTTGTCCTCTAGCCAGAATTGCCGATTGAAACTTGTAATTACGAGACAGTGTTTCAAAGCTATAAGAAAGCTAATATTTTTACAAGCAAAATAACAAAAAAGGGGAAGAAAATATTCGCTAAGAAGTAGTTTCAAGTATGTGTTGCTTCTACAATTTTCCTAGAAGTTTCACAGTGGTAGATTTACAAACGCGGTGAAAAGCAGCAACTCTTATTTCAAGAAAATCGTCGCAATTTGTGTACAGAACATACACTCCTGGAAATTGAAATAAGAACACCGTGAATTCATTGTCCCAGGAAGGGGAAACTTTATTGACACATTCCTGGGGTCAGATACATCACATGATCACACTGACAGAACCACAGGCACATAGACACAGGCAACAGAGCATGCACAATGTCGGCACTAGTACAGTGTATATCCACCTTTCGCAGCAATGCAGGCTGCTATTCTCCCATGGAGACGATCGTAGAGATGCTGGATGTAGTCCTGTGCAACGGCTTGCCATGCCATTTCCACCTGGCACCTCAGTTGGACCAGCGTTCGTGCTGGACGTGCAGACCGCGTGAGACGACGCTTCATCCAGTCCCAAACATGCTCAATGGGGGACAGATCCGGAGATCTTGCTGGCCAGGGTAGTTGACTTACACCTTCTAGAGCACGTTGGGTGGCACGGGATACATGCGGACGTGCATTGTCTTGTTGGAACAGCAAGTTCCCTTGCCGGTCTAGGAATGGTAGAACGATGGGTTCGATGACGGTTTGGATGTACCGTGCACTATTCAGTGTCCCCTCGACGATCACCAGTGGTGTACGGCCAGTGTAGGAGATCGCTCCCCACATCATGATGCCGGGTGTTGGTCCTGTGTGCCTCGGTCGTATGCAGTCCTGATTGTGGCGCTCACCTGCAAGGCGCCAAACACGCATACGACCATCATTGGCACCAAGGCAGAAGCGACTCTCATCGCTGAAGACGACACGTCTCCATTCGTCCCTCCATTCACGCCTGTCGCGACACCACTGGAGGCGGGCTGCACGATGTTGGGGCGTGAGCGGAAGACGGCCTAACGGTGTGCGGGACCGTAGCCCAGCTTCATGGAGACGGTTGCGAATGGTCCTCGCCGATACCCCAGGAGCAACAGTGTCCCTAATTTGCTGGGAAGTGGCGGTGCGGTCCCCTACGGCACTGCGTAGGATCCTACGGTCTTGGCGTGCATCCGTGCGTCACTGCGGTCCGGTCCCAGGTCGACGGGCACGTGCACCTTCCGCCGACCACTGGCGACAACATCAATGTACTGTGGAGACCTCACGCCCCACGTGTTGAGCAATTCGGCGGTACGTCCACCCGGCCTCCCGCATGCCCACTATACGCCCTCGCTCAAAGTCCGTCAACTGCACATACGGTTCACGTCCACGCTGTCGCGGCATGCTACCAGTGTTAAAGACTGCGATGGAGCTCCGTATGCCACGGCAAACTGGCTGACACTGACGGCGGCGGTGCACAAATGCTGCGCAGCTAGCGCCATTCGACGGCCAACACCGCGGTTCCTGGTGTGTCCGCTGTGCCGTGCGTGTGATCATTGCTTGTACAGCCCTCTCGCAGTGTCCGGAGCAAGTATGGTGGGTCTGACACACCGGTGTCAATGTGTTCTTTTTTCCATTTCCAGGAGTGTATAAACGGAGAAGTTATGAAGCTGGAGGTAGGTAATTTAAAAGTGGTAACAAATATCCAAAATTCGCTCATCTACCATAAAAGATTAGATGGCGACGTGTTAATGGTCAGCAGTGCAAATTCCTTTAAAACTGCAAAGTCAGGAAGGATAGTAAAAAACGAAATTTTACGTAATGTGTGTATACAACGTGCTAGCAAGAAGACAGCATTAAATTTGTCGGTGATCTTGGGATGTACAGGGTGCACAACTTAATGTGCAGGGTTGCCAGCTTTGGCAGCAACAACGTCCCTAACCTGGCTCATCATCGATTCGAATTCAGCTTGTGTGAAATGCTGCTTCGCCATTACGCAAGAGTTCATAAATTGTACAACCCATCGAGCGGTAATGTGCAAGTTTCTCTGCAACCGTTCACCAGATGTTTCCAGTGGACGATGTTTGAGAGATCTAGACGTCATGCCGACCAATATAACAGCTGAACACCTTCTGACTGAAGTTTCTCATGATGACAAATGAGAAGGAGCAATCTGTTGTACTTTTAAAAAGTTTTTATACCCAAAATCGCGTTTTTACTGACTTGTTTCGACAGGTACAACTTTCATCTTCAGATCTATAACATTATGCATTTACATATACTACGCCTAACATAATTATTTTTGTTAGACTGTGCAAACGAGGAATTGCCATTTATAAATTTACATACCTGCAAAAAATTCTTTTCATGTCAGGTTCCATCGTGCGTTCATTAGCCATGCCACGTTGACATTTTAGTGAAGAGTAAAGTGCACATCCCACACAGGTTTGCCAAAATTAAAATTACAAACTAGTTTGTCACAAATGAAAATACGCACAGTTAAGACACACCTTGTGGTATAGCATATCTACAGATCTAGCACTACTCTGATGCTTGTCAGTTGTCAAAACCCACAATATATAGTCGAAGTCCACATTTATGTCGATGTTTACATTTATATAACAAGTGAAGCGCATCTTGGAACCTTCTCATTCGAAATACATAGTGCAACGCAAATGTAAATGTATAAGTAGCGTTTCCTTATCTCTACTGCCTGGTAGATGTAGCATTTGTAAATTCACAATGTCATATACGAGGGCGGTTCAGAAAGTAACCTCCGATTGGTCACAGTGCGGGTTGTGGGGGGAGTAGCGACGCCATCTGTGCGTTCACGCACTCAACAGGTCAGTCGCCATCAAGCCGTGGTCGAGTGAACGTCGTACCTGCGCTAGTTTAGTTTTTGTGGCAGTTTGAAATGTGTGCTGCAATAGAAAACCCCGCCAAATGTGAAGTGCGTGCTGTCATAAGGTTTTTTTACAGCCAAAGGATATTCTGCAGCAGCTATTCATCGTGAGCTTTGTGCCGTGTACGGACCAAGAGTTATGAGTGAAGGAGTTGTCTGTGAATGGGTACGTTTATTTAAAAGTGGACGAGAAAACGTTCATGATGAAGAGAGGAGTGGTAGACCATCATTGGTGACTGACGAACTCGTTCAGACAGTTGATGCAAATGTTCGTGAAAATCAACGTTTCTCAATGTCGGAGTTGTCTACTGGTTTTCCACAGATTTCTAAGACTCTCTTCTACGAGATAGTGACAGCAAGATTGGGTTACCGTAAGTTCTGTGCACGATGGGTGCCCAAAATTCTTACCGACCACCACAAAACTCAAAGAATGGCCTCTGCATTAGACTTTCTGTCACGTTATGAGGACAAAGGAGAACCATTGTTAAACAGAATCGTGACCGGTGACGAAACCTGGATTAAGTACGTGAACCCTGAGAAAAAAGAACAATCAAAGATGTGGGCACATTCAAATTCACCTACCAAACCAAGAAAAGCCTCGCAAGATTTTTCTGCCAGAAAACTGATGGCAACGGTGTTTTGGGATGCCAAAGGGGTGTTGTTGGTTGAATTCATGGAACGTGGTACGACCATTAATCAAGACGTGTACTGTGAAACAATAAAAAAGTTACGACGGGCTATACACAACAAACGCCGTGGTATGCTGACTTCCGGTATCGTTTTTTTGCACGATAACGCCCGTCCTCACTCTGCTCGCAGAACAACGGCCCTTCTTGAGTCCTTCAAGTGGGACGTTATCAACCATCCACCTTACAGCCCAGACCTGGCGCCAAGTGATTATCACCTCTTCATGCATTTGAAGAAATGGCTCGGGTCACAGCGGTTTGATGACGACGAAGAGCTCAAAGATGCGGTCACAGGCTGGCTCCAGGCACAAGCGGGTGATTTTTATGCAGAAGGAATTTCAAAGCTTCTGAAGAGATACGATAAGTGCCTCAATCGCTATGGAGACTATGTAGAAAAATAGTGCAAAGATGTAGTTGTAAGATGTACACTCCTGGAAATGGAAAAAAGAACACATTGACACCGGTGTGTCAGACCCACCATACTTGCTCCGGACACTGCGAGAGGGCTGTACAAGCAATGATCACACGCACGGCACAGCGGACACACCAGGAACCGCGGTGTTGGCCGTCGAATGGCGCTAGCTGCGCAGCATTTGTGCACCGCCGCCGTCAGTTTCAGCCAGTTTGCCGTGGCATACGGAGCTCCATCGCAGTCTTTAACACTGGTAGCATGCCGCGACAGCGTGGACGTGAACCGTATGTGCAGTTGACGGACTTTGAGCGAGGGCGTATAGTGGGCATGCAGGAGGCCGGGTGGACGTACCGCCGAATTGCTCAACACGTGGGGCGTGAGGTCTCCACAGTACATCGATGTTGTCGCCAGTGGTTGGCGGAAGGTGCACGTGCCCGTCGACCTGGGACCGGACCGCAGTGACGCACGGATGCACGCCAAGACCGTAGGATCCTACACAGTGCCGTAGGGGACCGCACCGCCACTTCCCAGCAAATTAGGGACACTGTTGCTCCTGGGGTATCGGCGAGGACCATTCGCAACCGTCTCCATGAAGCTGGGCTACGGTCCCGCACGCCGTTAGGCCGTCTTCCGCTCACGCCCCAACATCGTGCAGCCCGCCTCCAGTGGTGTCGCGACAGGCGTGAATGGAGGGACGAATGGAGACGTGTCGTCTTCAGCGATGAGAGTCGCTTCTGACTTGGTGCCAATGATGGTCGTATGCGTGTTTGGCGCCGTGCAGGTGAGCGCCACAATCAGGACTGCATATGACCGAGGCACACAGGGCCAACACCCGGCATCATGGTGTGGGGAGCGATCTCCTGCACTGGCCGTACACCACTGGTGATCATCGAGGGGACACTGAATAGTGCACGGTACATCCAAACCGTCATCGAACCCATCGTTCTACCATTCCTAGACCGGCAAGGTAACTTGCTGTTCCAACAAGACAATGCACGTCCGCATGTATCCCGTGCCACCCAACGTGCTCTAGAAGGTGTAAGTCAACTACCCTGGCCAGCAAGATCTCCGGATCTGTCCCCCATTGAGCATGTTTGGGACTGGATGAAGCGTCGTCTCACGCGGTCTGCACGTCCAGCACGAACGCTGGTCCAACTGAGGTGCCAGGTGGAAATGGCATGGCAAGCCGTTCCACAGGACTACATCCAGCATCTCTACGATCGTCTCCATGGGAGAATAGCAGCCTGCATTGCTGCGAAAGGTGGATATACACTGTACTAGTGCCGACATTGTGCATGCTCTGTTGCCTGTGTCTATGTGCCTGTGGTTCTGTCAGTGTGATCATGTGATGTATCTGACCCCAGGAATGTGTCAATAAAGTTTCCCCTTCCTGGGACAATGAATTCACGGTGTTCTTATTTCAATTTCCAGGAGTGTATATATTAAAATATTTATATTTAACTTGGTGTATTTTTTAAAATCAACTGGAGGTTACTTTCTGAACGGCCCTCATATCTGAAGAAGACAGTTGTGCCTATCGAAACTCGTCAATAAAAATAATTTTGACGCAGTCTTGCCTGTAAAAAATTGCTTTAACGAACACCCTCTACATCGAGGTAGGTCAGGACAACACATAAGCCGGCCGCGGTGGTCGTGCGGTTCTAGGCACTTCAGTCCGGAACCGCGTGACTGCTACGGTCGCAGGTTCGAATCCTGCCTGGATGTGTGTGATGTCCTTAGGTTAGTTAGGTTTAAGTAGTTCTAAGTTCTGGGAGACTGATGATCTCAGATGTTGAGTCCCATAGTGGTCAGAGCCATTTAAACCATTTTGAACAACGCATAATATATACAGGGTGCGGCGCTTAATCCAGGACACATTTCAATCTGAATTTCTCGCCATATCGCAGTTCCGCCGGAAGTAGCGACTGGCGTTCTAGAAAGCCATAAGCATCTAGTAAACAGTCAGAACCCCAAAACGGCTGAGATGTTACGGACAAGTGCAGAGAACAACAGAAGTGCCGCGTTTATCGGAAGTCTTCGCGCTGGGCGTTCGCCTACCGAAATAGTTCGATTCCTCGTGTACTCGAGATGTTGTGGCCAAATATAATGCTTCGCAGAAGTCAGGAAGGTTCCGCTAACCCGGCGAGGAAACCTCATTCGAGGGAACGCGTATCACTAACTGCGTATCACTAACTGCGGCAGTCATCGAAAATGCTCAGGCAGTGATTTCGGAGGACGCGGGGCAAACGCTGAGGAAACTGCCATCAGTATTGACTGACAGCGAGCAAACAATGCGTTGGATGGTAGAGGAGGAACTCAGACGAGCCATTTCGTTCAAAACTGGCTCTCGGATAGGTTGACATGTTCTGATCAAAGGATTTCTGGCCCCCGAATAGCCCCGATGTGAATCCCATCGACTACTATGTTTGGAGCATAGTCGAAAGTGTTACCATTAAGAGGAGGAGATCTAATGCGGCATCTCTACGCACCGCTATCGTAGCGGCATTCGCGAATATGGACGGTGCATACTATCACTTCAGGACACGATTGGAGGCGGTTATTGCAGCTGAAGGGGGCTACATCGAGTAACATTACTCTTGAAAGATAACTTACTTACACGCAAAAGGATTTTCATTTTCATTTGCATTTTGTTTTAATACATTTGCTTTCCAAAAAAGGTTTCATTTAAGCGCCGCACCCTGTATGTATTGTCTGAAAAAACAGACAGTATGCTTTCTTGTAACTAATTCGCCTAGATGGGCAATGGATAAAATTTCATAAGTGCGGAAGAAGTACATCCGACGTCCTGTGAAAATTTCAGAGTAGTGATCATAAAGGAAATGGACAGGGACTGTGGACAGGTGATGCTCGGTAGGATTGTGGGTAGGCCTTAAGATCTGCCGAGATAGTGCAGTTGCAGTAATGCTGTGAGTCGTAGGGCAAAGTATGCGTCACTCCACCCTCCATTGTTGCCAAATTTATTCAAGATGGCGGTGATGACATCATCTGAGATGGCGGCCTGTATACTTTGCAACAGTCATCCGATATGGCGGCCATGACATCAGCTGATGACACGAGTATCATTATCCAAGATGGCGGCTTTTTGTGGGAAGTTTGAATTTTGATCATAATCTAGGTCAATGGGGCTACTTCCATTAACCTAACCCCCTCCACTCCCCCCCCCTGCCCTCACCTACCCCAGAAAATGGCAGGAAGTTCAAATTCACTGTGACAATGCAACACACTGCAGCTACCTCTGCTAACATAAGAAAATTGGGGGAAAAAAGGGCACATGGGGTAACTCCACTGACCTAAGTTACCCAACCGCCACGTCTTCCTAGGAACCGGTGGGAAAGGGACTCAGCTTGTACTGGACATGTGTCTATTTTGCATGCAGTCTTTATTCAAATAATTAGAGTTAGTACCACCATAAACTGTGTTCACCACGGGGTCAGGAGTCCAACTGACCTAGTACACAATACTCCCACCAGAGGGTGCTGTCATCCCTTCCATGGCATAATCCAAGATGACGGTCCAGAGGGGGGAAAACTGTGGGAAAAAGACTCAGCCTTTGCTGGATGTATGTCTTTATTTAAACAATTATAGGCAGTACCACCATCAAGTGTGTTCGCCATGAGGTCTGGAGTCCAACCGACCTAGTACACAGTACTGCCACCAGAGAACACTGTTGTCCCTTCCCTGATATAATCCAAGATGGTGATCTGCAAGAGGAAAAATGGCGGGTAAAAGACTCAGCCTGAACTGGGCTGCTGGAGAGAGGAAGGAGTGTACTTTATTTATTTTTGGAGCAATTTATTTAGGGACGTATTTCACTTCATTCTTTTTTATTACACTGATACAAAACACCCACTCTGAAGTGGTTGGGGTCGCAATTCACTGTGTACAGACCTGCAAACTACTAGTAAATTACCGAAATAACGCATGTAAAACGCTCTGCAGACATGTTCACTAATTCTAAACTGTCCAAATAATGCATTGCACAGCACACAGACATGCAAACTATTAAATTATCAAAATAATGCAGTACACTCACGTACAGACACGAAATCAACTCGTAAATTACCGAAATAATGCATATGTAACACACTGTCAACACGTTCACAATGCTTAAACAGCCTAAACTAATGCACTGCACAAACACTCAGTGCATGTAAGAACCACTTTCGAACTATAGTTAATCGCGACGTATCAGAGGCATGCATGTGTCAACACCACCGTGAGCCACTGTCGCTGCCATGCCATGCACATGTGTCCGTTCGTGTCCCACAAGCCTGAGATGGCGGTGTCCCTTTCATACTTGAGACCTGAGAAATTCCTGTCAAAAATACGTGTTTACCTAGGAACCACTGCTGACGTGATGACGCATAGCTGAGGTGTGGGTCCAGTGCGGAGATAGAGGTCTGCATAGCAGCTAAAAGGTTCGCAATGTTATGATAATGTCAAACATCGCGCTATATAGGGCTGATGCAGGCATAATATGATTTCTGAACTGTGATCAGATGTGAACAGTGGACGCCATACATCTCTGGAAAACTACACTCCTGGAAATTGAAATAAGAACACCGTGAATTCATTGTCCCAGGAAGGGGAAACTTTATTGACACATTCCTGGGGTCAGATACATCACATGATCACACTGACAGAACCACAGGCACATAGACACAGGCAACAGAGCATGCACAATGTCGGCACTAGTACAGTGTATATCCACCTTTCGCAGCAATGCAGGCTGCTATTCTCCCATGGAGACGATCGTAGAGATGCTGGCTGTAGTCCTGTGGAACGGCTTGCCATGCCATTTCCACCTGGCGCCTCAGTTGTACCAGCGATCGTGCTGGACGTGCAGACCGCGTGAGACGACGCTTCATCCAGTCCCAAACATGCTCAATGGGGGACAGATCCGGAGATCTTGCTGGCCAGGGTAGTTGACTTACACCTTCTAGAGCACGTTGGGTGGCACGGGATACATGCGGACGTGCATTGTCCAGTTGGAACAGCAAGTTCCCTCGCCGGTCTAGGAATGGTAGAACGATGGGTTCGATGACGGTTTGGATGTACCGTGCACTATTCAGTGTCCCCTCGACGATCACCAGTGGTGTACGGCCAGTGTAGGAGATCGCTCCCCACACCATGATGCCGGGTGTTGGCCCTGTGTGCCTCGGTCGTATGCAGTCCTGATTGTGGCGCTCACCTGCACGGCGCCAAACACGCATACGACCATCATTGGCACCAAGGCAGAAGCGACTCTCATCGCTGAAGACGACACGTCTCCATTCGTCCCTCCATTCACGCCTGTCGCGACACCACTGGAGGCGGGCTGCACGATGTTGGGGCGTGAGCGGAAGACGGCCTAACGGTGTGCGGGACCGTAGCCCAGCTTCATGGAGACGGTTGCGAATGGTCCTCCCCGATACCCCAGGAGCAACAGTGTCCCTAATTTGCTGGGAAGTGGCGGTGCGGTCCCCTACGGCACTGCGTAGGATCCTACGGTCTTGGCGTGCATCCGTGCGTCGCTGCGGTCCAGTCCCAGGTCGACGGGCACGTGCACCTTCCGCCGACCACTGGCGACAACATCGATGTACTGTGGAGACCTCACGCCCCACGTGTTGAGCAATTCGGCGGTACGTCCACCCGGCCTCCCGCATGCCCACTATACGCCCTCGCTCAAAGTCCGTCAACTGCACATACGGTTCACGTCCACGCTGTCGCGGCATGCTACCAGTGTTAAAGACTGCGATGGAGCTCCGTATGCCACGGCAAACTGGCTGACACTGACGGCGGCGGTGCACAAATGCTGCGCAGCTAGCGCCATTCGACGGCCAACACCGCGGTTCCTGGTGTGTCCGCTGTGCCGTGCGTGTGATCATTGCTTGTACAGCCCTCTCGCAGTGTCCGGAGCAAGTATGGTGGGTCTGACACACCGGTGTCAATGTGTTCTTTTTTCCATTTCCAGGAGTGTATATTGTGCTCGTATCACACAGAGACAACGTTTTAAGGAAGTAGTTTTTTCGTTTTAAGGTTCAATAACATTGTTTATCGTAGTGAAACTGGGAAGAAGGATGTATGTCATGCACTAGGAATATATTTCTTACATAGGAATATTGACAGAGCTGCATTCCATACAACTGATAGGTCAGAAACGCAAGCGATTTAATATTATAGCCTGTAGCCTTAGGAGTGCGTGTGTTTATGTTCTGTCTTACCAATATCTTCCAGGTACCAATCCTAGACACTAGAACAATGCTTTAGAGTTGATAACTTCGTCGGTTTACGTAAAAATACTTCGAACTCCATCCATCTGTAGCTCCATCGCACATAAAAATCACCTGTTTCTCGTGCTCCTTAACCGTCTTCTGTTTTATTACAACACTTCCAAATCTGTTACTATACATCGATAGGGAGAACCCTCCTCTACACGGGCGCATCTATAGAAATTTTGTGCACTTGGATGGGCAAGGACTATGCAAGCTCCATTCATTCACGAGATGTGGAATCCAGCGGTCTACTTCTGGTCAGTTACAGATTAAATCGGTAACAGTGATGCTGTTAGTCAGTGACCATGTGAGAGGGCGTCTTTCAGTCTCTAATTTTACCCTAAGACTCCGAGAATGCTCTGGGACTCCCATCAGCATAGAGACAGATCGTAAATTAAGCACTATGCTCGAGGTGTTAGAAATATGTAGAGCACTGTCTGATACACTTTGATGATGTATGTGTTCCAAACTTAACACTGAATGGACGTACTCCACAGTGATCTATCTACATTCGCAATGATACTCTCAAAGTGGAGAAGGTCAGGTTTAGCTATGATACTGAAAGTGAGAAACATGCTGTCACATCATTGGTCGGTGTTGAAATTAATGTAAAATTTGCTACAATTGTTCACACCATCGACTGTAATGCATATTATTCAGTACGTCGGCGGTGTGTTTTCCATCCCATCCATCCACTGCCACCCTTTTGGTTACTACATAATGATAGACTGACAACGCTTGTTTGAGTTGGACAAAGAGTTTTGTGGAGGGGTAACACCTTCTGGGATTGGCTAGCACCGAAAGAGTGATCGCATACATGACTGCAATATGAGGAATCAGTCCAAATGAAACGCAGAGCCATCAGCTATTCTGTCTCTGTGACAGATGAGTAAAGGAGGAGGAGGATATTACTGTTTAACGTCCCGTCGACAACGAAGTCATTAGAGACGGAGCACAAGCTCGGATTAGGGAAGGATGGGGGAAGGAAATCGGCCGTGCCCTTTCTAAGGAACCATCCCGGCATTTGCCTGAAGCGATTTTAGGGAAATCACGGAAAACCTAAATCAGGATGGCCGGACGCGGGATTGAACCGTCGTGCTCCCGAATGCGAGTCCAGTGTGCTAACCACTGCGCCACCTCGCTCGGTGATGAGTAAATGTAGAGCTCGTGAATCACGTTTGGACTGTAGTTTGGAAACCCCCACAATGCTGCAAACGCTTCCATTTTCTTATGTTGTAACTGACTTTTGTTTAAAATTATCCACCGTGTGTGGTGTGTTACAATAGCAGCAGTAACGTCATGCTTTACACTACATGACGTCTAGTTTTCTGCAAGAGGCCGTGGATCAGAAAGTGTTAATGTCAGTTTAGAACCTGACACAGACCTCGAAGTCATGGTGGAAAAACAAAATGTTTGGCAGCGTAAAAAGCGTGTTAGAGCAGAAAAAAACAATCTTTCAAGCAACGAGACAGGGCCACAAGGGGCGACTCTTGTGACTTACAGTACAGGGTGAGTCACCTAACGTTACCGCTGGATATATTTCGTAACCACATCAAATACTGACGAACCGATTCCATAGACCGAACGTGAGGAGAGGGGCTAGTGTAATTGGTTAATACAAACCATACAAAAATGCACGGAAGTACGTTTTTAACACAAACCTACGTTTTTTTAAATGGAACCCCGTTAGTTTTGTTAGCACATCTGAACATATAAACAAATACGTAATCAGTGCCGTTTGTTGCGTTGTAAAACGTTAATTACATCCGGAGATATTGTAACCTGAAGTTGACGCTTTAAACCTCCGACGTTCAGTTGCGTGTTGTAACAAACACGGGCCACGGTCGGCGAGCAGCATCTCCAGGGACATGTTTACGATGACGACCGTGTTTACGAGTGTGGCTGTAGTGCACTGTTGTGATGGCTCTGAGCACTATGGGACTCAACTGCTGAGGTCATCAGTCCCCTAGAACTTAGAACTAGTTAAACCTAACTAACCTAAGGACATCACAAACACCCATGCCCGAGGCAGGATTCGAACCTGCGACCGTAGCGGTCTTGCGGTTCCAGGCTGCAGCGCCTTTAACCGCACGGCCACTTCGGCCGGCATAGTGCACTGTTGTGGTTTGGTCTAGTTGTCGCAGTGTCCGCATGTAGCGCTTGCTGCTATTGTTATTCTGCGTTCGTCTCCGTACGCAGACCAACTGTAGTACACCGTGTTACCAGACGTCTGTCATAGTGTAGTGCTGTAGGAACTGTGACCATGGTGTATTCGAACTCTGAAAAGGCGGAGATGATACTCATCTATGGCGAGTGTCGATGAAATGCAGCTGAAGCCTGCAGGGTGTATGCAGAACGGTACCCGGACAGAGACCATCCAACGTGCCGCACATTGCAAAACATCTACCGCCAACTATATGCAACAGGTATGGTCGTAGCACGCAAACGGGTCCGTAATAGGCCCGTCACAGGAGAAGCGGGTGCAGTTGGTGTGTTAGCTGCTGTTGCCATGAACCCACACACGAGTACACGGGACATTGCGAGAGCCGGTGGACTGAGTCAAAGTAGTGTCATGCGCATACTGCATCGTCACCACTTTCACCCGTTTCATGTGTCGCTACATCAGCAATTACATGGTGATGACTTTAATCTTCGAGTGCAATTCTGTTAATGGGCATTAACAGAGAATGCGTTGCAGTTCTACCTGTTTACCGATGAAGCGGGTTTCACAAACCACGGGGCAGTGAATCTACGGAACATGCATTACTGGTCCGTGGTCAATCCTCGCTGGCTCAGACAGGTAGAGCGACAGCGACCGTGGACTGTAAATGTATGGTGCGGAATCATTGGCGACCACCTCAATGGTCCTCACTTCATTGCAGGGGCCCAAACAGCTGCAACATACATCGCGTTTCTACAGGATGATCTGCCAACGTTGCTCGAAAATGTCCCACTGGAAACACGTCGACGTATGTTGTATCAGCATGATGGTGCACCTGCACATTCCGCAATTAACACTAGGCTGATCCTTGACAGGATGTTCGACGGGCGTTTCATAGGACGTGGAGGACGCATAAATTGGCCAGCCTGTTCTCCTGATCTTACACCTCTGGACTTCTTTCTGTGGGGTACGTTAAAGGAGAATGTGTATCGTGATGTGCCTACAACCCCAGAGGATATGAAACAACGTATTGTGGCAGCCTGCGGCGACATTACACCAGATGTACTGCGGCGTGTACGACATTCATTACGCCAGAGATTGCAATTGTGTGCAGCAAATGATGGCCATTACAAACCACGTGTGTACGTGTACCTCACCCCTCATGGTAATGTACATGTGCGTCAGTGAAAAAGACCAATAAAAAGGTGTTAGCATGTGGACGTAATGTGCTGTTCCAGTCTCTTCTCTACCTAAGGTCCATCACCGTTCCCTTTGGATCCCTACGTAATTCGGTGCTCTCCGATACACACAATCGAACAGCGGAGCAGTGGTACTCAAGCGTCAACTTTAGGTTACAATGTCTCCGGATGTAATTAACATTTCACAATGCAACAAACGGCACTGATTACGTATTTGTTTATATGTTCAGATGTGCTAATAAAACTAACGTGGTTCCATTTTAAAAAACGTAGGTTTGTGTTAAAAAACATACTTCCGTGCATTTTTGTATGGTTTGTATTAACCAATTACACTAGCCCCTCTCCTCACGTTCGGTCTGTGGAATCGATTCGTCGGTATTTGATGTGGTTTACGAAATATATAAATGTTAGGTGACTCACCCTGTATACTCCGCGGGATACGATCATCCTCTTACAGTACAGGTTATAAAACTTTAAACTGGTCTGTGCAGTTCATCAATACATGTTATATTTAATAGGATCGTCAAATGCGCTCGATGCCTGCACGCATGTGGTATTTGTTTCCGATATATCGGAAGAGAGAGATGTGGTAAAAATCTTATCGAGTTCTCCATTAAATGAAGTTGGTGGAGCTTTTATAGTTCGTAATTTTTCTTTGTTGGATGTACAGAATAACGAGGGTAGCATATTGGGAAGATAGATGTGAATGGACACGTGTCTGTAGTAGTTGCAGTAGTTTGGGGATGCACCACAGTGGAGCAGCAAAAATCCTTGTCCTCCTCTCAGTTCCCATTTCCATCAAATGGCCAAAACACAGTCCTGTCGCAATAACGCAGCTTAACCTGTTTCTACATGGGTTTCAGAAGGCGGTAGATATATTTTCCTCCGACTCCTACTCAGTTCCGACTTAAATTGGAATGATCACATGCATAAAGCTGGAGAAATGACATGCGTAAAGCTGGAGAAACGGCAGCAGTTGCAAGATGCAAGGGGGCTACCTAAAACGAGGTTGGAATTTTACAGCAGCAGATAGGTTTGAGAAAGGTGACTCGTTTCAAGATATGAGAGTGCCAGAAATATGATTCACTAGTGGCTGTAATCAATAAAGGACTTCTCTGTAGGATCCAACGCGACGTATTTACTTGAGTCGGAGGACTTGAATCCAAATCCCAGATAGCATCTCTAGCGGATAGCGTAGCACTAGAGATCTGAAAAGGTAGTGTACATTTCATACAACCTCAATCAGCACACCATCCACTGTTTGCATCAATCAAGCATCGCCTATAGCCCAGTCGATATATCACCGAACGTCTTACATTGCATCGAGACAGAATGCGTTACAAATACTGCAGAAATATCTAGTGGTGCTGACGTGAAAGAGTTGCAAATACCGGTTTCGTACCAAGTTCCTTAACAGAATCACTTTCTAAATTGCGTAATTTTATTATGAGGTTGCGCCGTCGGCGACGTGGAAGCTCACTGTTGGTCTGATACTATATACTCCAGTGATCACTGTCTGTATTCATTGTTATGGTACATGTCTGGACAGAAAGCACCTCATTCAGATGTAATGTCGTACCTCGATTTGTAAAGAGGGTATGGCTTTTAACATGGATACTTGTATGCACCTGTAGAACCAAGACAGCTTGTGATTGTAATATGGCTGTGTTTTTTAACATCTCGCTGTTTGTAGGACAATTACACGTCTCTTCTAGGATTCAGTGGTACCACCCACAAGAAAACTTATTACATGTCCATCCATCATTGATTTTCGGTTGGTATTATTTCGTATCGCTGGCAATCAGTTATTGATGAAGTATTATTCTTAGTAGTAGGGGATGTGGTTCTCCCACGCCAGCAGGAGTTTAACAGGTAAATTCAGTGACAAATGGGCTGTCTTGTTAGGGTCACAGTCGAACATATTTCTGTAGTGCTACCTGTGACATCAGTATAACATTGGGAACCTTTTAGCTGCTATGCAGAAATCTCACTCAGCTCTGGGCCCACACCACATTGCCTCAGCAATGGTGCCTAGGTGAACACATATTTTCGACAGGAATTTCTCAAGTCTCAAGTATGAAAGGGATATCGCTACCTCAGGCCTGTGGGACCCAAATGGACACATGTGCGTGGCACGGCAGCGGCAGTGGCTCGTGGCGGTGTCAACATGTGCATCTGTTGGAGCCTCTGATATGTCGTGGTTGACTGTAGTTCGAGAGCATTTTTTACGTGCACTGAGTGTTTGTGTGGTGCACTATTTTAGGCTGTTTAAGCATTGTGAACATGTTGGCAGAACGTTATATATGCATTATTTGGGTAATTTAAGAGTTGATTTCGTGTCTGTACATCAGTGTACTGCATTATTTTGTTAATTTAGGAGTAATCTGCAAGTCTGTGTGCTGCATAGTTTATTATTTGGACAGTTTAGAATTAGTGAGCATGTCTGCAGAGCGTTTAACATGTGTTATTTCGGTAATTTACAACTAGTTTGAGGGTATGTATGCAGTGAATTGCGACCCCAAGCATGTCAGAGTGTGTGTTTTGTATCAGTGTCATAAATAAGCTACATGAACTCCGTCCATAAATAAATTTCTCCAAAAATAAATAAAGTACAATCCTTCCTCTCTCCAGCACAGGCTGATTCTTTTTCCCGCCATTTTCCCCCTGCAGACCGCCATCTTGGATTACATCACAGAAGGGACAACAGTGCCCTCTCGTGGTGGTACTATGTACTAAGTCAGTTGGACTCCAGATCTCATGGTGAACACATTTAACGGTGGTACTGCCTCTAATTGTTTAAATAATGACATGCTTCCAGTATAGGCAGAGTCCTTTTCCCACCATTTGCCCCCACCCCAGACCATCATCTTCGATTACATTACAGAAGCTACAACAGTGCCTTCTGGTTGTGGTACTGTGTACTAGGTCAGTTGGACTCCTGATGCCATGGCGAACACACTTGATGGTGGTACTGACTCTAATTGTTTAAATAAAGACTGCATGCAAAATAAAGACATGTCCAGCACAGGCCAAGTCCCTTTCCCACCACTTCCTATGAAGAGGTGGCCGTCGGGTGCTTTAGGATAGTGGAGTTGGTCCAAGTGTCCTTTTTGCCCGCCATTTTCTTAGGTTAGTAGAGACAGCTGTTGTGTGTTGCATTGTCCTGATGGAATTTGAACTTCCCGCAATTTTCTGTTGGAGGGGAGGGCTGGAGGAGGGGAGGGGATTATGTTAGTGGAGGTAGCCCAATTGACCTATATTACAAACTTCCCACCAAAAGCCACTGTCTTGAATGACAGTACTTGTGTCATCAGCTGACATCATGGCTGCCATCTTGGATGACATCATGCGCTGTTGCCAAGTCTACAGCTCGCCATCTTTAATGATGTCATCACTGACAACTTTAATAAATTTGGCAACAATGGAGAGCGGGGTGACACATTCTTTGCCCTACTACTAGTGTGCCCCGTATGGTGCAGTAGTTAACACATCTGCCTAGAGACCATGGGTTCAAATCACAGTCCTGTACACATTTTCACTCACTGTCACTGATTCTGTGTAATCTCCCGATGTAGCTGACAGCAGTGATCCCTTTGCTTCGAGATGGCGCAGTGGTTAGCACACTGGACTCGCATTCGGGAGGACGACGGTTCAATCCCGTCTCCGGCCATCCTGATTTAGGTTTTCCGTGATTTCCCTAAATCACTTCAGGCAAATGCCGGGATGGTTCCTTTGAAAGGGCACAGCCGATTTCCTTCCCCATCCTTCCCTTATCCGAGCTTGCGCTCTGTCTCTAATGACCTCGTTGTCGACGGGATGTTAAACACTAATCTCCTCCTCCTCCTGCCTTTGCTTCCCTTCCCTTTCCTTTCTTCCTCCCTCTACCTTCAATTTATAAATAAAGCGCTACACAGTTGACAACTTGTAGCATCCATGGCTAGCTATAAGCAGAGACCCAATGCGGGTGTGCATCTATATACACTAAATGTTTGCAGGTAGAGCTAGATATCAACAACTCAGTGCAATGTACGGCATCAACTAGTGACACGGAACTAGTCATAGGTTCCTGCTGCTTATAATAATGTCCACGTGGTCTTCATTGGTCGTCAGCCCGGTGGTTTTTCACCGGTGAGGTTATCCTATTGGTGGTGACACTGAAAGCGCCACTCATGGCTGCTGAAATCATCATGGAGGCGCCTGGATCAAGCTGTATCAGTAAGTTACAATGCTACAAACTTAATGCTAGTGATACAGCTACTACTACTACTGCTGCGTTGCGACAGACGGTCCTGTAGGACAGAAAAGTAGGATGAGGATTTGACGAGTTACAGTAGGCTGTCTCCAATAAATAACATTTCAATATTGTCTATTTGTTATTTTAAAATGTCTGCACTAGAACCCTTTAGTAGGAGCCACTTATAGAGAAATGGTCGTTTCTTCTACAAAGACAACAAGATAAAACTTGAGTAGTATGTATGTTACAGCTACCAGAACAACATCAGTTCAGCTCTCTGAGTGACATGTCCACTAGTGTAAATTTAATGTATGGGCAAATTGACAGGGCAGACTTTTGACCATCCACTGCGCTAGCTAGCAAAATTATGATATCTTTCTTGGAATTCCTTGAGGGTTATCTGACTGTAAGAAACCAACTGACTTTTGTGGTTTCAATGACCCCAAGGTAGGTGTTTCATGTTTCCTTAAGTTTCTACTATCTTCACTTGAGCGACAGGAATTTGAAATGCCTGTTTGGCGTGTTTGTGATAGTTACAGTTCACACTTTATTCCTGGAGTTACCACAAGAAGTCTGAAATTGTACTGCATTTGTAAAACTACTCTTTGAAATACCTTAAAGAAATTGTTTCACATAGCTAATAGGTTGAAACAAGTATGTAGGCTAGAAGAGAACAAACACGAAGTTCACTGTTGCCAAATTTCCCTCACCCCTCTACCTCCTCCCTATTTCCATTATGCACAGTTGCGGCATTTCCTACCTCTCCCTCCCCTTCTCCATACCCCCTAACATAGGCCAGTTGCCCTATGTATAAATTGGAGGGAAATTTTTTAAAAATGGAAATTAAATATTTTGTGGGGATTACAAAGTACTTCAATTGTACAACAGAGATTTCCCCCATTCCTATGATATTTGCTGAGGCAATATGGCTGTTATCCTAAGTATAAATTGGCTGGAAATTCAGCATTGAGCATTGGCATTCTGGAACTCACGATGATGACCTGGTATAGTGGCGTGCTCTGCGTTGTTTCCAGGTTTCCAGAGTTTTTTCCTGAGATAAAGGATGTTCTTTCTCTTGCAGGCCCAAGCCTGCCTGTTAAATAAAAGATGTTTTTCTTCTGCGAGTCTGAGACTATGATTCTGGGACAAAGGATGTTGTCTCCCGAGATCACCCTCTCCCCCCCCCCCCCATACAAGTTCTAGGACAAAAGGCATTGTTTCACCCAAGGCAAGAATTTTCTCCCCTGTAGATCCAAGCCTGTCTCTTATTCACAGCTAGGACAAAAGGTGTTTGTTTCTCGTGCAGGTTCAAGCCTGTCTGTCAGACAAAGGTGGCCAGTCTGAGCCTGAGGATATACAAACATGGTTTTGACCTTACAGGAAATAGTCAGTCTGGACTTGCATGCTGACCTACTTAACATGTTTTCCCTATGCTATTATTCACTCTGTTGTGCATGGCTATTTATAGCAATTGCATCACTTACAGGATGCCTGAGTTTTCTTCCGACATCACACATAGATCTGTCCACTTGTCTATACTGTGAAAGGACAGGCATGTTTATATGTTCAACACCACACAGGAGAAGAGTCGCCCTCACCACAAGCCATCACAGTCACAAACTACAGTGTTAGCCACATGCCTACTCACAGGGCTGTGCTGGACTGGAGATGGCATAAGCTGTTACAAAGTCCATGCATGTCACCATCATACAACTGGGGTAGGCAGCTGCCAGTATGAGACCCGCATTACAACACCCTGGTAACCAGGAATCATGCAACCATTGGTCAATGACAGCTAAGTGCACAGAGACACTACACACATACTGCCAATTCGATAGCCTAAAGTGAATCTGGGGATAGAAGTTATGATTCCTACTGCTAGCATGCTGTTGTGATAGTGCTGTATTCCCACCTGACATCAGAGACCATACAACCCAAGTTAAAATGATAGAAAACATGAAACATGAAAAGTGCAGGAAGAGCATGTGTACTTTAACCCACATTGAAAAATGACAGAAAAAGTCACCTGTTGAAAATAACCTATAACTCACACATATATTCTGCATGGAAATGGAAAGATCAAGAGATATACGTTCATTCTCCTGGCAGTGAATACTTTTGCACTGATTAAAAACAATAGTTTGGGTATAATTCTTGAAAAATAATGCACAAAATATTTATGTGGGAATGTATGCTGGCTATCACACCGGTAGTAAATCATGGTAAATACTTAAGACGAGGAAGAAAGGGATTTCTAGGAGATAAATGGTCCATAACATAGTCATGTCAAACATTTCAACATTAAAAACTCTTATCATCAGCAGCAGAGTGCATAGCCATCTAGTGACGAGTTGTTAAACACAAAGGTCCAGAAGCTATGCGGAGTCCACAATAGCTTCCACATGTTAGCAGAGTCTGAGGTCAAAGCACATCTCATGTAGGTACTGATATGCTCTGCAACAGTTAATCAACCACTGATGGCTCGCACCAGACGTCACCATTGGGCCAGCCAGTTAACCATTGCTACTGAGTTTGCTGAAGTTTACCATGATGGCAACCAGCTGGCATGGACTGATACCTCTATTTGCCAGCAATGTAAGATATACACACAGTATGGTATATAAATACACAGAAATGTAAAGTCCCTCTCTGATTAAGCATTTTAAAAGGAATATTTTACTGACAACATTGAATTTGCGTTGAAAACAGCAAATTTCCACCAGCAGATGGTTTTTTAGCTGGCAGTACTATAGATTTAAGTGTCACATTAGTGTGTTTCCATACCTGCTACAGACTCAAATCTGCAACAACTAGGAACCTTAGCATTCAACACATATTCCTGACAAATACTAGCGTTAATATTGACATCAGATGTTCCACAGGATTTCTAAATAGTTCCAGATGATTGTGGATGTTTTTCCCTCAACAAGGGCGCTTTTATGATGTACATAATAGCTGTAACACAAGATACAAAAAATACACAACGCATTTCATAAAACCACATGGGAATTTTTTTTTGTTTTTGTACTGCTATGATGTTCCACTGAACAGCATTGATATTTACTGCGCACTTATGACTCAAGGGTGTACTTTGCTAAATCACTGCAATGATACACTTATTTGGCTAAAAGCACTATTATTTGCTGGCCGAAATTGTTAGTCCTAGGCGATATTTTTGCGTTGGTTGATGATTGCAGCCATAATTTCACGTATGCCAATAGCATCTCGGGTCACTGACTGATCATCAGGCTTGGTTATCAGTGTACTTCGTCTGGGTAGGTGTGCTCAGGATTTGCCATTGTTCCTGTCATCAAGATGTCAAGTATGTATACATGAAACAAAGACATATATTTTAGAACAAACATAATAACAATAAATTACATTTCCCAAACAATTTCTTCTTCTAACTAACTTCACTGGTTCTGTCCAAATGGCCAAAATTCAAAACTTTTAATTAACTGCTACCTTCATGAATTAGCGAATTCTTTTCAAATAATTATTATGTAATAAACAATTCTAACATTATGTGACAATCTATTAATTTCATTAATTCTTAAAAAATTATCGTCTTTTTAAATACTTTATTTTTACTTAAATAATTCTCTGATAACAACTATTAACTCTTGGCATTAAATAATTTTGGTTTACATTGTTGGTTTATCTATACTCCTTAAGGGGTTGCTATGTTTACCAGTGTCGCAGTTGTGCCATGTCTCTGCTCAAGTCACACCAGCCATGTCACATAATCATCTGGTTTTGCTAATTCAGCTGTCCTCTGCACATGTCATTAGCCTCTTCTGCCTGTGCAATCCCTTTAATGGCTTTGCTGATGTCGCAATATGCCAGCACATTACATCCTCTTTAGGTTTGTTCAACTCTTGGCTTTTGTTTACAAACACATAAACTGAACATATGTTATTTCAGAATACTTAGAAATGCTTTTTCTTTCAACAGTTTGATAGAACTGCTATTTACAATTCATTTCATGGTCATGTCTGTGTCTTCCATAATGGATATTCTTTATTACCTTACCAGAGAGATATTCTACCTTGTAACTGATATTTAGGCAAGTCAGAATTTGAAGGCTTCTCTTTAATTACCACGGAATCTCTTAACATCAACTACATTGTATATGCTTCTTACTACGTAGGACTCTGGGTGCGCTACTTCCACTACATTAGGGTTGGTTGGTTGGTTGTTTGGGGAAGGAGACCAGACAGCGTGGTCGTCGGTCACATCGGATTAGGGAAGGATGGGGAAGGAAGTCGGCCGTGCCCTTTCAGAGGAACCATCCCGGCATTTGCCTGGAGTGATTTAGGGAAATCACGGAAAACCTAAATCAGGATGGCCGGACGTGGGATTGAACCGTCGTCCTCCTGAATGCGAGTCCAGTGTCTAACCATTGCGCCACCTCGCTCGGTACATTAGGGTGTGGCACCCTGCTAACCACATATGGTCCTTCAAAAATTTATCAGCCACTAACCAGCAGTCAGGACCAGACTACATACCTTACAACCACCCCCAAATTCCTGCAATAATTCTTCTCAATTTTCTGGTCTATCGTTCTTAGATTCTGATACCTTATTTAGTACTCTAGCATCCATTGTAACTTATACGGTACCAACTTTTTTGATAGGGGTAGCGTCTTTGATTCATAATCAAAACGTCTTCGGTCCCGGGTTCGATCCCCGCCACTGCCTAAATTTTGATAAATAATCAGCATTGGCGGCCGAAGACTTCCGGCATAAGAAGTCAGCCTCATTCTGCCAACGGCCTTGTCAAAGAGGGCGGAGGAGCGGATAGAGGTTCAGGGCACTCTCTTGTCCTAGGGGTGGGAAATTGCCCCTAAAGGCGGAAGAATCAGCAATAATCAACGACATGAGGGTGCAGAAGGCAATGGAAGCATTAAAGACACGTAACGTGTATCCACAGGACATGTGGCCTGTATTTGAAGAAGTGTCATGATGATCTCTCCATTGGCAAAAGATTCCGGAATAGTCCCCCATTCTGATCTCCAGGAGGGGACTGCCATGGGGGAGGTTACCATGAGAATAAGATTGAATAATCAACGAAAGGATAACGCTCTACGAGTCGGGGCGTGGAATGTCAGAAGCTTGAACGTGGTAGGGAAACTATAAAATCTGAAAAGGGAAATGCAAAGGCTCAATCTAGATATAGTAGGGGTCAGTGTAGTGAAGTGGAAGGAAGACAAGGATTTCTGGTCAGATGAGTATCGAGTAATATCAACAGCAGCAGAAAATGGTATAACAGGTGTAGGATTCGTTATGAATAGGAAGGTAGGGCAGAGGGTGTGTTACTGTGAACAGTCCAGTGACCGGGTTGTTCTAATCAGAATCGACAGCAGACCTACACCGACAACGATAGTTCAGGTATATATGCCGACGTCGCAAGCTGAAGATGAACAGATAGAGAAAGTGTATGAGGATACTGAAAGGGTAATGCAGTATGTAAAGGGGGACGAAAATCTAGTAGTCATGGGCGACTGGAATGCAGTTGTAGGGGAAGGACTAGAAGAAAAGGTTACAGGAGAATATGGGCTTGGGGCAAGGAGTGAAAGAGGAGAAATACTAATTGAGTTCTGTAACAAGTTTCAGCTAGTAATAGCGAATACCCTGTTCAAGAATCACAAGAGGAGGAGGTATACTTGGAAAAGGCCGGGAGATACGGGAAGATTTCAATTAGATTACATCATGGTCAGACAGAGATTCCGAAATCAGATACTGGATTGTAAGGCGTACCCAGGAGCAGATATACACTCAGATCACAATATAGTAGTGATGAAGAGTAGGCTGAAGTTCAAGACATTAGTCAGGAAGAATCAATACGCAAAGAAGTGGGATACGGAAGTACTAAAGAATGACGAGATACGTTTGAAGTTCTCTAACGCTATAGATACAGCAATAAGGAATAGCGCAGTAGGCAGTACAGTTGAAGAGGAATGGACATCTCTAAAAAGGGCCGTCACAGAAGTTGGGAAGGAAAACATAGGTACAAAGACGGTAGCTGCGAAGAAACCATGGGTAACAGAAGAAATACTTCAGTTGATTGATGAAAGGAGGAAGTACAAACATGTTCCGGGAAAATCAGGAATACAGAAATACAAGTCGCTGAGGAATGAAATAAATAGAAAGTGCAGGGAAGCTAAGAAGAAATAGCCGCAGGAAAATGTGAAGACATCGAAAAAGATATGACTGTCGGAAGGACAGACTCAGCATACAGGAAAGTCAAAACAGCCTTTGGTGACATTAAAAGCAACGGTGGTAACATTAAGAGTGCAACGGGGATTCCACTGTTAAATGCAGAGGAGAGAGCAGATAGGTGGAAAGAATACATTGAAAGCCTCTATGAGCGTGAAGATTTGTCTGATGTGATAGAAGAAGAAACGAGAGTCGATTTAGAAGAGATAGGGGATCCAGTATTAGAATCGGTATTTGAAAGAGCTTTGGAGGACTTACGGTCAAATAAGGCAGAAGGGATAGATAACATTCCATCAGAATTTCTAAAATCATTGGGGGAAGTGGCAACAAAACGACTATTCACGTTGGTGTGTAGAATATATGAGTCTGGCGATATACCATCTGACTTTCGGAAAAGCATCATCCACACAATTCCGAAGACGGCAAGAGCTGACAAGTGCGAGAATTATCGCACAATCAGCTTAACAGCTCATGCATCGAAGCTGCTTACAAGAGTAATATACAGAAGAATGGAAAAGAAAATTGAGAATGCGCTAGGTGACGATCAGTTTGGCTTTAGGGAAAGTAAAGGGACGAGAGAGGCAATTCTGACGTTACGGCTAATAATGGAAGCAAGGCTAAAGAAGAATCAAGACTCTTTCATAGGATTTGTCGACCTGGAAAAAGCGTTCGACAATATAAAATGGTACAAGCTGTTCGAGATTCTGAAAAAAGTAGAGGTAAGCTATAGGGAGAGGCGGGTCATATACAATATGTATAACAACCAAGAGGGAATAATAAGAGTGGACGATCAAGAACGAAGTGCTCGTATTAAGAATGGTGTAAGACAAGCCTGTAGCCTTTCGCCCCTACTCTTCAATCTGTACATCGAGGAAGCAGTGATGGAAATAAAAGAAAGGTTCAGGAGTGGAATTAAAATACAAGGTGAAAGGATATCAATGATACGATTCGCTGATGACATTGCTATCCTGAGTGAAAGTGATGAAGAATTAAATGATCTGCTGAACGGAATGAACAGTCTAATGAGTACACAGTATGGTTTGAGAGTAAATCGGAGAAAGACGAAGGTAATGAGAAGTAGTAGAAATGAGAACAGCGAGAAACTTAACATCAGGATTGATGGTGACGAAGTCAATGAAGTTAAGGAATTCTGCTACCTAGGCAGTAAAATAACCAATGACGGACGGAGCAAGGAGGGCATCAAAAGCAGACTCGCTATGGCAAAAAAAGGCATTTCTGGCCAAGAGAAGTCTGCTAATATCAAATACCGGCCTTGAGGAAGAAATTTCTGAGGATATACGTCTGGAGTACAGCATTGTATGGTAGTGAAACATGGACTGTGGTAAAACCGGAACAGAATAGAATCGAAGCATTTGAGATGTGTGCTATAGACGAATGTTGAAAATTAGGTGGACTGATAAGGTAAGGAATGAGGAGGTTCTACGCAGAATCGGAGAGGAAAGGAATATCTGGAAAACACTGATAAGGAGAAGGAACAGGATGACAGGACATCTGCTAAGACATGAGGGAATGACTTCCATGGTACTAGAGGGAGCTGTAGAGGGCAAAAACTGTGGAGGAAGACAGAGATTGGAATACGTCAAGCAAATAATTGAGGACGTAGGTTGCAAGTGCTACTCTGAGATGAAGAGGTTAGCACAGGAAAGGAATTCGTGGCGGGCCGCATCAAACCAGTCAGTAGACTGATGACCAAAAAAAAAAGGTACCAACTTTTTTGATAACGTAAACTAGTTGGTTACTGATTGGGGCGCGCAGTCTGAGGCGTCTTGTCACGGTCCGGGCGGTTCCCTCTGTCGGAGGTTCGAGTCCGCCCTCGGGCATGGGTGTGTGTGTTGTCCTTAGCGTAAGTTAATTTAAGTTACATTATGTAGTGCGTAAGCTTAGGGATCGATGACCTCAGCAGTTTGGTGCCATAAGACCTTACCACAAATTTTCAAATTTTTACTGATTGGTTGATCTCTCTATAACTTGTAAAGACAACATCCTCAGTATTTCTCTACCTATGGCATCCTTTTTTGATAATGGTTTTACATGTGGTTTCAACTTAAAAGGCTTATGTGGCTTGACTTTAAATTCGTAAGTATCTCCCTTCACTAATCCTGGTCTATCAGCTAATACTCCCTTATATTTTAACAACATATTTTCTAGTTCTCTTTTCCCATATGTAACAGTAATATTTATTTCATTTACTACCCCTGAACCAACCTCACTCTTATTCTGCGTCTCATTTGTCTGCGGAATGTCTTCCTCTTTATCTGCTTCGCACAGAAAACAGTCGCGCATTATTTTTAGGCAATACATATCTTGCTCTTTCTGTTTGGGACTTACCATGTTAGCAAATTTAATTTCTCTCTGAGCCGTTTACCGTTAGTGTCATACCACCCTTTCCCAAATCCATAATTGCTGTGTGGTTCACCAACAAATCTGTCCCTATTAGCAATCCAATACAAAGATTTTGGACGACCATAGCACTAACCTCCAATAAATTCTTTGAACATTTACCTCTAACAACACTTTATTATTTTCTGACTTTTTCCTCCTACTGTACCTATAGCTGTAACTCCTTGCAACGGCTCATTTCTACCTCTTATTTCGTCATAGGACCCCTATGCTCCAGCATAAAATATGCTACCTGTATTAGCAACAGCTGTTGCTTTAATTCCATTAATTTACACATCTACAACTGCTTGATATTCCTCTTTACTATCTATTTCATTTTCTTCGAAAAAAACTTCTCTACTATCCCCAGGACTTTCCCTTACCAACATCTTCATAGTCAATTGTCCGTCACTTACATGAGCTTGTTTTCGGACCTCAAATGACTCCTTTCTAGTTTTCCTTTTCCTGATCTCCCCTTTCGTGGTTTCTTTCTCTCCTGTCATCGTTGCGTCTCTCATTTTGCTTTTGATATCGCCTTTCACCGTGATTATTGTTACCTCTTCAATGCCAACCTCCTCTACCTCGTCTGTTTAACACACTGCCGCGCACTTCAGCGTCTCTATTATTCTGATTTCGGTTATGCTCCTCCTGCTCATTATGGTTCCCGTTTTCTTCTTGCCAGTTACACTTTCTCTCGATCTTTACTCCTCTCCAGCCATTACTGAATGTTTCCTTCCCTGAAATTGCATCCAGCTGGTCTGAAGCTTGTAAAATATCTTCTGTTTTCTTTTTTGATATCCATATTAATTTTTCCCGAACACTCTCTGATAGTTTGACCAATACTGCAGCAATGAGGTCTTCCTCACTAAGTGGGTTATTTTAAATACAAGTTCCCCTCGTTATTTAAATACGAATTCTTCTCGCAGAAACTTTGAAAATAATCTTTATAGCTACCATACACACTGCCAACGAAATTTGTACCCTGGAAGCATTGAGTACTGTTAGACCAGTACTTGTCTAAGAATAAATTCTTCATACATTTGACGTGATTTGTCAGCTCTCATTCCCCATGAAAGAGCATCTCCTTCTACTTGTAACACATCCTATTTATCTCCTCTCATGTCATTTTTCTGGCAATAGACCCTGGAACTGTTTCACAAAAGTTTTAGGATGATGTTTCACTTTTGTCGAAAAATTATGTAAAGTACAAACTTTTCATTAGTGGCCTTCGTTTATATTGTTTCCACTATTATTTACAGCAATAACATCTTTTAATTTTGAATCTAATTTCTTTTCAGCCCTTTCAGGAAAGATTTGTGCCTCTGTTAGTAAAATCACTGGCTTCCTTCTGATTATTACTACTCAAAGCTCAATGGCCACCACCACCACCACCACCACCACCACCACCACCACCACCACCACCCAAGAAGAAGGCTGTGGTGCACTCGGTGTGGCATCGTCCAGAGAGGGCCAGTCTTGGCGAGCGACTGCGCTGACAGAATCGAGGCGCAGCCACGGCAGTTTCTGCGTCATTTGTAGCTTTATATGTCACCTTCATGACGAAATGCCCATAATGTCGTTAATGGTCATAGCTATTGTGGTATTTGCTGTATAAATAATAAATTCGTAAACGTTGCCATGAATAATAAGGGGTCACTATAAATTTGCTTTAGGTGTACATTACACCGTGTGCTACAGCGAATGAAATTTAGCTAAGATATTGAATTGTTCTTTAGATTTGGTAGATCTCAGTCTCGAGAAAATGGATTTTAAGTGCCTGCCCACTTTCGATCACACTAGTGCGGGAATGACTCATTCATGACATCCCTCACATCCCGCAAAGCGTTCTAGGTATCGAAACAAGATTTTGCCTCTTGATAGCATGCAAAGAAGAGAGTGTTCTGCCATATGGTTAGCATACAGACTTTATTTACTGCGATATGGCAAGGGCTGTAGTTTTTATTTTAGTTCTTTTCAAGCCAGTACTGTATTTTTGAAAAGTCGTCGACAGCAAGTGAAAGAGAATTTGATAGTATGAAAAACATGAAATTTCTTCTCTTATGTTACTGTAAACCGACACAATGAGACTTACTAAAGAATTTTCTTTCTTCATTTCAGTTATCTTTGACATATGAAAAATTACTGGAAATAGTGTACCATCTTTCCGTTCCTATCCCTTTACAGAGTGAGGAGTGAATCTTCTTACAAGAAATATCTCTTAACTTATCAGTGAAAATGACTTTGATGAATAGTTGTCAAGATTTTGCTAGCTTTTTAACAGCTTCAGACTAATGAAAGTGTTTTACCTGGTTAATTCTAGTCTGCACCGAAAAATGCAGAATTGTTCTATTAGAAATAACTTGTTTGATGCTTATTTATCTGTGGTTAATAAGGTTACAAAAACAAGTTGGTCATTACTTTATGAACCACTTCAGACAATTCATTAAGGTTAAAACAGATTGTAAATATATATAATTGATCTTTAACACATCAAAAGATAGTTCAGACTGGGAGTTTCACCACTTCACTCTGAATGGATAAAGGAATGAAAAGATATACGCTGTTTGTTGTGATTTATTTTCATGTTGTTCAGAAGAAAAATAGCAAGAAAATCCTTTGGCAAGTTTCAGTCGCAGATGTTCACTGTTCAAAATACGACAGGTTGTACGATACCGCCAAAACTGTAACAGAATTGGGGTTTTATTTTTGTTTGATTTGTTAAGGTTTTGTTATTTGAAGACGTACAATCAGTTATGAGTAATTGCTACATCTCTATTGTTCACAGGTTTAATTTTGTTTATTTTTCCAAAACAGGGTGTAATTTGCAGAAAATAACCTTGTAGTAGCTGTTGCGACGGAGCCCTGAAAGAGTAATTGTTGCGATGGAATCCTGAAACAGAATGTCTTGTTAAACAAGCAGCCGGTGACGAAAGAGATCAATAGATTACAGAAAATTTCATAGTGTCGGTTTACAGTAACGTAAGAGAAGATATTTCATGTTTATCATATCAGCAAGTTCTACTTTCACTAGCTGTCCATAACTCTTAAAAAAATTACGGTACTAATTTGGAAAAAAAATAAATAAAATCTGTAACTTCTGCTGTATCACCGTAAATAAAGTTAGATATGTTAACCATGTGGCAAAAAACTCTCTTTCTTGCGCGCTATCATCAGGCAAAATCTCGTTCACATACCTCGAACGGTTTGCGAGTTATGGGCAATGTTATGAATATTTTATTCCCGCGCTCGTGCGATCGGAGGTGAACATACTACTTAAAAATAACTTTCTCGAGACTGGAGACAGGTAGAAACCTCCTCCCAAGTTTAACGAAAAATTTAATATGTTAGCTAAATTTAATTTGCGGAAACATATGGTATAATATGCACCAAATGCAAAATTATAGTGGACCGCTATTTTTCATTCAACGTTTTTGAATTTGTTATTTATGTAAGAAACATCACAATAACTACGATCGTTAATGAAATTATGGTATTTCACCATAAAGCTGACACATTAAGCTACAAGTGAGGTAAAAATAAATTTTTTTGTCCAACAGATTCCGTAAAATTGTTTGAGGAAGACTACAGGCGTTGCCCCTCGATTCTGGCAGTGCAGTGCGTCCCGCTAAAGTGACGTCACTCAGAGCAAAGCACGACCTTCTCTTTAGGTGCTATAGCACGATAGAGTCTTACATTGCAATCAGTTATAAGGACGTTTGTGTGAGGAGAAAGCGCTGTAATAGCTGTTAACGGTGGTGAGTGTGGCTCAGCTGGTAGAGTATTAACAGTTATAGTAATGCATTCATTCCATAGATTGAAACAGTAGGTCCAAAGGCAAAATCCGTAAGGTAGTAGTGATGGATTTGTACTGTAGATTGCGATAGGTTCCCAACTAGCTGTAGTATTTGTGCCGGCCGCGGTGACCGTGCGGTTCTAGGCGCTTCAGTCCGGAACCGCGTGACTGCTACGGTCGCAGGTTCGAATCCTGCCTCGGGCATGGATGTGTGTGATGTGCTTAGGTTAGTTAGGTTTAAGTAGTTCTAAGTTCTAGGGGACTGATAACCTAAGATGTTAAGTCCCATAGTGCTCAGAGCCTTTTTTTTTTTTTTTTTGTAGTATTTGTAGTAGTAGTAGAAGGAGATTCATAGACATGTTCTCAACTGCCTGCACCACAGTGACAACATACTCTTTTGAATGGTGACAGTATTATTTTTCAGGTAACACCGATACGCAATGCACATGTGCCTTGGTCAGATGGAAAATATGATACAGATGTCGAGGAAATTTTAAACTCAGTCAGCCATGCAATAAACAAAAAGTAGTCTAATGGCCAGGTTAGCAGTGTATTTTTATATGATCCTTCATATACAAACCTTATACGTAAGACACCTAAAATTTCCAGTGGATTTCTTAATTGTGGGAGATGGTGCATCTGAAGATGTGACCAATATGTGAAACACGTTCATGATCGGTTGGTGGGGTAGTGGGGTTTCCAAACTATTTCTTAATGAATGCCTGTATGATTCCACCTTCAAGGGTGCTTGTGCAGGAAGTCTTTCTACCAGTGACAATAACAGGTGTCAGTAAATGTGATGTGAAATGACCATGAAATGACCATGTGTATGGTCTTTGGAAAATTCTACAAGCCTGCTGAGTTTTAAGAAATTGAAATATGTTCAAATGCAATGAAATAGTTCTGACAGAAGTCAAATTTACAAGGGAAAGGCGTCAGACACGGCCAACCGATTCGGCTCAAATTCGGCAGGTCGCTTGTGTACAACCAAAAACGAAGGAATCTAAGGTATTTTGGGTCAACACCCCCGTGTTTTTGAGAAAATCACCCCTGTAGGTTATGACG
Source organism: Schistocerca piceifrons (assembly GCF_021461385.2). Classification (NCBI taxonomy): domain Eukaryota; kingdom Metazoa; phylum Arthropoda; class Insecta; order Orthoptera; family Acrididae; genus Schistocerca; species Schistocerca piceifrons. The sequence goes on along the minus strand of NC_060142.1, from coordinate 56,521,719 downwards.
CTCAATCGACTCAAAATTGGTGGGACCGATAGGTAATTGTAAATAGAGCATTTTTCATCATCAGGTATGGGGTCCGAAAACGCATACTTTTCCAGAAACCGAGGTAAGAAACTTTTACAACTGCCACTTCTGTACCCACAGGGTAAACGCATTTCGCCGACAGCACCTATAGCGCAACTGCCAACGTAACTTGCTGGGAATCGGAGAACGCGAGTTCAAATCTCGAAGAAACCTAGCGGATGTTCTTATTTTGGTTTGTATTTTTCCATATCTCAATTGATAGGGATAGGAGGGTTAATAAGGTAAGTAAATCAATAAGGAATGATAATAATAAGGTAGGAAAATATATTTCTCAAACCTCTTGGGATAGTAAACAACTAAAACGTTACTCCAGGTCACTTTACGATGGCTCTTCCAGTCACTGTTACGTGTCCTCACTTTTCTTCGAACAACTTCATGGATGGTACTTGTCGTACAAACATTCGAAACAAATATACTCACAGCACCAAGAACATCTATTGAATGCAATCTTTCGACAGCTACACTGTTCCTTCCGAAGAGTCGGCGGAAGACAAACTTGGTTTACATTTAAAAATAAGTCTTTTTCGGGAATTAATTTTGATTGGAACGTCCCCTTTGAACAATTATACATGACTGTGCTTATACTGACACACAATATTTTTAGCGCAACGTAATCTGACTTTCAATAATTCCTAGAAAAGAATGGCCCTGACTAACATTAATCTATACCTTTCACAAATCACTTACCTCACAAAAATCTTCGTTACTCGAACTACTGCAATACAGCGAGCGCCACTACTGCCAGCTAAATAAAAGATTCAAACTACGGAAGGCACTAACTACTGATAGGCATAGTTAGCAAATGAAAGATTTTAATAGAGAACAAACAATGTATTTACCTTAATAGTGTTGAAAAATCATAATATACATAGCAGTTCATGACATCCAGTCTTACAAATTTCAAAACTCCGCCATTTCTCTCCACACATCCACCACTGCTGGAGGCTCACCTCCAACTGCACAGCGCTACGCGCTGTTAACATCCAACTGCCCAACACTACAATGGCAGACAACAATGCAAACTAGCCACAGACTGCACATAGCACAGCCAGTGATTTTCATACAGAGCGCTACGTGGCGTTACCAATAAGAAAACCTGTCAGAGACAGCAAAGGACTTGGAAGAGCAGTTGAACGGAATGGACAGTGTCTTGCAAGGAGGATATAAGATGAACATCAACAAAAGCAAAACGAGGATAATGGAATGTAGTCAAATGAAATCGGGTGACGCTGAGGGGATTAGATTAGGAAATGAGACACTTAAAGTAGTAAAGGAGTTTTGCTATTTGGGGAGTAAAATAACTGATGATGGTCGAAGTAGAGAGGATATAAAATGTAGACTGGCAATGGCAAGGAAATCGTTTCTGAAGAAGAGAAATTTGTTAACATCGAGTATAGATTTAAGTGTCAGGAAGTCGTTTCTGAAAGTATTTGTATGGAGTGTAGCCATGTATGGAAGTGAAACATGGACGATAACCAGTTTGGACAAGAAGAGAATAGAAGCTTTCGAAATGTGGTGCTACAGAAGAATGCTGAAGATAAGGTGGGTAGATCACGTAACTAATGAGGAAGTATTGAATAGGATTGGGGAGAAGAGAAGTTTGTGGCACAACTTGACTAGAAGAAGGGATCGGTTGGTAGGACATGTTTTGAGGCATCAAGGGATCACAAATTTAGCATTGGAGGGCAGCGTGGAGGGTAAAAATCGTAGAGGGAGACCAAGAGATCAATACACTAAGCAGATTCAGAAGGATGTAGGTTGCAGTAGGGAGATGAAGACACTTGCACAGGATAGAGTAGCATGGAGAGCTGCATCAGACCAGTCTCAGGACTGAAGACCACAACAACAACAACAACAACAAAACAGCCTACTTACATAGCCCCCACGCTCCCCACCAAAAATTTTACAAATTGTTTTGGGCAGTGGCCAATAATGATTTGATAAAATTTTTCATAATTACAATAACAAAGATATCAAATGCACACACTTATTGATACAACGTTGGTCAAAAGATAAAATTTTCTCACAGTCCATAAAGACAGCCCTGATCATCCATCACAGTAAAATTGCAGTGTTTTTTTTTCTCAAAGTCTGAGCAGTAAAAGAAAATGCACACGGAAGTAGTGGATTTCCATGCAATCTTGAAGAAGTAGTGTTGTCCTTCCAACGGAAAGACAGTGCTGACTCTTGACATGCAGACAGGTATTGGTCCACAACAGAGCAAACCCACAGCAGAGTCAGTCGAAGTTTTGAAGAATATTGGTAGGTAGCTCATCACAGAGCAGACCCACTGTAGTCCTGGTAGAGATTACGGTATTGGTGGGCCACCAGAGGTGCAGACCCACTGTAGTCCTTGTAGAAATAATGGTACTGGTGAGTCAGCAAAGGTGTAGACCCACTGTAGTCCTTGTAGAAATAGTGGTACTGGTGGGTCATCAAAGATGCAGACCACTGTAGTCTTTGTAGAGATGGCCAGCAGCCATCTGTTGTGACTGTGCAGGTGCACAATCACCATTGAAGAGTCTTGCGGATAATATAGCAAGTCCATAACCACCACTTGTGCACTCACAAAGGTTTTGGAATTGTCCTTAGAACCAGCAATGCTGTTATCCAGTCCTTGCTGAATTATTAACACACGTGCAAACACTAACAGTCCCTACTTCTCACATATTGTGCATATACTATGACCAACAGAAACGCATGCAGTGAAATGTAACTTAATAATGTGATGAACTGGTATCAATTACAATTTTATAACATAAGAATACAATAACAAAGGTACAAAATACATCATTAAAAACATAATAATACAGATAACATTTGTAGTAATAGGGGCTTTACAAAAGAATAGAAATAAGCATATACATCAGTGTTACAGGAATTATGACATAAGTTAATACATAAAAGATCAGAATAATTACTGAAACATCAACTTCACACATGAGCATTAAAACAGAAGAGAATTAATAATGTCTAACATCTTTACAAAGTAAACAACATATTATTAATGCAAATTATATTTGAGGATAACAGTATTCCTCATGATAGTTCATGTAGCTGAGTATTAGAAAAATTCTACAACATCTTTATCTTTATCTTATCAGATAAACATATAAAGACAGGAAGAACGTAAATACACAAGGGTACACAAACATATAGTGGGATAACACAAGGAAAGGACAGGGTTTGTTTCACTGCAGTATTTTGCAAACCAAACTTTCTTTACTTCTCAGAGATCTCCCTTCGTTCTTCATTATTTCCAAAAATTCCTATCTATACCTGCTTTCTGTACTTTTCTCGTATAGCCTCTCAGTGCATTTCTGCAAATTCATCGCAACTCATTCTCTTATAGGCTACCCCCCCTTAAGCTAACTTAAATCTACTGAGTTCAGATGCTAAACTAAGGGACGAGGCAATGCAGCAGCACAAAACAATTAATACAAACAGCAATGAAAAAAATTACCAAGCAATGCAACATTACAACTAATATGAGCCAATTTGCAGCAACAAGAAAAATAAATCAGTAATAAAACTAGCTTAACAGAGTAATACAAAGTGAAATTCAGTAGCACTATGGCTGGCACACAGCAGCAGCAAATGCAATAACTTATACCTAAACGTGACAAAGCTCAAGCAGAAGAAATAGTACACTAAAGACAACAATGCAGACAAGGGAAATGTATATTCACATCTTAATGTCTATGTAATTAAAGTGGTGCACCACAAGAAGTTATTCTACCAAAAATATTACCAAGTAGTTGAAAAGAAAATTATGTATGCCGTAACTGTTATTAATCCCTTCTTATTGTTCTTTCCTTTCAAAGTGCTCCTTTTTCGAAGAATGTGGATCATAAAATAATTATTTAATAGATCTGTTGACAGAAAGTGTTCACATTAGCAAATGCATTTAATTTTATTTTATACGAGGGTTATTCCAAAAGTAAGGTCCGATCGGTCGCGAAATGGAAACGACTATGAAAATCCAATAAAGCTTTGCACAGATGTGTTGGGTAGTGTCTCTAGTATAACCCCAGTTAGCATCACGTCGCTCTTCTCATTTCTGAGCTCGCAGTGAGTGCGTAAAGATGTCTAGAAAATAGTGTCTGCCGCCAAGTACGAGGGCCTGGTGAGAAATTTCGCCTGAAGCTATGCAGCCAACATTACATAACTGTCGTGCTGTTTCGTCTTCACGACAATTCTCAGCCGCATTCTGCAGGGGCAATGAAGATGCTCCTGCATCGTTTTCAAATGGAAATGTTAGATTACCCACAATACAGTCCGCAATTGTCTCCCCCTGAGTTTCATCTCTGGTCACATGAACCGCTGTCTTTGAAGACAACATTTTGACACAGACAACGAGGTGTAGGCCAGCGTGGAGAATTGGCGGAAAGCACTGGTGGCTGCCTTCTATGATGAGGCTATTGAAAAGTTGGTACAACGCTATGACAAAAGTCTAAGTCAGAATGGCGACTACGTAGAGAAGTAGCTGAAAGGTGTAGCTAATTGTTACAAGTAAAACATTTCTGATGTTCACTGTGGTTTCAATTTGGCAATCAATTGGACCTTACTTTTGGAATAACCCTCGTAAAACCAATGCTGCAACACAGCTGGAAACTAGATATCAAATGAAATAAGCAACTATGAAAAGCAAAGCATAAAAATATCATTCAATAGTCATATGACATTTCATAAGTTAGTAGAAATTCTCTCAACTCTCGTAGAAAGACGCTTGTCATGATCAGGTGTGCAGATGTAAGTATCTTTCCAAGTAATGAGCGTGTCGTATTTGCGATGCTTTCTCTAAAGGAATGTCAATGGCGAGGATAATGGCCTCTTTTTTTTTCTCCACCTAACGGCTTTCTTTTGTCAGACGACTACCTCTCAGCTGGGCGCCCAAAACGCATTACGTCAAGATCACTTACCTTTCTTACTGAAATATTTACGACAGCAGTTTCTGCTACAGTGGCAGTCTCATATAAAAAAATTCCACAGGTTGAGAATTTGCGTTACAAATGTGTAGAAACAAAATCCTATTGATATAACAATATCCAAAAAATTTTCGTCGGCATTGTAATATATTCACGCGTTACATACATTTCATAACTCTTAAAGTACGATTCTTGGTTTCCAACAACCTTTTTCACAAACCATAGTCCCCAGCTTATTAATCATACACATACCTCAGCAGTATAATACACATCGTCGTCGTAATAATAACATCATAACACCTCAGTCAAACCTCAAAAACGTCATAGCTTTCTGCAATAATTTCAAAACCTAAAGAAAATTCTCTGCTCATTTCAATAGCGTCATTTACCTCAAACATACTTTAAAATCATGATCCCATACCAAATACATCATTCAAAGCTCTCATAGTATCACAATGGTTCCAAAAAAATATGAACAGTTCACACAGTACAGACAAAATACAGTTTCATAAGTGTGAAGTTATCCAACTGTGTAATTGTGTAAACATGTGTCACTGATGTAGTAAAAAAAACGTTTATCTCTCAGTTAAATGATCAGATAGCTGTGTAATTTATGTGTTAGAGAAATATGGTACCGATGTGTAAAGTTGTATAAGCAAATACCATATTAGCTAGGGCTCCTTGTGCTTGCCAAACACATGGTACACAAAGTAAGCATGTACCCCCCTGAGGATTAATGTAATTATACCCTCAGGTGTTACAGATTACAGCAATGGAATGAAATGTATCACAGAAAACCTTTGTATCTTTGTACTTCAAATATCTTTAAAAATAAATGTTTTAAGTACAAAATTAATCACTCAAATACGTATACTGTAGCGCTAAACTGTGCGTCTTGTTGTAAGATAATCTCTGTGGAAGTGTCGTAGTTATTGTCCTCTGAAAGCTAAGTTCTGCAGAAGTCAATGTACTTACTTCATGATAAGCAAAAGTGAAATGCTTTGCGTATAGATATCGTAGTTATTATGCTTATTGGCATGATGAAGAAAGTACTGTACAGTAACGTATTGTTGTGCCACGAAAAAGGCTGTCTCATTGTAGCTATACCACAAAAGTTACTACTAAAACATGTTTTGCTTTCCAGAATAATGCAGAAAAACTGTGCAGATTTAAAACAGAAACACTGCAAAAGCAACATTGTAAATGGTCACTCATTAGTAGTGTCGTGATAAAATCGTGTAGCTGTCACATAAACTAACCACTGTGTCACCTGGTATTTCACAGAAAGTACTTTAAATCCAGAATGTATTTTCAAGTAAACCAAAATGTTGCATTAAAATCTCATTGGCAGTATTGGTAAATGTTCTAAGTATGTGAGCCTTATAGTCGTTACGTAATCGTGCAACTAACAAGCAAGAATGTACAAATAACAACACTGTGTCGTCTGTCCACTGTAACAATGCATTCGTAATTTCTGTTTAAATAAGTTTTCTTGGTTCTTGACTGGATATTTAACTTCAAACATTGTTGCATGTTAACAGATTCTAAGTCTGACAAAGCATACAAGTAATGTAAAGTGAAAAATTTTTTGGCAAAGACAAAGTTAAAAAGCAGATTATCTTTCAAGAAACGGTTTTATATGTGAAATATGGTGTAATCCTTTGCTCTTCCTAGTACGCAGAGTTTCAACTTTAATGCAATTATCATGTGGTATACGTCGGTAAAGAATAATGGAATTTTTCTCAAGGTTAACGTCTATGTTATTTTTCCCTGAGCCAGTGGGCGCACGCGGCTGCCTGCGGTGCGAGTCATTGTCTGCTATCTCTTTGTTGACGTGCGTCGTTATTGGGATTAGGAGACCTAACTTCTACAAATTCACCTTGACTAGAAGGCCCTGCCCTGTTTGAAGCTCGCCAGTTCTGATGGAATTCAGGTCTGTCGCTTTGTCGGTAGTTTACATAGTTTCTTGTTTGTCCATCATGTGGTGGAGAATTTCTCCCGGAATCGTAACTACGTGGTGGACCGTTGCATCTGAAGTTATTCTGTCTCCCTTGATCATAATTATTTTCGTTCCCATATTGTCTGTTTCTATGGTTATCTCTGTCATATTCATTACTACGGAAATGCGATCTTTCTCTGTAATTATTACTCTGCCAGTGGTTGTCATATGGGTGGTGTCTGTTTTGTTCACGATTTGCGTTGTAAGAATAGACTTGTCGTGTCCAGTTATTGTTTCTGTCATCACGGAATTGTGACGGATGTGACCTGTAGTGTTTGTTTTCCTGTTTTCGCATCCCGCGATTGTCAGTGTCAATTTCTAATTCTTGTAAGAGTCCCTGAAAAGCTTCAATGTCGTCTTTGCAACGTCCTGCTAAAATAATATGTTGTAAATATTCAGGCAATTTGATTAAGCAAATGCGGATGAGTTCTGAGGGGCTGTATGGGTTTGAAAGATACTGATTCTTGTGCAACATGTCTTCAAAATATTTCACAAGACTGGAAAATTCAGATTGTTCGAAATGTTTCATCATTATGATGCTATGTTTTACTCGGTCTTGTGTAGCTTGAGACCAATATGCTGAGAGGAAGGCATGATAAAATTCTCCTTCACTGTGACAATCGTGAATGACCGATCGCATTCTTACAGCTGGTTCATTCTCTAAGTAGCCACACATAAATTCTAATCTGTGCTGCAATGACCAGTTGGGAGGAAAACAATGAGAGAATTGATGGAGCCATGCTTGTGGATGAATGTCATTGCTGGAATTCTTAAATGTTTTGAATTTACGTGTAGTAATAAACAGCTTATAGTCAAATTCATCATGTCGGCGAGTCGCATGTCGGTCATTGTTACGTCGTTTCGGTGGTTCCATTTCAAAATTCGGTGCACCTTGCCAATTTCTTTCATAATTTCCGAAATGTCCTGTGTTATTATTTTGTGGTTGTTCCGTATTTCTATCTGCCTCTTCCCGTACTGGAGCGCGAGTGTCCTCTGAAATATGTAATTCTTGTATTACTTGTGCCAACTGATCTTGTACTTCCCGGATTTCTCTTTTGTACTGTGTATTGATTTGATTTTTTTTGAATTTTCTGATTTGTTCATACTCTTCAGTGTCCGTGAAGGCTACAGGTCTTGTGTCATTCAGATCATCACCTACCTTTGTAGATAAGTAAGTGAACTGATCTGAAAGTACGGCTACTTTATCCAATAGTGAAATTATTTCCTCTGTGTGTTTTTCTGAACCAAGTTTCAGAGTGTCCATTTGTGTTGAAATCGTATCTACTGTGTCCTTTAAGTTTTCCTGAGTTTTTGCAAGTTGCGTAACCGAATCGGTAGATGCAACTGAGTCAATTTTAGCTTGCAAGATGTCGTGATTTTCATGAACAATAGTTTGCAGTTCTTTTATGGCTGCTTCGTGATTCTGTAATGCATTTTCATGACGCGAAAAGATAGGTTGAATTGCTCACAAATTTGTGTTTTTACGTCATTACAGACTTTTTGACATTTCGATTCGATGTTATGTAACTCAGTAGTTAAATCTTCACGTGTTTGTTCAAGCGTGGTGTCTAACTTTTGAAGATTTTGTTCCATTGTTTCTAACTTTTTAAGATTTTGTTCCATTGTGTCTAACTTTTGAAGATATTGTTCCATTGTGTCTAACTGTTGCTGTGTTTGTCTCTGATTTTGTTTCATTTGTTGCATTAATTGCAATGATAATGCATTTGTGTCTGGAATCTGTTCCTCTATGCTTTTCGGCAGTGAATTTGCATCGGCAACATTCACATTTTGACAAGCGGAAAATGTGTCTTGACTCATTTGAGAAAACGGTGAGAACCCAAAACCTGAGTCTACAGTATTTGCAATATTGTGTTCTGTCATTCCCGATTCCTGAGGCGAGCTGTTGCCGACCGATCGATCGATAATGCTTCCCTGTTCACTACCTGTTTCACTGTCTACACCATTATTTGACACCCGCTCCATTTCCCTATGCACTGTTACCAAATTACTACTTTGAATGTCTGTTAATTCATTACACAGTGGTGCTGATAAGCTACGCTCGTCGTCACTATTATTTCTCAGTTTACTTTGGAGCCTAGTGTTACATTTTTCACACGCCATTATTGTCACAATATTTCACACGATAACACAGAAAAGCACAATTTGAAGAGCAAAAATAAGAAAACACATTAACATAGCACTGAAAATAAATTCTAGTTAATTGCAAGCGCAGCTGCGAAATACTTGGTGCAAATTTACATGTGTGCCACACCTGTTTTACTGTACAACAATGAGAGACTGCAACTACAAAGGAGATTCTCCCTACAATTACGCGCTAGCAATAAACAAAATCTACACTAATCACACAAACTACAAGAAAAAATCAGAAGATTCCAGTGAGGTATCCTCGGCTAAGGGTCGACATATGGAACGTCCCCTTTTGAAAAATTATACATGACTGTCCTTAAACTGACACACAATATTTTTAGCGCAACGTAATCTGACTTTCAACAATTCCTAGAAAAGAATGGCCCTGACTAACATTAACCTATACCTTTCACAAATCACTTACCTCACAAAAATCTTCATTACTCGAACTACCGCAATACAGGGAGCGCCACTACTGCCAGCTAAATAAAAGATTCAAACTACGGAAGGCACTAAAGTGCGCGTCATATATCTTGGCGGCCGAGTTTAGGTTCGTTCTGCGCATCTGATGTCACAAAACACAGTCAGCCAATCAACAGAGAACGACGTTGCCAGATCTCGACAGCAGTGCAGAGCACGGACGAGTGTCTTCACTTTTAGAAACGTTCAGTCATAAATAAAGTAATAGAACAAAAGCAATGTCTTGATAGCAGGCTTTCTTTTACAGAAAGTTTGGAAAAAGCATTCTTTATACCAATTGCTTCATATTCTATTAATTAATTAAACCAAACAAGCAATAAGACTCCTAATTCAGGCGATAGCAAGGGAAGGTGTTTGTTTCTATCTCACGAACTGCTTTTTCGCAATAAAGAACAGCGGTAATTGTTTATTTCCTATTGTACTTCGACGAAGCGTGAGTAATTCATAGTCCTACCAACAGTATTTATAAGTAGTTGCGTGAGGTGTTACAGTTCTTATGGAGTTAACTCTTCGATGAGCTGAGGTAGCGGAACGATTAGTTCCTCGCCGAGCTCAGTCCGCCTTTAGCCGCGGAGCAGCTCGGACTTGTTTACGTCTCGGCTGCGAACGGTCGCGGAAGAAGCGGTGTTTACACCGTCGTCACTCGCGTGTGTTACTGTTTAAATCGAACGCAATGGCACACAATTTCCGAAAAACCACGATACAGTTCACGTTCTGTAACGAGTATGCAAGACCGAAGGCTTTCGAAATCGAACGTTTCTTGAGGGACGAAGTGCATCTTAATTACACGGAGATTATTGGAATTCATTTATCAATCGTGAGCAGCACTCTTTACGTGAAGATGATTGACGACGCAGCATGTGATAGGATCATTGAAGACGCCAAACGAGGATTCCAGTTCCGACACTCCGATGGTCATATTGGCGAAGTTTTAGTCGCTCATTCGGGCCTGGGCGTGCGTACGATTCGAATCTTCGAGCTGCCTTTCGAGGTATCCGAATCATTGGTCACTGAATCACTCCAGCCATATGGCAGAGTTATTAGTCATACGGCCGAACGCTGGGCAAGTTTTAGCACGTATCCAGTGCTCAATGGTGTCCGACAGGTGCGAATTGCCCTTACAAAACATGTGCCATCGTACATAAACATCGGCGGCTGTAGAGCTATTGTCATCTATGATGGACAGCCCAGGACATGCTCCGGGTGTGGTGGTGAAGGACATCTTCGATCAGCGTGTATGCAGAGGAGACTCGTGCAACTCCCCAGCGGAGACTTCCAGAATCCGACCACACCAACGTCACTGCCGATGACTTACGTGACGGCACTTCGCGGGGAGGTGACACCGAGGTCGGAGCGCACCATCGAACCGACGCCGCAGTTGATTGAGGCGCCATCGGACGCCACTGAAGCAAGAATGGCTCCGACCAACCTCCAATCTCAGACACTACAGGTGGCGCAGAAAGAGGATGAGAGCATCACAATAGGCATGGAAGCTGAAGTGGAACGGCCCCAGGGGATTGTGGCGGCGGCGGGAACGCAGGAGATGCAAGATGCGCCGACACCAGAGGCCGAGGTTAGGGCCCGCAAACAACGCTCGCCAAAGCGCCGCAAGAAGCGCCGACTAAACTCTGCGGAGACGCTCCCTTCTCTTCTAGGGAGCCCAGACGAGTCTAACACTATGGACCTGTCTGACATGGAACCACAAGCTTCGGATGTCGCAGATCATATGAATTCGGACAGTGAAATGATGTCCTATCGTTCAGACGACGCATCCGCTCAGGGGCCTGCTACCCCTTCGGCGGTGGAGTCTACAGCTGCGAAAGAACAACAGATGTCACACAACAATGCCGCACAGGAAAATTTGGAGCACACCAATAGTATCAGCTGGTATGAGCAGGACGACGACATCACCGATGCGGACCATTCTATTGGTGGGGCCTTGCATCCGTCCGCATCTCAAGAAACCTAATGCCGCAGGAACACGTTCCTCGGGCGACCATCGGCGGATGTGCAACGGGACTATCGACACGCTGAAACTTTGTCATTTTAACATCATGTGGAGATGACAGCTACTCGACCCCAGGCATACAGAATAGGGACAGTGAATGTAAATACCATTAGATCGCCCGTGAAACAGCAGTTGTTTAGGGACATGATATACGCGTCGGATGTGGATATACTGATGGTGCAGGAAATTTACATTCCTGAGTTCCAGGACGTACATGGATACATCTCCTACACCTCGCCGCACTCGAACAACGACAGTGGAACGGCGATATTGGTCCGGGACGGGATTCCGGTCCGAGACCTGGCTTATCTACCTTCGGCACGAGGACTGGCGATAACTGTTAATGGAATTCGCATTCTCAATGTTTATGCCCCTTCCGGCACAGACAACAGACGGGCGCGTGCGAGATATTATTCGGAAGAGATTGTGCCCTTATTTACCGGCAGATTCGATCATTTCATTATAGGTGGTGACTTCAATTGTGTTTTAGCCCAAAAAGACCAGACACCACATTACAATACTTGTCGTGAATTGCATGTGCTATGCCGGGATCTGGAGTTAAGCGACACCTGGGACATGATTCATAGGAACCGTGAGGGATATACTTTTTTTACCAGTCACTCGGCGAGCAGACTCGATCGAATATATGTTTCGGTTGGCCTACAGGATAAGGTGGTCGACGCGGAACGATGGCCTGCGGCATTTACTGATCATCTGGCTTACATTTGTACCATGTCACTCCCTAGGCAAAGTGTGTGGAGAAGCCGCGGGACATGGAAGCTCAATTCGTCCCTTTTGGCGGACCCCGAATGTCGTCAGAGAGTCGAGGAGGTATGGACCACATGTCACCGCCGTCTACCAACGTATACCTCCGTGCTTCAGTGGTGGCTCGAGTGCACTAAGCCGGCAATAAGAAGAGCTCTAATACAGTATGGTCGGGATAAGGCGAGATGGCAGAGAGACACTCTTGATTATTATTACACCATGCTTCGTGAGCTGTCCTTCCAGGTGCCGTCTGCAGAACATCATGCGGAAGTTCATCGTGTCAAGGCACAAATCCTATCGATCACGCGACGACGACTGGGTGGCATCCCAATACGGGCAAGATGTCTCGACACCATCACTGGGGAACGTACCTCGATGCACCATGTGTCGCGGGAACATAAGCGTTACCGCCGGGCATTGGTAACAGTGCTCCACGGTTTAGATGGCCGTCAACTGACAACACAACAGGACATTGCAAATGAATTTTTAGAGCATTTCCGCCATCTCTATGCCGGTACACCGACGGACCGTCAGGTAGGGGACGAGATACTGCAACATCTGCAAACGACACTGACAGAGACGGATAAGGCAGCGCTTATGGAGCCACTCACAGAAGACGATATAAAGGTGGCACTCACAAAAGGAGCGGCCCATAAATCACCGGGGCCAGATGGGATTGCGCTAGAGTTTTATCGAGAATTCGAGGACATGATGATGCCACAGTTGGTGTCGATGTACAATGAGGCGATGAGTCCGAACATGCGCCTACCGTCGGATTTTGTGACGGGCTTTCTTCTTCCCATCCCGAAGATGGAGAGGAGTCGTAGTGTTACTCAATATCGGCCTCTCACTATGCTAAACACCGATTATAAAATTTTTGCACGGCTACTAGCGTCTCGTCTCAAGCTGGCGATATCCAGGACAATATCCCCTGATCAGGCTTGCCTAGGGGTGCGAAGCAACATCTCCTCGGCGTTAAGTGAATACCGTGACGTTATCGCCCTTGCGGAAACTTGTAAAATGCGAGCAGCGATGATATCTGTGGACTTCGACCGTGCGTTCGACAGGATAAACCATGACTTCTTGGCGTCAGTCATGAGCCGAATGGAGATTCCACCTGTTTTCATCTCCATCATTATGAGGCTAATACGAGGGGCTACATCGAAGGTGATTGTAAACGGTCGGGAAGCGGGCTCGGTTCCTATTAACAGCTCCGTCCGACAAGGGTGCCCACTCTCCATGATGCTGTTTGCGATAGCGCTTGAGCCGCTGATGTGTGTTATGAGGCGCTCACTTACTGGGATAGCGCTTAATGAGAACTCTTTCGTTTGTCGCGCATATGCGGACGACCTGATCCTTCTTGTCAGATCAGGTCATGAAGTGCATCAGGCTGTTGAATATCTAGACTCTTACGGGACGGCAGCAGGCAGTGTCATTAACATGACGAAATCCAAAATTATTCACATTGGACGGGGTCTGGAAGACATACCGGGACCGTTTCAGACGGTGGAATCGCTGAGATGTCTGGGGATCACATTTACCCGCTCACTACGGCGGTCAGCGGCGGCGAGTTCTCGGCGGCTTCTGCAAAATGTTCGTCTGGCGATACGGAACAACTCACTGAGAGCCTTTGACATGATCCAGCGTGTGGCATACACTAACGTTCACATAGCGTCACGTCTGCCCCATTTAGCGCAGGTCCTACCAATACCGAAGGGTATTGCAGACCGCCTCATGGCTGCCTTTGGTTACTATGTTAGTACTGGGATGTTGTTTAAGATCACGTATGACACGTTAACGCTGCACTTCCGGAACGGTGGCCTCAACCTCACAAACGTGCGAAACAAAGCTCTGGCGCTTTACATGCGAGCGATGATACGAAATTGGCAACAACGAAAGCACACCATTACGTCAGCTCTGATAGAAGTACTTGTTCCGCCTTCGTACGAACCCCCTATTGCGGTGGGCAATATTTCGCCTTCTCTTGCACACATTGCCTCATTTCTGGTTGATTACAGTTATGTTCGTCTGAAAGTACCTTCGACGAGATTACCCACGACTCGGGAGATCTATAGGTGCTTGATGGATCACCACGCCCGCAACGTAATGGAATTCAAATACCCGTCGAGAACGTGGAACCACATTTGGTGTGCAGTGCATACTCCATTACTGTCAACAGCAGCGAGATCGATGTGGTACATTCTTATAAACCGTAAACTTGTGACCAGGAGTCGATTACATACAATTCATATGGTCGATTTTTCCTCTTTGCACAAATTGCGGCCTGTTAGCAACGGAAGAACATGGTTTAGTGTGTGGCGCAGCGAGGGACGTCTGGATGCTGACGCGTCGAATATTGGCCTTCCTTCGGCGCACTAACTACACAGAAGTCACATCGGATGTACTTTTTCTACCGGACAAGACCTTTTTTCCCAAACAAAAGACGTATGCGGTCAATTGGATCGCTGGACATGCGACGAAATATTTGTATTCGTACGATATTAAGTCCGTGATGGATTATTGGATGTATTTACAAGAACAACACGAGCTCATACGGAGTCATACGAAATACAGGACTTACTTTTCCAGTTTTTTAGGAAGTGTTTTTCACAATCCGCCCGACAGCTGGGGTGTCCCAGAACTGAGAAGACTCCTGCAGCAGAACGACTAGAACCAATACTGCGCGATTCAGTTATATTGGCATACAGCACGCTGAGAAGACAACGGGCCCCTACATGGTCGACGCAGGAGAAATACATGAATATATGCCGCCCACAAAGGCAGAAATGGTCAAGATTATATGGCTGTCTGCCAGATTTATGATGCGACACCGCGTGCTGCAGGGATTGTGATGCAGATGATAACTTCATTTTCACTCCCGCCCGTGACTAGGATTGTCATTTACTTTCTTCATGTTACACAAACAAAAAAAGGGCGGCCTTTACGTTGATTTTCTGGTTTCCAAATTGTTTTTGCTTTGTTTTTGCTGTCTCGATCCTTTTCTTATCCCTAAGATAGTACAATTGTACGAATAAAGATTGTTTGTTTACCCTGCCTTCCTGCTCTCAAAAAAAAAAAAAAAAAAAGATAAAACCATCCGCTTGGAATGCGGATTTTTATTTTTTTATTTTCAAAAAAAAAAAAACTTCTTATGGATTACCGAAATGTATTCTATTTTCTCATCACTCGGTACATCGTCTCTGAAAAAAAAAAAAAAAAAAAAAAACGGTCAAGGTGTTGGGCTGCCAAGTGAAAGGTTATGAGTTCAAACCTTGTGCAGTGCTTGGAATTTTTCTTTTTTTAAAAACAATATTTGAGTGCCTTACTTCACGAATTTTATTCGTTTGAATGAAATTTCTAGTGCTTTGCCTCTTCAATAACTTTTTCGCTGCTGCAGACACGTGCTCCCCGCATTCCGCGCTGTGCGCGATTTTGTCACCACTGCACTTCTCGCCTGTGCAGACACATGGTGTTCCCACTGTTTTGACACACTTATCATTCGATTTCACAAAAACTATTTGGCCAAAAAATTTGATTTTTACATGTCTTCTTGCCTGATACCTTCCCCCCATAAATGACTTAATTTTGTTTTGATGTGCAGCATTAAATGTAGTAAACCATTGCACGAAATTTTGAAGAGTTTGCAGAGGTAAAAGTCCATAGCGTACACTTTCCGTATGGTCGATTTTAGTTGCCACAATGTTGAGAATGAAATGTGGACAAGATACCTAAATTTCATACAATATTTACTGTATAACAATATCTCATTTAATTTAAGTACCACATAGGTGTCGTATGTAATATTGAGAAATATTCCGTCTTTCGTGACTGTAATAAAAGTTTTATATACACACGGCGCGTTTGGCTTTATTTTAAAGCACTTCCATCGGTGAAAGGTATGGCACATACACAATGGTATTCATGTTCTATTTTTTGTTTTTGTTCCACAGTCGCAGTTTTACCAATGGTATTGAAATATATCCCTCTTCTGCAACTGTAATAAGCGACTTATTTAGACCAGACGCGTTTCTCTCTTTTGAAGCATCATAAGAGGACTGTATTTTGTGTCCTCCATTGCCAAGTCACCTTTCGTAGTTTTGTGCTGCAGTAGCACAATATTCAACGTTTGTGTTGGCTCATCAGTGATTTAGCAAGTAAATGCTGTTTGTGTGTGCCACACACAAAATTATATTTGACATAGCTCTGAGCACTTCACTGACAGACGGTATATTCAAGTCCTAATGTTTTTGTAAGTCCACAGTTTTGTTTAATGTATTTTGTCTACTTCCTTTTGATTGATTGAAGTGCTTTAAAATAAAGCCAAACGTGCCCAGTGTAAGTAAAACTTTTGTTACAGTCACGAAAGGTGGAATATGTCTCAATATTACATACGACACTTATGTGGTACTTATATTAAATTAAATGTATAGGTATCTTATCCACATTTCATTCTCAACATTGTGGCAACTAAAATCGACCATACGGAAAGTATACTCTATGGACTTTTACCTCTGCAAACTCTTCAAAATTTCGTGCAAAGGTTTACTATATTTAATGCTGCATAATAACTGCGTTGAACATCGAAACAAAATTAAGTCATTTATGGGGGGAAGGTATCAATCAAGAAGATAGGTAAAAATCTAATTTTTGAGCTAAATAGTTTTTGTGGAATCGAATGATAAACAGTGTCAAAGCAATCGGAACACAATGTGTCTGCACAGGCGAGCAGTGCAGTGACAAAATCGCCCACAGCGCGGAATGCAGGGAGCACGTCTTTGTAGCAGCGAAAGGGTTAATGCGGCCGTGGTGGCTTTACTTCATGAACTGCGCGCTCCCCCCTAAACGTAATCTTGCGAACTATGCTATACTATGGCGCTGCTTCTATTGGCGCGTGCGTCGTGTGCAACTGGCAACGCAGCAATCTCCCGCGTCTGGGCGGGCATGCGCGAGCCGCCAAGATAAAAGAATTGAACTATAACTACTGATAGGCGTAGTTAGCAAATGAAAGATTTTAATAGAGAACAAACAATGTATTTACCTTAATAGTGTTGAAAAATCATAATATACATAGCAGTTCATGACATCCAGTCTTACAAATTTCAAAACTCCGCCATTTCTCTCCCCACTTCCACCACTGCTGGCGGCTCACCAACTGCACAGCGCTACGCGCTGTTAACATCCAACTGCCCAACACTACAATGGCAGACAACAATGCAAACTAGCCACAGACTGCACACAGCACAGCCAGTGATGTTCATACAGAGCGCTACGTGGCGTTACCAATAAGAAAACCTAAACAGCCTACTTACATGATGCGTACCACGCATACGATATCATTGCCTGAAAAATCGGTGCTGAAAGTTGGTTATGAATTATGCTGTGAATAGGTATTGCATCCGTGCTGTTGTGCAATTTCCGCTGGGTTTCTAGAAGCACACTGCAATTCTGAAGCCTGGAAATAAAGTTTTTAACCTGACGATGGAAATAAACATCACACGGCTGGCACACAGGTGTGCAGTTTGGCTGTATTACTTTTGCTGTGCACGTCGCCTGACCCTCGCCATCCATAAACATTGTGTCATATATTGAAGTATTAATTTGTCCACTCCAGGAAGCCAATATTAGACAAACTTGTTATCAGAAACGTATGGTTTTAAAACATTCTCAAGAAATGTTCTGTAAATCGCATTCGTCAGTTTCCCGGATTTGGAGCAGGTAATGTAAACATTTTTCAACGAGTCGGTAAAACGATTGACCTCTTCTATAACCCGAGGACCAAATGTAACATTTGTTTCTTGTAAACACAGGAAAACCTTAGGCAACACTTTTCCAGAGGCTGTGATGGCATATTGCGCCGGGTACTAATGTGTTTGTTTTTACTACTAAATGCGACAAGGGTTCGTTTTTCTCCCTTATGAGATAACGTGCGTGGAATGTTCACCCGATACTCGCATCCTGTTTGATCGGTGTTGATCACGTAATCACGATTAAAACCGGTCGTAAGTCACGCCGTTTGCGTGCTGAAAAGAGCCGCCACTTTCTGTATATCTTCTATATTTTGCACCTCCTTATGAGTGACGTACTTTGTGACGTGCCGTTGACGAATTTTATATTCCGATTTGAAATTTCTTGCCCAAGTTAACGATTCACCAAATGCAAAATGATTGTTGGCCGTATATTGAAGTGCTGCGCCTGCAGCCCACTCCTGAAGTATTCTCGTTCTTATATTCTCATTAGAACAACGAGATTCGACAAATCGGTCGTATGTCCACTTATTTATCGCCTGGTATTTGTCGAATCTTGTCCCTCCTTTAACGATATCACTTTGCCACAATTTCACGTCCTTCTTCCTTTTCAGGGCTGTTGTTGCTCCATTCTTTTGCAGTGTTTGTAAGTTCCAATTTAGATGATTCCTGGCCAGCGCTACCGTCTTTGCTTTTGCTTCAAAGGGTATAGCGCCGTAGTTCAATCGTTTACTAACCGGATCGTAATACTCATCGGGAACAGATGAAGCACACATTCCCAGTCACGTGGAGATTTCCACAGTGTTATGGCCATTTTGCGATTCACTAGTCTGGATGTCTTCCACTGAATCACCTTCTGCTTCGTCTTCGTGGTATAGTACTTCAGTATCAACAAAAGTCATTTCGTTCGTCAGCTCCAAAAATCGTTCGACGATAGCCGCTCCTATCAGTCTGGAACGCCGAGAAACAGAACTGCCTGCTTCCGGTAGTGCATTGATAATGCATCTGTCTATCAACACTTTTACAAACCAAAACACAGCGTCGGAAACTTCCCCCATGCCATCGTCTGTGACAGGCTCCCAACTATACAGGGTGTTACAAAAAGGTACGGCCAAAGTTTCAGGAAACATTCCTCACACACAAAGAAAGAAAATATGTTATGTGGACATGTGTCCGGAAACGCTTACTTTCCATGTTAGAGCTCATTTTATTACTTCTCTTCAAATCACATTGATCATGGAATGGAAACACACAGCAACAGAACGTACCAGCGTGACTTCAAACACTTTGTTACAGGAAATGTTCAAAATGTCCTCCGTTAGCGAGGATACATGCATCCACTCTTCGTCGCATGGAATCCCTGATGCGCTGATGCAGCCCTGGAGAATGGCGTATTGTATCACAGCCGTCCACAATACGAGCACGAAGAGTCTCTACATTTGGTACCGGGGTTGCGTAGACAAGAGCTTTCAAATGCCCCCATAAATGAAAGTCAAGAGGGTTGAGGTCAGGAGAGCGTGGAGGTCATGGAATTGGTCCGCCTCTGCCAATCCATCGGTCACCGAATCTGTTGTTGAGAAGCGTACGAACACTTCGACTGAAATGTTCAGGAGCTCCATCGTGCATGAACCACATGTTGTGTCGTACTTGTAAAGGCACATGTTCTAGCAGCACAGGTAGAGTATCCCGTATGAAATCATGATAACGTGCTCCATTGAGCGTAGGTGGACGAAACTAAAATGAGCTCTAACATGGAAATTAAGCGTTTCCAGACACATGTCCACATAACATCTTTTCTTTATTTGTGTGTGAGGAATGTTTCCTGAAAGTTTGGCCGTACCTTTTTGGAACACCCTGTATATGATAGCGCTAGTCGAAGGGTGTACATCCACCATTATTCAGATTACGCACTTGAAAGATATGACACAACAAACAATAACTAGTTACTACGGCATAAATAGACGAGCTAATTACTACAAACTACATACAGTACTCGTCATATGTTACTTACAGAAGAACACTGTATTCATTCACAAAACGTATTTCATTCGGCGCATTAACGATGGAAAAATCACTACATGTATCTGCGAGGTTCGCGGCAGCCTAATGACGGAAAACAACTCTTTCCGATTGACTTTTATAAGGCTGGTGCTGGACACCTTCACTCTTCCAGGTTCACAACTATGATATGACGAAGAGGCAACCGGGACAACATAACTCTCCCCGCGCACATTCTGTCCCGTGCCTCGGTGTAAACAAATGTCGCGCGGTTGGCTATCTGTGATCCCTCGTGAGGAATTCGCAGCACTCTCACTCGGAGTTTTTTCATGTGACAAGGGTTAATAGTTTAGTACTTTACTAACTCATGGCGTTTGGGAAATTAGATTGCCTGCCTTATTATTATCATTCCTTATTGATTTACTTACCTTATTAACCCTCCTATCCCTATCAATTGAGATATGGAAAAATACAAACGAAAAGAATAACACCCGCTAGGTTTTCTCGAGATTACAAACCTGGATTTCTGATTCCCAGCCAGTTATCTCGGCCGTTGCGCTATCGGCGCTGTCGGCTAAATGTGTTTACCATGTGGGTACAGAAGCGGCAGTTTTAAAAGTTTCTTACCTCGATTTCTGGAAAAGTATGCGTTTTCGGACCCCATACCTGATGATGAAAAATGCGCTGTATACAATTATCTATCGATGCCGCCAATTTTGAGTCGATTGTGCCTCATAACCTTCACGGGTGATTTGCCCAAAAACGCGGGGATGTTGCCCCAAAATATCTTAGATTCCTTCGTTTTAGGTTGCACTCAAGCGACCTGCCAAATTTGAGCCGAATCCGTTGGCCGTGTCTGAGGCCTTACCCTTGTTAGAGTTATTCAAGATCATGAGGTGTTTCATTTTAGGAAGGCTACTCTGAAATATTTTGGACGAAATTCGGACTTCAAATAATGCATATGAAATGGGAACAGGGCGGAAAATTGAAAAAGTTGTGCTCTTCACAGTGGAGACTATATAACGCTTCACCTCTACATCGATATGTTTCAGCAAAAATTGTAATAAAATACCCTCCAAAACTGTAAACGCTACGACTATCCTTAATAC
This sequence comes from Schistocerca piceifrons, assembly GCF_021461385.2. Lineage (NCBI taxonomy): Eukaryota > Metazoa > Arthropoda > Insecta > Orthoptera > Acrididae > Schistocerca > Schistocerca piceifrons. The sequence continues at coordinate 56,500,459 of NC_060142.1, read as the reverse complement.
AGTGTGCATAGCGAGCAGTCCAAGATAGTGGTCCTTAGGGAACTTATACAGCCTGCATAGTTGCACGTTTACGATTCAAGATTGCGATCCAATATAGAATTCCCTGATGTCATCAGTGACGTTAGAATCCAAGATGGTGATACAAAATGGTGGACCTGGAGATATGGCTCCAACCTGCAAACATTTTCTGTAGTGTTTCAGTCATCAGTGGACCAGCCACTTGTGCTCTGTACACCATAGTAAAAGGTTGATTATCATCATGACACATCATCAGAGATCTACCACCTCCAGATAAAAACAAAAAACAGACTCAGTAAGATGTAAGTACAATCCCATTTTTCTCTCACAATGTTGTTATTACTATTGTTATTATTATCATTATTATTATCATTAGTAGTAGTAGTAGTATTTATAACCTGTGTTTTCATTGTTTTCTTTTGTTCCTCCCTCAGTTCAACGGCGCCTTGATGTACACGATGCAGTGCCTGAGAAACAGTAGTAATCAAGTCAGCACAAAGACACACTTCGTGATGCAGCTTGCAGCATGTTGGAGTGGAAATCAAGTCAGGATGCAGAACTGTTTCCCGACTTGGAGTTTCCACTAAATGCATCACCAACCCATTAAGTCTGCATGCAGTTAAGATCATGAGTGCAGCACACGATATATTGTATTCAGACTTTAAGCAGCCATTCTATGCAATGTCTTCACCACTGATCGAGCCTCATCTAAGTCTTTAGAGAGTGAAATGAAAATTAAATCGACAGCCTAGCTGCAAACAGGCGTCGATATACAGCACGGTAGCTCAGCATGTTGTCAGACAGCTTGTTGGCCTCTGTAATAAAAAAAAAACTGAGTGAAAGGATCAACGACGAACTTGAACGGATGTCATGTGACGTCCGCAACGACCAAACACAACGATCAAAAACGAACGAAATGCAAAAAAAAAAGAAAAAAGAAAAAAAAGACGGATAGAGCGTCTGCCATGTAAGAAGGAGATCCCGAGTTTGAGTCCCAGCCGGGGAACACATTTTCAACATGTCCCCAATGACGTATATCAACGCCTGTTTGCAGATAGGGTGTCGATTTAATTATCATTTCATTCTAGAGAAGCTGCACACTCATCAATGGTATCTGTTCTTTCGGGAACAGATACTACCTTCATATATCTTTATAGAGTGCTGTTATTCAACAACCCTTATCTATAGAACGCCAACAAATAGAAGCGTGTTAATGTTGCTTTAGCATCTGACATGAACTTCAAAGTTATAGTAGAAACAGAGAATGTCCGGTGAGGAACAAAGGTATAGTTCAGATATGGAATGGTATAAACTGTGCAGTGAGGTGAAACGTATCTAGGATTACATGAAAACTGAGTTTAATCCATTCCCTCAAGACATCAATATCTGGAGAAGGAGAATCTCCTGTATAAAAACTTACATGGATTGCGATAACAGGCACCTTTCGAAACAAAACTGCTCTGTTGACAGAAAAGTTATCTGCATATCGTACCATTTCACTCTTTTAAAAAATTGTACGGGAGAAACCAATCGTTCAAATGGCTCTGAGCACTATGGGACTTAACATCTATGCTCATCAGTCCCCTAGAACTTAGAACTACTTAAACCTGACTAACCTAAAGACATCACACAACACCCAGTCATCACGAGGCAGAGAAAATCCCTGACTCCGCCGGGAATCGAACCCGGGAACCCGGGCGCGGGAAGCGAGAACGCTACCGCACGACCACGAGCTGCCAGAGAGACCAATGTTTCGGTCACTGTTAGTGTGGGTTTCTTCTGGGTCTACCGATGTGCTTTAGCTCAGACGAGTCGCTTATGTTTCGTCATTGCCGGTCACTGAGCATGACGTTACGTCATAATTTTAAAAGGTCGTAATTATGATTGGTCACTTGAGGCGGAAAGAGCGGGAATTTTATTGTAATCGGTTGCTACGGCAGAGGGAGTGGGGATCTGCTTTTAACTTTTGCTTTTTGCGTTGTTTGCTATAATTGGTGCTCATTGGTGAATGAGGCGTGGACTCCAGTTTCCCACCTAATGGAAGTAGGCCGCGCGGCGGCAGTTTTTCGCCTCACGTGTTGTTGCATTGCTATTGGCCTGGAAGTCTCACCGATGTGTGCGTCTCCACATTGATATTCCACCTCGCACGCACGCGCAGTGAGTAAAGTATCTTTCTTGCCCCTCGTGGAGCCCAGGACATCCTGGATCTTGTGACTGCTGTTGCAGACTCGCTGGACACCAACCCGGCGAAGAACTTTACCAATACTGTCACAGACTTTTTTCACGCAAGGTAAGTATGCGCTACAGTTAGTCGATTCCATGCCTATCTCGCTTCCTTTTATTCGTTGCTATGGCTGTCTGGACTGATTTATGGTTGTAGTCATTCGTCACGAACGTTGTACGCAGCCTTTTGAACTCATGTGTTATGTTTTGAGCATCGCTAAGGCGGCGCTGGGTGGTGGTTGGATTAGTCGTGCAAATACCTGACCGTATGTGAAGGCTCCCGGTGTACTCCGTGCCCTTTACGCTAATGAGTCCAGGAACGGTTTACGCTAATGAGTCCAGGAACGGAATTGCATTATTCTTATGCACCTCGAGCGTGAACTGTTTTTCCCGTGCGTTTTATCTAACTTTTCGTGAAACCTATGTAGCTCCATTTCACCATGAAGCCATAAAGCGAACGTATCGTCCACGCATCTGAACCAGCATCGTGGGCGTAAAGGAGCCGAACAAAGTGCTGTTGCTTCAAAGGCGTCCATGAATATATCTTCTGCTAGCGGTGATCAGGGAGATCCCATAGCTACGGCACAAAATGGCTCTGAGCACTATGGGACTTAACATCTGAGGTCATCAGTCCCCTACAACTTAGAACTGCTTAAACCTAACTAACCTAAGGACATCACACAATTGCATGCCCTAGGCAGGATTCGAACCTGCTACCGTAGCGGTCGCGCGGTTCCGGACTGAAGCGCCTAGAACCGCTTGGCCACCGCGGCCGGCAGCTACGCCACCTATCTGCTCGGAGTATTTGCCCTGTCACTTGAAGCACATTGAAGACAAACATAGCTCAACGAGATCGCATTTATCGGGTGGAACATGCTCTCGTAGGAGGCGAACAGTTCGGTCTACTGGCACGTTTGTAAATAATGACAATATGTCGAAGCTGGCCATGATGTCCGCGGGTAAGATTAGTTCTCCCTTTACGATTTCTATCCAGTGCGTCTTCTTCCTCACGTATGAGTCTGTGTTGCGAACTAGCGGTCTTAGTTTGCAGGCTAGCAATTTTGCCGAGTTATATGTAGGCGAGTTGATCTCTTTCACTATTGGCCTTAAATTATAATTTACTTAATGTATCTTTGGGACTAAGAAAATTCCAATTCCATTCCCTGGGAATGAGGCCCTTGTCTGTGTCATCGCCTATTTTGGAGTTCGTGATTGAGGTCGGTGTCTTTCGAATTATAACGGTTTGTTCTGTTCGTCCATGAAATACAGAGCATCCAGGTTGATGCCGTCTTCTTAGGCTTTAAGAAGGCACATATCAGCACTGTCGTTTAGTGAGCAAAATGTGGTCTTACCAAACACTGGACCATGTTTTTGACTGGATTGAGGACTTCGTAAGAGATATAAATCAACACGTTAATGTTAACAGGATGAAATCGACAGCTATATTGATAATTTCTGAAGTAGGTCATAAGGTAATTACTGTTTTTATTAAAAATAACATCAGGAGTTCAGTGGGGCATTTTGCAGGCGACTTAGTTGCCTAGAGGAAAGGGAAGCGCCAGAACACGGTAGGAAAGTGTACGAAGATCTGCGGAGGATCGGTGGTTGGTGCAGGAAGTGACAGTCTACTCTGAAAGTACCACAAGTAAATAGACGAAGAGATTAATTACAGTTCGATTACGCAGTCGGTGAAAACTCACTGGGAACTCTAACTGCTACTGTAAAATACCTAGGAATATCCCTCCGGAGCGACCGAAAGTAAAATGTCCACATCAAACAAATTGTAGGAAAATCAGATGCCAGACTGAGATTGATTGTAAGAATCTTAAGAAAATGTAATTCATTCACGAAATAAGTGGCTTACAAGACACCAATTTGGCCGATTTTGTTAGTATTGTTCATCAATCACACCAAGCATGATTAACAGAAGAGAGAGAAAGGATTCAATGAAGAATAGCGCGTTTCGTCACAAGATCTGTTGCCGAGATGCTCAATGAACACCAATAGCAGACAATACAACAGAGGGGTGTTGTGCATCACGGACAGCTGTGCTATCGGAATTCCGAGGGCGTACGCACGAAGAAGAGTCGGGCACCATATTGCTGCTTCCCACATATGTCACGCGAATAGACCACCACCAGAGAAATCAGAGAAATTACACTTCATACAGAAGTTCTTCCCACGCGTCGTTTGCAGATGGAAGAGAGAAGGAAGAAACAGATAGTGAAACAAGATGTACCCTTTGTGGCCTGCAGAGTGCAGAAATAGAAAAACAGATCTTGGAAGGAAGAGTACGCCCTGACACATCTTCGACCATGTCATTACGGACTCAGAGTAAGCTCGATTTGGGAAAGTACAGGGAAGGTATTCAGCCATTTCCTTTTCATCGATACCCTCGCGGCCGTAAGCGAATTATTAAAACCACGCGTAACATAAATTAGCGTGGTCGAGCCGTGTCTTGAACTTCGTTCCTTCCGAGTGCGAATCCAATATCTTAACCCTTAAAGTCTCACATGCGGCCTCACAGACCGCTAGCGTTTATTGTTACTGTCTTGCTAATGCATAGAGATAGGGACGGAGATGACAGCGTCATCTAGTTGTTCTCTCCCGAAGCTGCAGTGATTTCCTTTGTCAGCGGCCACTTTAAAGTGAAATAAACCTATACTACTACTGCTTCTTTCACGGTAGCGGTTTCTGAGGCCGCACCTGGGACTTTGCGTTACGGATTCAGTAGCCAAGTCTTCATCTGTTGCTCATGTTACGGACCTTGAGATTGAGGATACTCTTTTAAAATGGTTTGAGGACAGTTTAGGAGTGACGTTGGATTAGATAGTGACAACGAAATTCGTGGTGCACACAATTTAGAATAGAAACAGTGCGAAAGCGAAGACGAATTTGTTTTGCCTCCTGTGAAATCTTTGAATGAAACAAGTGATCAAAGTGATGAAGACGGAATTGTAAAGACTGAACCTTTGGCCGAGAAGGTTCTAGGCGCTACAGTCTGGAGCCGCGCGACCGCTACGGTCGCAGGTTCGAATCCTGCCTCGGGCATGGATGTGTGTGGTGTCCTTAGGTTAGTTAGGCTATGTAGTTCTAAGTTCTAGGGGACTGATGACCTCAGAAGTTAAGTCCCATAGTGCTCAGAGCCATTTGAACCATTTACACTGAACCTTAAGTTAAAGGTTCTGCTAGAAATATGTTTAATTGGAACAAACATCGCTGGTCGTCGAAGCCTCTTCCAACGATGACCAAAGGCATTATTTTTCCGCATGTTGGACATAAGTGGGGTGAATGCGTTTGTGCTTCACAGTTCCTACAAAGACGATACGCAGGGGAACCGCTTTAATTCTTTGAGGAAGCTTGCAAACTCTTTGGTGACACCACAGATAATAAGCGACTCAGGAACCATCACGTAGCCCGTGAACTTCGTGTATCCTTTCACCTCTTTTTGGGTGTAACAGAACCAAGAGTAGAAGTCGTTGCAGAGCTATTGGAGAAACACAAAACACACTCCACATATGACCGAAAAAAGAAGAGAAAGACGTCTTATATTTGTCGTTGTTGCAAGAACCCAATTTAGCTTGATTGCTCTACAAAAATTTCCAGCTAGTGCAAAGAAAACCTCTGAGTACAAAAATAAGAAGGTAAAACTCATTAGTGCAATTTTCATTTTTTGAATGTTTTATGGGAGTTTTTATGTTTTTTATTACATATACAATAAAGAATAAAAATATAGCAAAAAGTAAAATTTAGAGTGCGGGCTATTTTAATTTTCATAGCTTTAACATTGTCATGCAAAATTATGTTCATTTTGTGCAGTGCTTTGTTTGAATGCCTTTGTTTCGTAAAAACATGTTTGAAAATTTATTTCGATATCTCTTTTGTGTGGTATTAGTGTAATATTTTACATAAAAAACTGAAGTGTTTCACTGAAACTGCTGAACGCAATTTTAATGGATATTTAAACGTAGCGGTCTGTCAGACAGCATCTGGGACAGAGTGTGACAAAAAAAAAGACCTGGGAAGTTAAGGGTTAACCATTGCCCACCGCATTTGATGGTATGTAAAGAAGCGAAGAAAGAGTGCTGAGAGAGGAGACAGTAGAACTGATGTGGCAATTCCAGAGGCGTTAGTCTGCCGCAGAAGTACAACAAAGGAAGCGTACGAGATCGCCCTAGGATGCCGAACAGGCAACGTGGCCGAAGCTATTGGCTTCTGCAGAGTGTGGCAAATGGAAAATGCCGCGCCAGCCCCCGTGTACGGAAACGGGACGGAAGTCAATTAAAGGAGAGGACCAACAGACTGGCAGAAAGTAATTATATTTCCATTCAGCGGCGTGGCGCGTTGGAACACGTGGAGCGGCTGCCAGCTGCCGAACAGCGTGTGTGCCACTGCGAAGACGCGGGTGCCTCGCGGCGCTACGCACATGACTGCTTCGACTTTTAGTAACCGGAAACACGTATCATGTGACAGTGTTTTCAATCCACACTTAGTTGCGATCGTAGGTTACGCCGCAATCTTGCCCCTGATGACAACTTTAAGAACTGCTGTGGACTTTCGTCCAGCGTCAGCTAAATAGATTTTTTCCCAATTTCTATCATATGCTTCAGCCTCCGTTCACAATAATCAAAACATGCTCTCTTCTGAATCAATTTATATTACTGAGCAGGTGAAACATTCGTTCTGTCACCTAGCAGCTGTTGACAGTTTGGCTATCTAATAACTTCCCGGAACAACAAACTTTGATTTTCAGTGCTGTATTTCATGTATTTATTGATCGAATCTAAAATTTTAAAATGCTATCGTAATGAAATGGTATAATCTTACGTTAAAAATTTAGCACGGAATGTCAAGTATTGAAGTTAGAAGCTGTGTCTTTAGGCGAGCCGATTACCCAGACTCTATTCCTCCAGTACTTGTGATTGAGAGCAAGCAACTTCCATCAAACTTTACATGTATTTTGAGACTTCTCTCTCACAGACAGCCTCTACAAAATAATGAAAGGAAAGAGGTTTTTGCTTGCTACATTTACACTGCTCATGCATTAAAACTTCAACATTACATGACGTTGTAATTTATTATTTCCTTACTGCATTTTGCAGACAGTATCCACATATACCACTAAATATACCTGTAAAATTACGTCATTCTACAGCGCATTGTTCTGGAGATATCGTGTCATGAATACTGAGATGCCAGGAGAGGTAGCTTTCTTTAAAACCAAGCACAAATAACCTTCACTTTGCTCCTCCAGTGTTTGATAAAGAGAGCGCTTAGAGACTATCCACAAACTTTAAATATAATTTTGAACCGTTTCTAAACTTTTTCTAGGTTACACCCCCACAAAATAATGTAAGAGAAACAGTTTTGTTTTGAGTCATCGGTTTGGTGCTGCCCACCACGTACTGCTCTCCTGTCCCAACCTCTTCATCTCAGAGTAACACTTGGAACCTATGTCCTCAATTATTTGCTGGATGTATTCCAATCTCTGTCTTCTTCTACAGTTTTTACCCTCTGCATTTCCCTCTAGTAGCAAAGTTATTCCTCCCTCATCTTTTAACAGACGACCTACCACCTTATCCCTTCTTCTTGTCAGTGTTTTCCAAATATTCCTTTCCTCTCCAATGCAGCGCAGAACCTCCGCAGTCCTTACTTTATCAGTCCATCTAATTTCAACATTCTTCTGGAGCACTGCATCTCAAATGCTTCTATTCTCGTCTGCTCCGGTTTTCCCACAGGCTATGTTTCACTGCTATACAGCGCTGTGCCCCAGACGTACATTCTCAGAAATTTCTTCCTCAAATTAAGGCCTAGGTTTGATGTTCAAATTTTCGAATGTGTGTGCATTTCTAAAGGACCAAACTGCTTAGGTCCTCGGTTACTAAACTAACTTATGCTAAGAACAACACACACACCCATGCCCGAGGGAGGACTAGGAATGCCCTTTTTGCCAGTGCTAGACTGCATTTTATGTCGTCCTTGCTCCATCAGTCATGGGTTATTTTGCTGTCTATGTAGCATAATTCCTTAGCTTCATCTACTTCCTGATCGCCATCTCATTACTTTCCTCTGTTTTCGATTTATTCTCAGTCCATTTTCTGTGCTCGTTAAGCTGATATTTCCGTTCAGCAGGACCTGTAATACGCTTGCCCTTTTACTGAGTAGAGTAATGTCATTAAGATTTCTCGTTTACTAAATGTTCGTTGTTCAAGCGGTACAGCTTCAGCGCCAAACAAAATAATATGTTTGAAACAAATGAGCCCTCGGTCAAAATTTTTAGTTTTATTAACCAGGTTTCAACACTTCTAAGACTGCCTTCATGAGAATTTAAGTCTTTAAAGTGGCCTATAACATAATTACAAATTTATGGGAAAAGAAATTTTTTTATATAAAACTGTAAGTACTGACTAACAATACAAGATAGAGACAGAACTTACATGTCACGTATAAAATAAATAATAGGCCAGAAGAGATTTAGTTACAAAATTTAAAAGAAATTGTGACTAAAGCCCTTCTGGCCTGTTATTTATTTTATACATGACATGAAACCTGGTTCATAAAACTAAAAATTGTGACTGAGGGCTCATTTGTTTCAACTTTAATTTATAAACAGTCACTGAACCAAGCAGCCATGTTTAAAACTTTGTGAAAAAAATAATTAGGGTTCGGCATCTTCAGCCATAAGGGTTTAACATGGTTAACGTCAAATATTAACTGGTTGACTTAGTTCTGAAAGCCATCAGACATTTAAATCTATTTCCTACGTGGGACTTGTGATGTTTTAAATAATTGGGGTGGGCTGGTTACAGTTTAACTAATCAAATATTAAAATATGATTTTCATTTTTAGTTGTGCCTAATGCTCACTACTTCATAGAATCAAGTGAATTACTGTTTTCCTAATACCCTTATTGTGCTTCCATGAACAGCATTATGATAAGACACTAATTCCATAAGACGTTTATCGTTTTTTGTTGATTGAAATCTTTTCCCACTCTCTCTACTTTCTTTCTTCACGACAGTTGTGCACTGAAAGCATTAGTTACCTTAAAATCATGTGGACCACTGTTAATTTGTTTCATTATATGATGGCATTTCATGTCCAAAAGTAATTGCACATCGCCCAATTCTGTTATAGTAATTCAATTATAATTCAGTTACTTGATTGGAACTACAGAGTGGGGTAACATTTTAATATACCACCAGTAAATCCCCACTAACGATTCCATAAAGAGTCGAACTCCCAGGTATAAAACAGATCCGTTTTAAGGAAAGCTAGTTTTTCACGCATCTCAATGTTTACAACAAAGTATCTTGTTAAAGGTATGTGTCATACAATGATACAATTTTGCAGGTATATTCAGTGGTACATCTGAATACTGTCTGAGAAATGTGTTGAGAATAGAGTTTTAAGTAAAGAAGTAACAAATCAAAACGTTGTGCTTGACGCTGAAGTTTTAGTGCGCGAAGAATGAAAATGTAGTCAATGATAAACTTTTTTTCACTTCATGACTTTGCTACGGGTGACAGCAGAAACCAGTTTTGAAAAGGTTTGAAACTCTGTGTGTAGTTTGCTGAACGTCGCTAAGTGGTCTGCTCTTCTCCTCAAATACTGGATGATCACAATCTGGGTGACTCTGCGCCCAGTGAGTTACGCTGCATCGAGACATGTGTACAGTTTCTAATATTGCTTTCACGTAAGCAGTGGCGGCTCGTGAGTATACATTCTGGGTGTTCATAAACTTTTAGATTCAGATAAATATGAGTGTGCGAAATTAATAACATCTGCTGAATAGCAGTTATGTTTATCAACAAGTTTATACAACTACAGCCAATGCTAATAATAATAAAAAGTGTAATGATAATAAGATGTGTCACTTATTTGTCAAAAGAAAGAATTGCTTTCATGGAATTTTGCTGTTTTGTACATAATTAAGTACAGTTCAGGGCAATAATGAAATAATGTGTAAGCTTTTGCAATTCTCCATTATGCATTTTTGTGTAAGTTGGAGTTCTCATACTGTTCCATTTTTTCGGAAAAATGCAGAAGATCCCTAACAGATGTATTAGTTCACGAATTTACTTCCACGCTGAAAATCAGATATTCCAACGCTGTACTCACACAGCAACTTGTGGCAACTATACACTTTCTTGTTAACCTTTAATTAACGTAGTGCCAAACCTGGCACACTAACACCGTGGTGCGGTCAATCTGACCTCTTAATTACAGGTGGGTGTAATGTTAACAATTTTAATACCTTTGAAATTCAGCTTTGCATATGAGAGACTCTTTAATACAATATAAATAAACATGAAAATACAAAACTTCAATATTAAATAATTATTGATAACCTGGCATACAACTAATACATTTATATGTTTTTCATTAGCAAATAACGAAATTAATGCTTCGATAGATTTTGTATTTCTTCTTGAGGAACTTGCGAGATGCCAGGGTTAGCAGTGTATTTAACACTAAGTTCTTCTAGAATCTTCATATAGAAATGATGCTGTAAGTCCCCCTATTCTAACTCCGACTTTTGTTGTTGCACATGGATTAAGAAGAAATGCAAACTAACTGTAATCGACCCTGCAAGTGGAGTAGAAAAAAGTTTGGCGACTGCAATAATATAATTTGATAGAAATTAATTAGATAAAGGAAAGTTTCATTAACGTTGTGAGAAATGAAAGGGTTGCTCTACCGATTAACAGAATGAAAGTTCTGTCCAAAATAACAATTTGATTTATTATGACTAAACTCAAAATAGTAAACAAACACATGAAAAATTTACAATACATCAAATTGGATACTCAAATAAATGCTGTGAAGGTGAGGTTGTCCATAAACTAGATTGTGACATTTATGACCAAGTGGTAGGTGGAGCCAATTCCTTGCAACTCAAATCTTAAGAGAAGCACCCAGCCAACCCAACATTAATTGCTGCCACAGCAGTGAGAACTCAGGCAATGAACATCCAAGACAGAACCACGTAAGAAAAGACGGGAACAGGCACGCTCTGCTGAGCTCTGATTATCACAGAGCAAATTCCCTAATCTGCCGGTGCTGCGGACATACATTACCAAGCTGTCAACTTAACTGCAAGGAGACGATCTGGCATACCGGAAGCGATGGCTGGTTGCTTCAACGTCCCGTCGTGGTGATGATAATGTCACGAGTGTAGCCCGAAACAAATTATCCTGGTCTGGTTGTTCCAGACTAAAGACTTCCTATCAATACAAATGCGCCTCTGAGGGAGACGAAGAAGGCTCGCCACACAATCACTGACGGTCCGGTACAGTGATTGATTTTAACAAATGAAGTCACACAGTAACTCTGATACAGTCAAGTTTAGCCAAAACTGCTCAAGACGGACAACATAGGCCACTTGTACACAGAACGCTCAATTGCCAACTGTACTCGGTAAGTTACGTTGAAGTCGAAACTTCAGCAACTTCGTCAAACAGTTACAATTAAAAATGAAAGTATATTAGACAGCCAATGGAAGGCAGGCTGTCCAGAGCAGCGAGAGCTCAGTCATAACCTACCCCAACCGAGAGGCAAGAGCCGACTCTCTAAAGAGCACCCATACAAGCCGAATACAGAACATTCCCGCCCCCATGACAGTGGCCGTTGTTACACGTTGCAAGCAGCAACTCGAAAACCGGCGGAAAATTCCCCTCTATTGCTGATGCAGTACTATTCCACCAATGGAGATACTTGGCGCCAATTTCTGCGCCGATTTTGCTACGTCACGGAGCTATCCCCTGGGCAAGCCAATCGCAGTTATGATTTTGCAGAGAACGCGGGAATTTGCCCGCCGAGACTGCCTGGGAACACAAGTCATTCCCACGTCTCGCTGGCAGCCCGCCAGAAGGGGGGCGATGTACTTGAGGACAATATTATGGAAATGGAAGAGGATGTAGATGAAGATGAAATGGGAGATATGATACTACGTGAAGAGTTTGACAGAGCACTGAAAGACCTGAGTCGAAACAAGGCCCCAGGAGTAGACAACATTCAATTAGAACTACTGACGGCCTTGGGAGAGCCAGTCCTGACAAAACTCTGCCATCTGGTGAGCAAGATGTATGAGACAGGCGAAATACCCTCAGACTTCAAGAAGAATATAATAACTCCAATCCCAAAGAAAGCAGTTGTTGACAGATGTGAAAATTACTGAACTATCAGTTTAATAAGTCACGGCTGCAAAATCCTAACACGAATTCTTTAAGACAAATCGAAAAACTGGTAGAAGCTGACCTCTGGGAAGATCAGTTTGGATTCCGTAGAAATATTGGAACACGTGAGGCAATAATGACCTTACAATTTATCTTAGAAAATAGATTAAGGAAAGGCAAAGCTTTTGACAATATTGACTGGAATATTCTCTTTCAAATTCTGAAGGTGGCAGGGTTAAAATATAGGGAGTGAAAGGCTATTTACAATTTGTTTAGAAACCAAATGGCAGTTATAAGAGTTGAGGGGCATGAAAGGGAAGCAGTGGTTGGGAAGGGAGTGAGACAGGGTTGTAGCCTATCCCCGATGTTATTCAATCTGTGTATTGAGCAAGCAGTGAAGGAAACAAAAGAAAAATTCGGAGCAGGTATTAAAATCCATGGAGAAGAAATAAAAACTTTGAGGTTCGCTGATGACATTGTAATTCTGTCAGAGACAGCAAAGGACTTGGAAGAGCAGCTGAACGGAATGGATAGTGTCTTGAAAGGAGGATATAAGATGAACATCAACAAAAGCAAAACGAGGATAATGGAATGTAGTCGAATTAAGTCGGGTGATATGAGGGAAGTAGAGAGGATAAAAAATGTAGACTGGCAATGACAAGGAAAGCGTTTCTGAAGAAGAGAAATTTGTTAATATCGAGTATAGATTTAAGTTTCAGGAAGTCATTTCTGAAAGTATTTGTATGGAGTGTAGCCATGTATGGAAATGAAACATGGACGACAAATAGCTTAGACAAGAAGAGAATAGAAGCTTTCGAAATGTCGTGCTACAGAAGAATGCTGAATATAAGGTGGGTAGATCACGTAACTAATGAGGAGGTATTGAATAGGATTGGGGAGAAGAGAAGTTTGTGGCACAACTTGACTAGAAGAAGGGATCGGTTGGAAGGACATGTTCTGAGGCATCAAGGGATCACCAATTTATTATTGGAGGGCAGCGTGGAGGGTAAAAATCGTAGAGGAAGACCAAGAGATGAATACACCAAGCAGATTGAGAAGGATGTAGGTTGCAGTAGGTACTGGGAGATGAAGAAGCTTGCACAGGATAGAGTAGCATGGAGAGCTGCATCAAACCAGTCTCAGGACTGAAGACCACAACAACAACAACAACAAGATAGAAATATGAGAGGGGGCCCATGGCACCTCTAAAACTAATTGAACAAAAAATGTAACGTTTTTAACCTGAAAAAATACCTCATGAAAAATCAGAGACCTTCAAAACACAATTTTTCACAACAGTGCTTGCAGACCTGGTCTCTTGCAGATGTAGCAACCATGCGAAGTCTTGCTGGCTGGGCAGATTCTGCACATTTTCCTATTCCTAGGACCTAATTCTGCTTCCACTGCTTCTTCTGTTGGAGCATCGGGGCCTAAAATCCGGTGGGTCATTAGTTTTAACTCCTGCGGAAATAGTGGGTTCTGTTTCGCTTTTACATATGTTTCAGCACAAGACAACGGACCAGATCTTTCAGGAAGATACCTCTGCCGACAGGAGTTTCATCTGATTGACTCTTCTGAAGGACATATGCATTTACTGTACTGACATCCTATAAACTGTGGAATAAACACATCGGCCAACGTCGAGTTCTTCGACTGCATGAGTATATGGAGCACTTTTTGTCCACTTCATCGACACCTCCTTTAGTGGCGTTGTAGCATGATATTATTTCTGATTTCTGAGAAGTCAAATTCTCAGCGGGGCTATGATGTATGGAAGAGACAAGAAGAACCACTTTGTTTGTCTTTGGCACACGCGACAACTGGCGCCTTGCGTAAAACCGTTCAAAGACGAACCAACTGGCCTATGCTTCTTTGGTTGGAAGGCTTGCGGAATCTCTTATTCTTTTTTAGTTCCAACAAAAATCAATCCTCTTTCCCTTAACTCTTCTACAGTCTTTATTGAGCTGAGCCAATTGTTAGCAGTAATGCTGCGATTACTGCCATAGATCGGTTTACACAATCGCAACAGAGACGGCGTTGGTATTATTAGTTCCTTATCATAGTCCGGCAAAGTATCGCCATCAGAGCGTTTTCCAGTGTACATATACCCATTATAAAAGTAACTGGTCCTTGAGTCACACAAGGATATAATTTTTAAAACGTATTTACCAAGATTCTTCGACATGTAGACCACGAATGAGCATTTACCATGGAAGGAAACTAGTTGCTCATCTACAGTAGCACATGTGCCTAAACTGAAATTTATTTGGGAATTTTCAACAATTTTTCTAAAGAGAAAGGAGGCTGCTGCCATTTTGTCACTTTTGAGACTCTCTTTTCTAGTTGGAAGGTCATCAGCAGTTCAACAAAATTAGGAAACGTGATGTTCTTAGGTTAGTTAGGTTTAGGTAGTTCTAAGTTCTAGGGGACTGATGACCATAGATGTTAAGACCTATAGTGCTCAGAGCCATTTGAACCACTAGGAAACGTTTCCTAGACGAGACACATTTGAAAATTTCCCTAACTGAACCATCAGTTGCAAACTTATAATTTACATTTTCGTGGTTAGATTTAAAGACAGGAGAATATATCAGAAGTCCTAAAAAAGCTAAAAGTTTATCCAAATCCAGGTTCTGAATTCAGCTTTGCTTTTGTCAGAGTACTTCTGCCTGACGCAATCTATTTTAGCATTTATCCATAGTAGGATGTGATCGAGAACGTCGTCATCAAAACAGAGATGCCATAATGAAAATGGGTCTCCTGTTGCCAACCTGGTGGATGGAAATTTCATGATTGATGTCATGGCGAGGAGTTCTAGCAGCTCAGATCGGAGGTGCTTTGGCCCATTTGTACTGATTCTTGCCATAGAAGTAATTGCTTCTCCGTTGCTCATCACATGGATCACTGCTTTCATCAGAGTAATTTTCTGTTGCACTTTGTTCTGACAAAGTTTCATGCTCACTCACAATGGGTTCAATTTCTTGAGGATTATCGTCACAGTCTGATTCCTCCAACCATCTGCTCACAGTTTCCTCAAAGTTTCTGTCTGAAGTGTTCACACGTTGTCTGCTACTTGCATCAGATCCTTTACTTGTAGAATTACTAGGTTCCGCCATATTTCAAAAACTGTGAAATAGAAACTATCGAGAACATGTAAGGAAAGTACTAGCAGAAAAAATAACACCACATGCGTTGCCGGCCCACTCACAACTGAACTCGAAGCTAACGAGCCGACGGTCGCAATAATAGATAGGGAACTGGCTAAATCGCAATTGCTGACGAAAGTCCGCGGTCAAATAGACCGCACCACGTTAGTTCTCTTGTAGCCACGCATATTTGATTTCGTCACTCTCTCAAGCAAAGGATCTGTTCTTTTGCGACTTTTCCTTACTTTCTGTTCCCAGAATGCGATTTTCACTCTGTAACGGAGTGTGCACTGAAATGAAACTTCCTGGCAGATTCAAGCTGTGTGCTGGACCGAGACTCGAACTCGAGACCTTTGCCTTTCGCGAGGAAATGCTCTACCAACTGAGTTACCCAATCACGACTCACGACCCGTTATCACAGCTTTACTTTCCTGTTAGCATTTAAAATAGATTCACCACAGTTCATGTTTACACTGCACATGAAAGCCGATTCCTGCACAGTAAAGAACCAACCTCAAACACAAAGTGCCATTTGTGGAAATGGTCAAACTCAAGCAGTAATGTCTACCAACATGGTCACTTGACTGGAGTACAAATGAGGCGCTGAGACCCATAAAGGCCTAAAGCACAATGCCGTCGATCCCACATTTAACTGAATATCAGAGATACCAGTGATGCAGATTTTCATAAATTTTTATATATACATTGTGGATCTACATCATAGATAAACCTGAGTCGTGATATGATCAACAGATTTCAGAAATATATTAATAAAGGCTACAATCTCACAATTCCCCCCCGAAGGGGGCGGGCTGGCAGCAGCTGAGTACGCTGCTCTACAGCCTACAGACCTTTTTTTTTTTTTTTTAAACGAAGAGGAAAGAAACAAGGAAAAAACAGACGATAAAATGGTGACAAAGTGTAAAATGGCGTAAAAATGCGGAAAGTTAAAACAGAAAGCAAAAGGGGTTGGCAATGTTGATAAAATACACAGGAATCAGACAAGTAACATAGTAGACACACAATTAAAAAACATGGCGACAGTCTGGTTTCTGTTCGCAAGAGAAAAAAAATCACACCCAGCGACAGTATGATGGCTGTTCGCTACACTTCCCAAAAGACACAACACGGAACACTCACTGGAAAAACACACACTGTAAAACACTGCACGAAAATGGCGGCACAAATATGGCACTCCCGAGCCAAAGGCAGATGGAGGGGGGGTGGCTGGAGGAGGGGGAAAAACAAGGAAGGAGGAGAGGAAAGAACGAAAAGGGGGGGGAACCAAGGAGGGAGAGGACTAATAAAGGGGGAGAAGGGCAGACGCAAGAGGGAATGAGAGGAGGCAGAGGAGGGAAATGTAAAAGGACTCGGGGGAGAGAAGGGGGCAAAGAGAGGGGAGGTGGGGAAGAAAGAGGATGGAAGGGGGGAGAGGGAGCCCGGGAGAAGGACAGAGGAAAAGAGGGGGAGTGAGGATCAGAGTTGATGGGAGGAATAAATGGAGGGAGAGAGGGCATCATCCGCTGCGTAGCAGCGAGGAGAGCTCCGCCTACCATCCTAAGGGAGACATGGGTCTGATGATGGTTTTGTAAAAAGAACCAAAACCGGTTGCCTATATCATTAAAACATAAATGGTGTGATCAAGACTGAACTTTAGTCAAAATATAATAATTAATTGATCACTGTTTTCCAAAAATGTTTACCAAAATTGTATGTTACATTTGACAACATTCAAAGAAAAATAATCAGTAAATCCGGAAGGTGTCGAAAGTTAGGGTTTTCATGTACACTTGTGCTCTTATATAGGAGCCGCCGCTGCATGTAAGATTATACTTCCTAATAAGTAGATTATGACAGAATTTTAAATTTTTAAATTCATTCAATAACTATAATACTGAAAATTAATTTTTGGCGCCTCTGGAAGCCATCAGACAGGCCAGACATGCAGCTGGTACTGGTTGACCATTAGGCAGGCCAAACCTGCGTCTGGTACTGGGTGACCATCTTAGGCCTTGACTAGTATAGATAATTTATTTACAGAGCTGTAAGAAGACAGAAAATCTTAATTTTTATTTATGTCATGAAACCCCATTATGACAACACTTTAAACTCGGAGCATCAGCCGGCCGGGGTGGCCGAGCGGTTCTAGCCGCTACAGTCTGGAACCGCGCGACCGCTACGGTCGCAGGTTCGAATCCTGCCTCGGCCATGGATGTGTGTGATGTCCTTAGGTTAGTTAGGTTTAAGTAGTTCTCAGTTCTAGGGGATTGAAGACCTCAGATGTTAAGTCCCATAGTGCTCAGAGCTATTTGAACCACATGAATCTACTTATAAGACATTTCGTTCGCATTAATCGTGAACGTGGCAGTCGTGCACACGACTTTAATTTAGATATATATATAAACAATGACGACGGTGTATTACGTCGTTGCTTTTTAATTATTTTCTGGCTGACGTGACCAGAAATCGCTATCATTTGAGCATTCACCCTGTTTGTAGATGCCGATGAATGTTTCAATCTTTTAATCTTCTAATATTCACTTATACAAGTGTTTCAAAAAGGACTTAACAAGTTTAAAAATTCATATAAATTTATTGAAAGAAGATATAGAGCTGGGTTTAGTGTTATTTTGTAGGGAAATGCATCAAGTTTTTTTTACCTTAAACTAAAGATGTTGCATGTGGCTTCCGTTGGTTATCCTGCACACATCCCATCAGAAGCCAATTTCTTCCCAAACGATCGTCAATCTGTATGTTTTCAGACCCAAACGGTTTCTCAACACAAGCCGAACAGTCGTATTTTGGATTTGCAGTTCGCGAGATGCACGCAGGGTCGATTTCGTAGGGCTGTTGACGAAACGTTGTCTCACTCGCTCAACGACGTCGTCAAATGTGCCTGGACGACCTGATGATTTCCCATGTCTTACTGAGCACCCTGTTTCTACAAAATATTTATGCCACTCATAACTTGTAGGCCTACTAGGCGTACTTGGTAGGGAAATTACGCTGAACTGTTGTCGCCGACTTCGGTTCTTGAAACCAAACACAGCTAGCACGCTTGGGTCCAGTGAAGGCAGCCATCTTTAACGCAGCTACCACTAGCGCTTCTTACGGTGCGATTCGGCGCTAGCGAACTAACCGAGACTAAACTTGATGTATTTCCCTACAAATTGTCACTACAACCACCTCTGTAGGACCTATGAATTAATTTATATGAATTTTCAAAGTTGTAAAGCCCTTTTTGAAACATCTTGTATATATACAAGGTGTACAACTTTGCTTCCGCCGTTTTTTCCCCAACATTTGAGGCTTTAATGAAACAAACTGGTGAAATATGTATCATTCAAAGTATTTTCCATCGCTGGACACTGCTTTCTCTCATCTGTCGGGCAGTGTACGAATCCCGCTTCAAAAAAATTGTTCGTCTTTTGAAGCGTCCACGAAGAGATCCAATTTATAGGTTCTTCATCAGATCGGAAGTGTTGGTCAGCCAGACCAAGACCTCTTTTGCAAACGTGGGATCGAGCATTGTCGTGATGCAAAATCACTTTATCGTGCCTCTCGCTGTATTGCGCCCGTTTATCTACTAATGCTCTGCTCGAAAGCATCAATTGCGTTCGATAATGAGCATAGTACATGACGCCGAGCTGGTCCCACCAAATGCAGAGTATGATCGTGGAGATATGAATATTCGGTTTGGCCGTCGACGTGAAAGCATGGCCGGGATATCCCCATGGTTTTTTGCGTTTACGGTTATCGTAATGAACCCATTTTTCTTTCCCAATCACAATGAGGTGCAGAAATCCCTTCCGTTTTTGCCTCTGAAGCAACTGTTCACAAACACACAAACTTCGTTACAGCTCACACGGGACCGAAGTTCCTTCTTTCCGAATCATGCCCATAGCCTTGAGACGTTTTGAAATGGCTTGCTGTGTTACTTCCACTAATCGTGCCATTTCTTCTTGAGTTTGACGCGAATCTTCAAAAATGGCTCTGAGCACTATGGGACTTAACTGCTGAGGTCATGCTACGGTCGCAGGTTCAAATCCTGCCTCGGGCATGGATGTGTGTGATGTCCTTAGGTTAGTTAGGTTTAAGTATTTCTAAGTTCTAGGGGACTGATGACCACAGATGTTAAGTCCCATAGTGCTCAGAGCCATTTGAACCATTTTGCTGAGGTCATTAGTCCCCTAGTTAGGTTTAAGTAGTTCTAAGGATATCACACACATCCATGCCCGAGGCAGGATTCGAACCTGCGACCGTAGCGGTAGCGCGGTTACAGACTGTAGCGCCTAGAACTGCTCGGCCACTCCGGCCGGCCTCGAGACTTCACTCAGCAATGTCTCCAATTCCGCATCTTCGAAAACATTTCCTCTTCCACCACTATGCCGGTCTACGACGTTAAAATCACCGTTCTTGAAGCGTTAAAACCACTCACTACGCGTTCTTTCACTAATAGCGTCTTTACCATACGTACCTGAGAGCATTCGACGAGGCTCAGCCGCTGTTTTCTTCATATTGAAATAAAACAGTAACAGCTCCCCCAAATTAGGCTCGTAAACAGACATTTTCAATGAAGGACAACTTTATGATACAGACACAAATAGACTAATGTTTGAATGAGGTTATGTTGACCGAGGTCGAAGCTAACTGCCTGACGTCTGCGATCTGTTTCTTTCGACCGCTACTTACCGTTGTCGCCACCTATCGGCAAACGGCGGAAGCAAAATTGTAGACCTTGTAGTAAATCGGAAATGACGAAATAAAAACGAAAGGATGTAAATGAAACACACAAGATGGCGGTAATAAACAATGAAATGTTAATAGATCGAAATATCCAGTGGTAACTGTAAAGAGTGTGGTGTCACCGCCAGACACCACACTTGCTAGGTGGTAGCTTTTAAATCGGCCGCGGTCCGCTAGTATACGACGGACCCGCGTGTCGCCACTGTCAGTAATTGCAGACCGAGCGCCGCCACACGGCAGGTCTAGAGAGACTTACTAGCACTCGCCCCAGTTGTACAGCCGACTTTGCTAGGAAAGGTTCACTGAGAATTACGCTCTCATTTGCCGAGACGATAGTTAGCATAGCCTTCAGCTAAGTCAATTGCTACGACCTAGCAAGGCGCCATTTATCCTTTGCTATGTATCTAATGAAGCATGTACAGTAACAAGACCAATGTTCACCAATTGTGGATTAAAGTTAAGTATTCCAGCAGCTACGTACTTTTCTTTATAGCATTCATTACGTATCCTGTTTCAGACCTCACGCCAGCCTGCGTGAGTTTAAGCGCGTGCCTTTCGGTTACCCGTCACTGTGGATTGGTTGTCTTGCCAGTCCACAACAAAGAGGATGAACGATCAGTCACTATAGGCCGTGCGCCCTGCCGCGAGACAGTCTCTGGTAGGACTCCCGCCAGCAGCTTGGAGGTTGCAGCGCTACTCTGGCCACCCCTGGGCGGCTGCCCACTTCTGGTTGCCCTGCCGGCAGATTGTTAGCGGCGACAACGGTATCGCCTTCCACCCTAATTACAAAGTGTTTGGATAGCGCCGAGTAAAAACTCGGAGGCTCTGCTCTCCCGGCAGATCCGTTTCTCAAGTAGCTTTCTTTGTTTGGCGTTCGGTGTCATTCGACAGTGAGCGGGACGCACGTGGCTGCGCCTCATAGAGTCTCTTCTCTTCCGACCAGACAAAAAGGACCGCTGTTTGCTACTCCACGCTGCAAAACAAAGTCGGACCACCACTTTCTTTCAAGTCTCTCCGCGGAAACAGCTACCAACAAGGTTTATTCATTACCGTAGATGTCTGTCTAAGAAGGATGTTTCTAAATTCCTTCCACGTACTTCAAGCCCTTGTAGATACTGAGCGGGCATTAGATTAATCAAGAATGTGAAACATCAATTCCAAGCTGCTGAAACAAACATATTCTGTACTCCTGTACCTGAAGGAGGAAAGTACTGATTACTTCTCACTCCGGTTACGTCTAACGCATTTGAAGTATCGAACTTGAAAATGCATTTATAAATTTATTACTTTTGTAAAAGAGACCTACGAGGGGCGTCCAGTAGGTAATGGAACACAGTTTTCTCTGCAGATTTCGCCTGAAAAAAATTCGGAAATGGTCGTGAGACATGGTAGAATATTACCGCTTCAGCGCTTGAAGCTCCAGTAGGTGGCAGCCCTTTGCTTAGGCTTCAAAATGGAAGTGTGTTGCAAGCGGAGAACTGTCATTGAGTTTCTTTTGGTGGAAAACCAGAGCATCGTAGACATTCATAGGCGCCTGCAGAATGTCTGAGTTACGTGACTGGATTTGCGATTTTCTGTCGGAGAGGTAATTGACGGAAAGTCATCGAGTAAAACAGGAGTGATTTCAGGCGTTCCCCAAGGTAATGTTATAGGCCCTTTCCTGTCCCTTGTCTATATAAACGATTTGGGAGACAATCTGAGCAGCCGTCTTCGATTGTTTGCAGATGATGCTGTTGTTTATCGACTAATAAAGTCACCAGAAGATCAAAACATACTGCAAAACGATTTAGAAAAAATATCTGAATGGTGCAAAAAGTGGCAGTTGACACCAAATAACGAAAAGTGGGAGGTCATCCACATGAGTGGTAAAAGGAAATCATTACACTCCGGTTACACGATAAATCAATCTAATCTAAAAGCCGTAAATATTACAATTACGAATAACTTAAACTGGAAACAACACATACAAAGTGTTGTGGGGTAGGCTAACCAAAGGCTGCGTTTTATTGGCAGGACACTTAGAAAATCTAACAGACCTACTAAGGAGACTGCCTACTCTACGCTTGTCCGTCCTCTTTCAGAATACTGCTGCGCGGTGTGGGATCGTTACCAGGTACGGCTGACGGAGTACATCGAAAAAGTTCAAAGAAAGACAGCAGGTTTTTTGTATTATCGCGAAATATGGGAGAGTGCGTCACAGAAATGATACCGGATTTGGGCTGGAAATCATTGAAAGAAAGGCATTTTTCGTTGCGACGGAATCTTGTCACGAAATTCCAATCACCAACTTTCACCTCCGAATGCGAAAATATTTTGTTGACACCGACCTACATCGGGAGAAACGATCAACACGATAAAATAAGGGAAATCAGAGCTAGTACGGAAAGGTATAGGTGTTCATTCTTTCCGCGCGCTGTACGAGATTGGAATAATAGAGAATTGTGAAGGTGGTTCGATGAACCCTCTGCCAGGCACTTAAAAGTGATTTGCAGAGTATCCATGTAGATGTAGATGTCTACAGAGATCTGTCAGTGACCAAAGGCTTGGTAAGTCTCTAGGCGAGGCGTCTATCATAGTGGCAACATAGTCGCCCAAACCTGTCTGGTCTCTCGCGAGCCGACCGGCCGCCCACAGCTGTGACTCCTGCTGTGTTGGAACGTGCAGACACTCTCATTCGACGTGATCCACGGACCACAAACACCTCGCAACGCAACTGGGCTTCTCTGTTGGTAGTGCTGGAGCACTCATCCACCAGTTGGGGCACTGAAAAATGTGTGCTCGCCGGGTTCCTCGCCGTCTAATGGAAGACCATGCAGAGTAACGAGGGGTCTACCTTAGCGGTACTACTTGAGCGTTACGAGGCTGATCGCTACAATTTTTTGTCGAACATCGTCACAGGCGATGAAATATGGGTTCATCACTTGAACCGGAAACAAAATGAGAATCCATAGAGTGGTGCCACGCCAACTCTCTTCCAAACAAAAAGTTCGAAGTCGCACCCTAAGACAGTAAAGTCATGGCGATGGTCTTCTGGGATTCTGAATCTGTTGTTCTATTAGCTGTCCTCCCTCATGGTGCAACGACCAACTTAGAAGTGTATTGTGCTAGCGTCAGTAAACTGAAGAAACGTCTCCAGCGTGTTCCTTGCTACAAAAAAAGAAACGAACTTCTCTTTCTCCATGACAACAGAAGGCCTGGCGCAAGTTAACGCACCCACGAGCAGATCAGAAAACCTCCTTGGGCTGTTCTTTCTCGTCCTCCCTACACCCAGGATGTCGCACTTTCCGAATTTCCATCTGTTTTCCCCAATAAAGGAAGTGCTGCGCGGAAAGCAGTATTTGGATGATGGGGAGGTTATTGATGCAGTAGGACGTTGGCTCCTAGAGTGGTATCGGACGGGCATACAGTTCCCCGCAGTAAGGTGGTGTGTAAGGCTCTTGCACTGAACGGAGATTATGTTGAATAATAGCGTTTTGTAGCCAAAAGAGCGGGGACTATTATGGTGTGGGCCAGCCGGAGTGGCCGAGCGGTTCTAGGTGGTACAGTCTGGAACCGCGCGACTGCTATGGTCGCAGGTTCGAATCCTGCCTGGATGTGTGTGATGTCCTTAGGTTAGTTCGGTTTAAGTAATTCTAAGTTCTAGGGGACTGATGACCTCAGAAGTTAAGTCCCATACTGCTCAGAGCTGTCTGAACCATTTGACTAATATGGTGTACCGTAATCATGAATAAAACCCACATGTTTTCAGGACTGCACTGCACTGCTTATTGAACGTCCCTCGTGCATAGAATTTCCGGCTGACAGCTCGAGTACAGCCCGTCACTAACGATGGAAGGTGAAGCTATGAGAAAGCCAACCACTCGTGCTGGCCAAACGTCAGAACAGTGTTAGATGTCGACCGAAGAACCCGAGACAGAAGCCAACTGGCCACTGAAGCCTCATCAAGTTTGCAATTCAAATTATAATTACGAATTACTACAATTGAAGGGCTTATTTCAATAGTGGTACAAGTCCATTACCTCCACTTTTCTGCCTATAATGCTTCTGAAATTAATGATCCAAACAAACAGAAAGAAAGGTTCATCTCTAGCAAGAAACCATATGCCTGAACATTTCTGGTATCTCAACTGCAGATTTTTCAGCGCTCATTTAACTTTAGGACTCTGTATCTCACAATGAACAAAGATGGACTTGTACCACTACTGAAATAAGCCCTTCAATTATTAGTTATACTAGTTTCAAACCTCACAGTTGTAGTGTTTTCGAAGCACATGATCGACTATAAATTACACATAAATATTCTCATTGTCTTTTCATTTTGAACGCTCCATTTCATTGACGAAAAGTTATTTTCTTATTAAAAATCATTGTAGATACTCCGAGTCAGCGGCGCTAGTCTCCGAGACCAGAAATACTTCGTTCCTCTCTGTTGTACCAGTACCATTAAAATATTCACAGATCGGTCTCCTATCGAGTGTTGGATATCTACATCTACATAGATCTACATACATACTCCGCAATCCACCATACGGTGCGTGGCGGAGGGTACCTCGTACCACAATCGTACCACAACTAGCATCTTCTCTCCCTGTTCCACTCCCAAATAGAACGAGGGAAAAATAACTGCCTGTATGCCTCTGTACCAGACCTAATCTCTCTTATCTTATTTTTGTGTTCTTTCCGCGAAATGTAAGTTGGCGGCAATAAAATTGTACTGCAGTCAGCCTCAAATGCTGGTTCTCTAAAATTCCTCAGCAGCGATTCACGAAAAGAACGCCTCCTTTCCTCTAGAGACTCCCACCCGAGTTCCTGAAGCATTTCCGCAACACTCGCATGATGATCAAACCTACCAGTAACAAATCTAGCAGCCCGCCTCTGAATTGCTTTTATGTCCTCCCTCAATCTGACCTGATAGTGAACCCAAACGCTGCAGCAGTACTCAAGAATAGGTCGTATTAGTGTTTTATAATTTGTCTCCTTTACGGATGAACCAGATTTTCCCAAAATCCTACCAATGAACCGAAGACGACTTGAAAGGTCCTGTTGGATTCCTTTCATGTTAATTTCTTAAATCTGTTGTCATTTACGGCATAAATTCCTCTTCTAAATTTACTGTGGTGTTTCTGACTATCTGGGAGGAGACTGAGCAGTGAAACGTGTTACTTTTACACATAAACAAGAACGATCTGTCACACTACTACACTTTAAAACACAGTTTATATGTAATTCATGTCACACAGTCTCATACGGAACCTACATCCGCTTTCTTTTATATACTGTATATGATAAGATACTGTCACCCCCCTTCCCTTCTGTGTGAGAGGATGAATGAGCAAATGTATTTCTAGTTGCATGCTTGATGGTAGCAGACAAGCCTGTCTGCTAGAGAACAGTAGGACCAACGTCGGAACAGGTAGCTACGCTTTCTAAAAGCAAAGAGGTTTCTATCCTTAGTATAGTCCTGTCTGTCCGTTGTCATGTTGGTATAAGGAGCTGCCCCTCTGGCCACTTCCGTTTGTATTTGTGAGCCACCCTCAGGAAGGGACCAGTCAGTCTGTCCGTGGCGAGCGTCTGAAGTGGTAAGATCTCCGGCTAAGCGCGTGTCTGATAAGTCCGTAGGACAATGGATTTCTTAAGTTCAGCCTAACTGAAAATTTAATCACTTTTAGTTCAGGTTTAGCTCTAAAATATCTAATGTTATCTTAAATTGTAACGCAGTGTAATTCGAGTGTGAAGTTCGTAATATCTTCCAGTAGTTGCTTTGTCACTACTTTGTGAGTAAAGTGGAACCACGTGTTGATCAGTACCTCTAACTAAGATCATCAATCTTAAATGCGAATGTGCGTGAGATTATAACGTCTCGTCTTGACAATATTTTTCAATAAAGCAACTTTTCTTTATGTTCAACCCACGTGCGGTGTAATTTGTGAGACCAGTACCACGTGCTTATACAATTGCTTGACCCATCAGGTTAATAGTAAGACGATAGTAACCAGTTCGAGGTTTTTCTTTTGTAAATTGCTTTTCGATCTAATTTATTTTAATTATCAAAATTACTGTGGAGTTACACTCTTTGTGTAAACCAAGTTGACCACGTGAAGCATGTGGTGTAAGCATCAAAGTAGCCCTCAGCTATTCTTTTCGGGAACATTTCACAGAGAGTTAGTACGCAGTTAGTATACCAGGGTTTGGTAATTTCATGACGGACAGGATTATGCTACGAACGTAACTTCTACGGGTGAAAAATGAAGCAGTTGGTTGCGGTTAATTTCCTCTTGGATATGTTTCAACGTTCTTCGTGTGTTATTTTATGAATGCAGTGTTGTATGCAGTCTCCCAATCTTGGCTCCATATTTGATGTGTTCCGTAAGATTACAAACTCACATTTTCACAATCCTAAATAAGGCACCAGTTTAGTTATAAATCAAGTTTGATATGATGAAATTTTAACGGAACAATGATCAATGTTAAAATAAATGTCCAAATATAAACTGATTTATTTCTGTTTATTTAAATTGTCTTTTTATATATATATCACCGGTTATCGTAAGATGAGTACTAAAAGATTATAATTAATGTTAGTCTGGTTGGGAATTTGGTAAGCTAGACTGGATACCTGGTGAAACAGTTGCGCAGTAATGCAAGGTTAACTTACTCAGATAGCTCACAGCTTTTAACCCACTTTTATGGTCTTGAATATCAGCATCGCTTTCAGAACAAATTAATGCAACAACATTACAGACTATCCGCCTTCCCCACAACTGCCATTACATGCTTGTCCCACTTCATATCGCTGTGCAATGTTACGCCCAAATATTTAATCGACGTGATTGTGTCAAACATTACGGGTTTCTTTTTCCTATTCATCTGCATTAATTTACATTTATCTACACTCCTGGAAACGGAAAAAAGAACACATTGACACCGGTGTGTCAGACCCACCATACTTGCTCCGGACACCGCGAGAGGGCTGTGCAAGCAATGATCACACGCACGGCACAGCGGACACACCAGGAACCGCGGTGTTGGCCGTCGAATGGCGCTAGCTGCGCAGCATTTGTGCACTGCTGCCGTCAGTGTCAGCCAGTTTGCCGTGGCATACGGAGCTCCATCGCAGTCTTTAACACTGGTAGCATGCCGCGACAGCGTAGACGTGAACCGTATGTGCAGTTGACGGACTTTGAGCGAGGGCGTATAGTGGGCATGCGGGAGGCCGGTGGACGTACCGCCGAATTGCTCAACACGTGGGGCGTGAGGTCTCCACAGTACATCGATGTTGTCGCCAGTGGTCGGCGGAAGGTGCACGTGCCCGTCGACCTGGGACCGGACCGCAGCGACGCACGGATGCACGCCAAGACCGTAGGATCCTACGCAGTGCCGTAGGGGACCGCACCGCCACTTCCTAGCAAATTAGGGACACTGTTGCTCCTGGGGTATCGGCGAGGACCATTCGCAACCGTCTCCATGAAGCTGGGCTACGGTCCCGCACACCGTTAGGCCGTCTTCCGCTCACGCCCCAACATCATGCAGCCCGCCTCCAGTGGTGTCGCGACAGGCGTGAATGGAGGGACGAATGGAGACGTGTCGTCTTCAGCGATGAAAGTCGCTTCTGCCTTGGTGCCAATGATGGTCGTATGCGTGTTTGGCGCCGTGCAGGTGAGCGCCACAATCAGGACTGCATACGACCGAGGCACACAGGGCCAACACCCGGCATCATGGTGTGGGGAGCGATCTCCTACACTGGCCGTACACCACTGGTGATCGTCGAGGGGACACTGAATAGTGCACGGTACATCCAAACCGTCATCGAACCCATCGTTCTACCATTCCTAGACCGGCAAGGGAACTTGCTGTTCCAACAGGACAATGCACGTCCACATGTTTCCCGTGCCACCCAACGTGCTCTAGAAGGTGTAAGTCAACTACCCTGGCCAGCAAGATCTCCGGATCTGTCCCCCATTGAGCATGTTTGGGACTGGATGAAGCGTCGTCTCACGCGGTCTGCACGTCCAGCACGAACGCTGGTCCAACTGAGGCGCCAGGTGGAAATGGCATGGCAAGCCGTTCCACAGGACTACATCCAGCATCTCTACGATCGTCTCCATGGGAGAATAGCAGCCTGCATTGCTGCGAAAGGTGGATATACACTGTACTAGTGCCGACATTGTGCATGCTCTGTTGCCTGTGTCTATGTACCTGTGGTTCTGTCAGTGTGATCATGTGATGTATCTGACCCCAGGAATATGTCAATAAAGTTTCCCCTCCCTGGGACAATGAATTCACGGTGTTCTTATTTCAATTTCCAGGAGTGTATATTTAGAGTTAGCTGCCATTCTTTACACCAGTCACAAATCCTGTCCAAGTCATCTTGTATCCTCCTACAGTCACTCAACGACGACGATATTTTAGCGGTTCTCTTTCACGTATAGCTATATGAACAAAGAAACAAAATTTTCAGCCTGTTAAAAAACATTTTCCTACTGCTATTCAAACAATTTCATAGCGTTTCTCCTACGTTATTTAGTTCAGTAGATACAGTCGCAACTTATGATCAGTTGTAACAAAACGCTACAGGAAATCAACATTATTTATGTGAAAAAAAAATCTGTAGAATCCCAAGAAAAAGTGTCCTTTGACACATTTAGTTACAGTGTGTCTTTCAGTTGAGATACAATGAGGTGACAAAAGCCATCGGTCAGCGACATGCACATATACAGATATCGTTAGTACCGCGTACAAAAAAGCATAAAATGGCAGTACACTGGCGGAGTTGCCATTTGTACTCAGGTAACTCATGTAAAAAGGTTTCCGATGTGATTCTGGCAACACGACGAGAATTAACAGACTTTGAACGAGAACTGCAGTTGGAGTTAGACACTTGGGACATTCCGTTTCGGAAATCGTTAGGGAATTCAATATTCCGAGATCCACAGCGTTCCGAGAATACGAGATTTCAGGCATTGCGTCTCACCGTGGGCAACGCAGTGGCCGAGGGCCTTCCCTCAACGACCGAGAGAAGCGGCGTTTGTGTAGAGTTGTTAAGGCTGACAGACAAGTAACACTACATGAAATAACCACAGGAATCAGTCTGGGACGTACGAAAAACGTATCCGTTAAGACAGTGTGGTAAAATTCAGTGTTTGAGGGCTGTCGCAGCGGACGACCCACGCGAGTGCCTTTGCTAACAGCACGACACCGCCTGCAGCGCCTTTCCTGACCTCGGGACGTAGTCTGGTCAGACTAGTTCCGATTTCAGTTGGTAAGAGCTGACAGTAGTGTTCGAGTGTCGTGCAGACCCCATGGAGTCATGGACCCAAGTTGTCAACAAGGCACTGTGCAAGCTGGCTCCATAATGGTATGGAGCCGGCCGAGGTGGCCGAGCGGTTCTAGGCGCTACAGTCTGGAACGACGAGACCGCTGCGGTCGCAGGTTCGAATCCTGCCTCGGGCATGGACGTGTGTGATGTCCCTAGGTCAGTTAGGTTTAAGTAGTTCTAAGTTCTAGAGGACTGGTGACCTCAGAAGTTGAGTCCCATAGTGCTCAGAG
Organism: Schistocerca piceifrons; assembly: GCF_021461385.2. Classification (NCBI taxonomy): domain Eukaryota; kingdom Metazoa; phylum Arthropoda; class Insecta; order Orthoptera; family Acrididae; genus Schistocerca; species Schistocerca piceifrons. Next base: position 56,470,602 of record NC_060142.1, on the reverse strand, counting down.
CCATTTGAACCATTTAATGGTATGGGCTGTGTTTACATGGAATGGATTTGATCCTCTGGTCCAACGGAACCGATCATTGACTGGAAATGGTTACGTTCGCCTACTTGGGGACCATTTTCAACCACTCATAGGCTTCACGTTCCCAAACAATGATGGAATTTTTATGATTGACAAGTCGCCATGTCATGGGGCCACAGTTGTTCACTTGGGTTGGAGAACATTCTGAACAGTTTGAGCGAATAGTTTGGCAACACAGATCTCCCGACATGAATCCCACCGTACAGTTGTGGGACACAATCGTGAGGTCAGTTCGGGTACAAAGTCTTGCAACGACAACACTTTCGCAACTGTGGACGGCTATAGGGGGAGCATGGCTCAGTATTTCTGCAGAGGACTTCCAACTACATGTTGAGTCCATGCCACGACGAATTGCTGCACTATGCCGAGCTAAAGGAGTCCGGCACGGTGTTAGGACGTACCCCATGACATTTTTCACATCAGTGAAAAGAAACAACTGTGTTAGTATTGAAACTTCCTGGCAGATTAAAACTGTGTGCCCGACCGAGACTCGAGCTCGGGACCTTTGCCTTTCGCGGGCAAGTGCTCTACCAGCTGAGCTACCGAAGCACGACTCACGCCCGGTACTCACAGCCTTACTTCTGCCAGTATCTCGTCTCCTACCTTCCAAACTTGTCCGCGAAAGGCAAAGGTCCCGAGTTTCGGTCGGGCACACAGTTTTAATCTGCTCGGAAGTTTCATATCAGCGCACACTCCGCTGCAGAGTGAAAATGTCATTGTGTTAGTATTGTTATACACAATGTACTATACATTGCCAGTCTGTCGTCATTATACAACAGGAAAAAAAATTTCTGTAATGTTGTCTAAGACAGCATCACCAGTTATATAGCTAACAGTGTGCCGTGACAAAAGAAGGCCATTAGTTGCACGTGTTGACATAATCGGCGTGATGAATATTACAGGCAGGGTGTTGCCTTACGGGACGCCCCGCGCGTCTGAACTTTGTCCGGGAGCAGCGTGCGTACTGGGACTGAGACAATGGGCGCTTAGCTGTGAATGATAAGCAGCGGCGCAGTCGGGTGCCAGCTTCCACACAGAACAATAGACTCTCACCAGCGCGGCGACCGAGTAGCGCACGAGCGTGCCTCCACAGTCGGATAGGCGGTGGTCCTATGGAAACGCTCACTAATTCCACCAAAAGGAGAAAAACGGTGGGGCGTGTAGGGCGCTTGAGAACTTTCCCGTACAGCACAATTTTCAAAAAATTAGTCATACCACGGAGACATCAGGCTACTGCTGTGGAGCACCGCCTCTAGCCTTGATAACGGCCTCAAATGAGCGAGGGAGATAGCCCACAACTTTCATCAGGTGTGCCATATCCAGCTGAAGACGTTCACTGATAATTAGACACCGTGTTCTTGTTGTGGTCTTCAGTCCGAAGACTGGTTTGATGCAGTTCTCCATGCTGCTGTATCCTGTGGAAGCCTCTTCATCTCTGTTCAATAGTTCCTCATTTTTTTACTTGATCTGCCCATCTAATCCTCAGCGTTCTTCCGTAGTACTGTATTTCGAAAGCTTCTATCCTCTTCTTGTCTAAACCGTTTATCGTCTATTTTTCACTTCCTCTTCACTCAGTAAAATATTTTCAGAAAAGAGATTCTTACACTAAAATTTACTATATATTCGATGTTAGCAAACTTCTCTTCTTCAGAAACGCTTTTCTTGTCATTCCCAGTCTACAATTTATATCCACTCACTTCGGCCATCATCAGTGTTTTGCTGCCCAAGTAACAAAACTCATCAGGAACTTTAAGTGTCTTGTTACCTAATCTAATTCCCTCAGCATCACCTGATTTACTTCGGCTACATTCTACTATCCTCATTTTGGTTTAGTTGATGTTCATCTTATATCCGCCTTTCAAGACACTGTCCATTCTGGTCAACTGCTCTTCCAGGTCCTTTGCTGTCTCTGACAGAATTACAAATTCATCGTCAAATCTCGAAGTTTTTATGTCTTTTCCCTGGACTTTAATTCCTGCTCCAAATTTTTTCTTGGTTTCCCCTACCGCTTGTTCAATGTACAGATTGAATAACATCGGGGAGAGGCTACAACGCTGCCTCACTGCCTTCTCAATCACTGCTTCCCTTTCATGCCCCTCGACTCTTCTAATTGTTGTCTGGTTTCTGTATAGTTGTAAATAGCCTGCCGCTCTCCGTATTTTACCCCTGTCACCTTCAGAATTTCAAAGGGAATATTCCAGCCAACATTGTCAAAAGCTTTCTCTAAGTCTACAAATGCTCTAAACGTGGGCTTGCTTTTCCTTAACCTATCTTCTAAGATTTTTCGCAGGGTCAGTATTGCTTCCCAGTTCTGTAGACGCCGTTGAGCTACCAATTTATGGCGATGTTGAGCGCTACGTATCACCCGTCGCTCGAAATAGTCCCAGTTACTTTCTACACAATTAAGATAGGGTGATTTAGCATAAGAGTCGAGATGGGATACTATACAAAGGGCGTCCAAAAAGTTTTGCACAGTCGTCTCTAATTTTTTTATATTTTGCAGGAGGAGAATGAAATTTTTTGTGGACATGCTTGGAACATTTAGCTACAAGTTGGTATATAAAAGTGTTATCTTTTATTTACAGGTGAGCCAAAATGGACCGTGAAGTAGATGTCAGGTTGCGACAACGGTCGGTGTTGGAGTTCCTCTTGAAGACCGGCGATGAGTCTGCCACATTGATTCACAGGAAGTTGCTCCCTTGTTTATGTGGAGGACGCAGTGGATGGCAGCAGTATCCAGCGGTGGTTGCAGAGGTTTAAAGATGCAGACTTCTCTCTACTGGACAATCCACGATGCGGTAGACCATCTACGGCAGTGAGTGCTGTGAGTAACGAGACCATTGGTCAAATCATCCAAAATGACATGTGTGACGACACGACAGCTTGCTGAAATAACTCGTTTGTCATTGGGTAGTGTGGTATCACTGGTACAGTCACTAGGGTACAGAAAAATCTGTGCACTTTGGGTGCCTATATTATTGACAAGAGAAGTAACAGTGTTTTGACGGCGTCATTAACCAGGTTGAAACATGGTTGTTTTTGTCTGAACCTGAGAGCAAAACCCAGTACGTGGAGTGGCGTCATCTGGGTTCCCCTCGCAAGAAGAAACTAAGACTTTCACGAATAGCAAGACGAAAGGGGATCGCCTGTTCTTTCTGGGGTCAGTGTGGTGTCATTTTCATTGACTTTTTGGAACCTGGCTCCACAACTGACCGGGACCGTTACTGTTTGTCACTGGACAAGCTGCTACGTGCCATCAAGACCCACAGACCACAGCTTCAGGGTCAGCTCATCAGACTACACCATGACAATGCCAAACCCCGTACAGCCCTTATGAGGCAGGAGAAAATCAGGAAAATGGGCTGGAAAATTGTTCCTCATCCTCCATACAGTCCGGACTTGGCTCGTCTGATTTTTACTTCTTTGGTAGTTTGAAGGCCCGCTTGCGCGGTAAAACATTTGATAGTGGGAAAGACATTATTTCCTGTGTCAAGCGATGGTGTACAAGTCAATCCCTAGAATTTTACCGAAGTGCATTTACATCATGGAAAGAACGTTGGGCCAGATGCGTCACAGCTGATGGAGGCTACATTGGGTAGGCTCAATGTATAGCTAAATGTTCCAAGTATGTTCAGAAAAAAATTCATTCTGCTCCTGCAAAAAATAAAAAAAATAGAGGCGACTGTGCAAAACCTTGTAACCCCTTTGTACATAAGTGTACACACCTGTCAACATGGGTGTTGCTATATCACAAGAGGCGAGAGCCCACAGCATTCTCACCATGAAGATGTAGAAGTGAGGGTACCAGTTCTTCACAGAGAAACTTCAAGTAGACATCCTAGTTCATGTAAACGGTAGCCTGAATGAGAAGGCCGATGTCACCGGATGAAAAACAACGCCACAGAATCTCAGGATCACCTTCAGGCTGAACTGTGTGCGTCATATCCTGCTGGTTGGATGCCTTATTGGACCAGCAGAGCGCTCGACACCTCGCATCGTTTGATAAGAGGCAAAAGTCGCGATTAGACTTGTCGGTAGACACTGCACCCCCAAGGGGCAGCTACTGTCCGGTTTCGGTGTTGTTTCGCCCATCGAAGAGTCGCAGCTTTATGTGCTGCCGTGAGCAGCGACTTTTTACGAGGTATCCGACTCTGCCTGTCCATTGTATGCACATGCCTTCACCTGTTTGCTCGGATACTGATTGAGATGGGCCTGCATTCAGTGACATTCGCAATTCCTGTCAGGTTTGGGACCGACTGAGATAGACCTACATTCATTGACACTAGAAATTCCTGTCGGATTTGAGACCGACTGTCATTGACAAGGTGAGACACTCGTCTCCAGTTCCTGCCAGTCAAGATTGTTTTTTCGGTCTCTGTTCTTTCACTGAGCTACACGACTACGAGCGGTACAACATTTCTTGTCAATGCTCTGGACCGTCCATGCTGATTCACCAACAAATGGAGCAAATTAATTCATTCACAATTTGGTCACGGTTATATCCGAAAAATCTGTCGCATCTCCGTGTGGGTCCATCTTACTGCGATAATGTTTTTCAAATGACTTATATACGGGGAGATTTTGCTAAATGGGGACAAACCACAGAAAATGACCTCTGAGAGGATAAGGAGCAAAAATGGTTACATGGACATCTGGCTGGAAATGCGGTCGACGGTGGTACACCCACTTGAAGGTGGAAACAAAAGAGCAATGACAGTGTCGGTTTCAGTGATTGAAAGTGTCACGGAGATCGTGTTGTCACACCAAAGTTGGCAACATTAATCGATACCACAGACATAAGCGACGGTTCGCTGGTTTCTACACTGCTGTAATGGAGGCGCTACTGACGATCACGCCTCCCCTCCCAACATAGCAGCGCCCTCATATTGAGCTCAACATATTGTCGAGCTAGCAAGTGGCCTGGCAGATTAGAGGTCTCAGCTGCAGCTGTCATCATCGTAGTCTATGGTTAGTTCCAGAAGAACTTGTAGTGTTGTTAATGTTGAACATTGTACCTCAAGAGAACAGTTCAATAGTGCATCAAGTGATATGTTGCTAGTCAAGGACAGTTGTAAATCATCCAGGACTCCTGTGGCAAAGAAGTGTGTCAAAGTAAACCTTTTATTCATTTATGTAATAAAGTGAACTAATATTTCAAGTGTCTTAGTTTGATGTGCAACCTTACTGAGCAATCAAAGAACCCACAGCTGTAGCTGGAAGAAAGTAGTTTCACCAGGCCACAATAGAAAGCATACACGAGAACTCACCAGGTAAGTGGGAATGTTATGTCTGTACTATGTTTCAGCTCCACACTCAAGGGGGCAGTAGTGTTGTCCATGACGGCGACATGCTCACATGTAGGTGCTATGAGACATCTGTTTCACTGCTGTTGCCGACTCTCTGTCACGTGGCCATGCGTCGTGTAGTGCAGTGATTCAAGACGATGGCCTGTTATAGCAACCAGGAACAGGCCGACACAGACCTTACATATGGACAGGCAAACAGCAATGGACGGGCGGTAGCAGGACTGAACCGGGAAAAGTATGCCCGTTTACAGCAAATACACCCTAGGTTATTTACAACAGTGTTCCTTCGTTTGTATTGGTATGGGACAGGTTCGCTAATTAGAATGTGTGACCATGATAGGCAGTTGCATTCAGCACAGACACAAGTCTTCAAGAGACGGAATTGAACACTGTAGAATATGACACCAGTATCCAGAGGCAAATGGCCCTCCATGAAGGGGCAAGACACACGACTGTCTGGAACATTCCCCACGTTAGCTGCCGCTATCTATATCACTCACAAAACGTGCAGGGCGTATTACTTACGAAATTGTCTCTGTGGAACAAGTTTTGTCACTAATTCGTTAAATATGGAAACTCCAGCACTACGGTAACCATAGTGCTGGGGCTTCCATAATCCATTCGTTACATAAGGAAACCCCAGCACTGTGGTAACCATAGTGCTGGTGTTTCCATCATCCATGCTATTCATAGATGAGGCTACCTTTATGGGACGGAGCAGACGATATGATCTGGTTGTCAGACCTCCCTGTGTGGGCACATGAAAGAAGTCGTTTATGATGATCCTACCGCAGATGTGCAAGCACTGGGACAATGCATTCATGTTACCTGTGGTGCCATACTGTTTCATGGCGTTACCTTCAAAACACCAACCTGTGACCTATGGAGAATCCCCATGGTATGAGGGCAGCAAACCATCAGCACCAGTTCAGCCTCAATGTGTGGGAGGGAGTTATTGGCGACTGCCTCTTGGGACCAGTCACAATGCCTTACAGGCGAGGCATAGCTGCACTTCCTATGGATTATCCTGCCTCTTCTGTTTTGTGGTACGAAAGATACTATGGCTACAACATGACTGTGCTCCAGCTCACTACCGCAATTCCGTGCAGAGGTATCTACCCCAGTTGATGGATCAGATGAGACGATCCGATTGCCAGGTCTCGCTGTGCAGGCGCATCAAACAAGTCGCGCAAGTCGTGTGACAGAGCCTGTCCTGACGTGCAAACACTCGAACAGTGCAGTCGTGTTACCTGTGACGCCATTAGGTTATAGGAGGGAGTATTCGAACATGTGCACCAGTTGGTGCTGTGTCGTTTTAGCAAATGCTTAGAGCCACCTGGGGGTCACTCCAAACACCTTATCTAATGGTAATCACATCACACCATGTCGTGCACTGCATGATGGATTAATAAATACCTCGTAGCACCACGCATTTCTGGCCCTAAGACCATATGATCATATTTGCTGCTTGTTGTCTTAGGGATTATTTTCTGCAGTTCGTCCCCATTTAGCAAAATCACCCTGTATACACACTACCTCACTGTCATAACTTACAAAGTGGTGGAAGACCACACGTCCTCGTACCACCTGTGTTTCAACTGGACCAGTGTGTTATTTTAAAAGGGTGACTGATACTTTGCGTGATGAGCTCAGATCCTCTTTCTCATGACGGGAACCAAACGTCAAATCAGTGGGTGGAACCAGCAACTCAGCAGCAGAAAAGGTGAAGTCATATTCCTGAGCCAGCAGGTATTACCCTGTATTTTTTGTGGAGGGGAAAGTATGTATGGAAACATTGATATTATTCACTGAAACTTTCTGGTAGATTCAAACAGCGTGTCAGATCAGGACTCGAATCCGGAACCTTTTATGGGCAATGCTCTTACAGGCTGCGCTATCCTAGCACGACTCACTACCAGGCCCCACAATTTCACTTCCACCGGTCCGCCTCTTCTACTTTCCAAACTTCACAGAAGCTTTCCTGCATCCTTGGCTGTACTGGGCAGCACTCTAAGAGGAAAGAATGCAATTTACTATATTAGAAGCCAGGACTGTTTGATGTGAAATAGTTTGTAATACAGCTCCGCACCTAAGTGAAATATCCACATCACCAATACGAAGTACAGAAGCAAAATGAGGTACACCAGTAAGGACGAGGCGTCAACGACAACTCAGGACGTGCATTGACCCAGTCTTCCTGAGCTTTCGTCGACACATTATCCGATGCACTTGTCTTTGCTCATGTACTCCTTATTCGATGCTACTGATATGTCATTTAGCAAATTTTATATGTTTTACAAACCAGCGTGGAGCTATATTATTATAAATGGAGCATGTTCGCAGTGCTTTGACGAGGCTGATGTGTAATTATACTACTAGGAGGTATGTAATTTTTATTATTGAGATAATATGGTCCCTTGTATATAAATTATATATGAACATGCAGATTACTACATTAACGTTATTCTACCTGTATGTTGTAGATCTGAGAATCTGAGGGTGACAACTGGTTACTGGCGAAACTAGTCATGGAATAAACTATTTCACATCAAGCAATCTTGGCTTCTAATATTATAAATTACGGCATCAGATCGCTCCAAGAACACGTGTGAATTATAAAGACAGGACGTCATGGAGAACCTGTACACATTTTTAATCTTCCTGGAAGTTTCGCAACAGTGCACACTCTGCTTCAGTGTGAACGATTCATTCTAGAAACAATCTATAGGACCGTTTTTCGCAATACCTACCAATAGTGCTAGGACAACAAAGTATCCAGGAGAGCTTCTGTAATGGGCGCGACTGTTCTCTGGTGGAAACTAATGCATAGAGTGAGGAACAAGCAGATCGATGAGGACAGAAACCTTTTACTTTCTTTTCAGTATCTTATAATAGTGGACTCGTCACCATGACAGGTGGGCACAGAGTAGTGGACACTGAACCTACACAACTTGATGGCAAAGCATTGCCATGAAGACGCCTGAAGCTACTATGCCCAGCTCGGCTCGATGGCGGGCTGACACTGCAAGGGTGGCATTCTTTGGTGGGAGGCAAAACTGTATCAGGTGCTGGCACAGCATACTAGTACAGTTGTGCCAGGAGCAGGACGTGCTGACGGACTGTGAAAGCCGTGGCGAGTGACTGGAGCCAAATGCATCTGGGATGCAAACTCGAGCCTGGCGTCGTGTTGTCTTGGACTGGCAGACTCACACTGACTCAGTGGGCTGCGACGGCCTCAGTTTGGACCTGAGTCCATCAATGTTGTGACTGGACAGCCACACTGGCAGTCCTGTCACAATGACGGTTGACACCTCACAGCAGAAGCCCACCTAACAGTGGTCATCGACGCGATGACTCGTTGATTCGATTCCATTCTGGCCAGATGGCCAGTATTTATATGTGCCAGAGTGGGTTTATTCTTGAATGGACACCACAAATGCCACGTATGCCATTGGCGAAAAATCTTTGGTTATGGTAACTTCACTATCGTCATCTGGGGAGGTGTACTGCAGCTCGCAGGCAGTAGGCATGGCTTAATGTTATGCTAATCTACTACAGCGATTAGTACTCTTTCAGCAACAACATCCCTATGGTGTGAAAGCAAGATTAATTTCTTGCAGATTACCATCTTCATCTTCAGGAAGAAAGTCATTTAATTGACCGCAGGTTGGAACGTGGCAAGTTAAGGGGCAATGTAAACGTAAGTTTGGAAGGATTGGCCCAGTATACCACATGTACAATCAGGATAAAGGTAAAATTAAGCCACCCATTCGACTCGTCCCACCTTGTCTCTGACTTCACGTGATCAGTGACTGAGATCAACTTGTGTTTGCAGTAGCCAAACAAAACGGGAGAAGGTGTCCACCATGTTCAGTACACCCCAATTACCTTGTTTAGTACAGGGCGGAGGGCCCAAATAATCACTGAACACCTTGTCCATCCGGTGCTGTGCCCTATACGAGCTAAGCTTGCCCACACGGGTGTTGGGAGCTCTCAAGCATTTATCGTACTGGCAGGGTAATTTACGGATATCACCACTCTACATGGACCAAGTGAGGTGCTTCTTGATCAATACAATAGTGTTATACAGCACCAGGTGCCCTCCACACAAGGAATGATCAACGTATCTAAATACAGAAGGGATCAGGCCTAGGGTGGACTGATTTTATCCTGCCCATCAAAGTGGGTATGGAAGCAACGTAATCCCCTCCCTTAAGCTGTCGTTTTATTTCACATAATCGAGGATCCGCAACCTGTCTTTCATCTAACCCTCTGAAGAGTCCTGGATTCTCCCCAAGGATCATTCCTGCACAAGCCAATTCTTCCTTGCCTTGGAGGAGATTGGCTGCCTCAGATTTGTATTGGAGTATTTTTCTAAGGGTATCAATCGCCCGGTTGTCCATGTCCCTCATATGATTAACTCTGAAATAGAAGGTGGGCATCTGCACAGCTCACCTGGCTATCCTCCCAGTCTTCTGTGATCTAGCTAGCACACATGTTAGGGTCTCGTTGTCAGTTTCTAAGCAGAACGTCTTATGTTCAACGTAAAACTTGAATCGTTCTAATCCAAACAATTTTGCTAGCACTTATAGTTAGTATGCTGGGTGTTTGCCTTCCGGTAAGGATGAGGACCTGGAGATGTAGCTGATAGGCTTCACCTCTCCCTCCTTCTCTTGTAGGAGAATGGCCCCAATGCGAGGAATCTGTCTGCAAAATAAACTCCCTGCCGAAGTATGGTACATCTAGAATAGGCGTAGTAGCCAGTATCACCTTCCTCAAATGATGCTTGTTGAGTACCATTCGACTGTAAATGCTCACGCTTGCTCTGCAGTTAGTAAAGCGGGCCAGTAAATGTAGCAAAACTGGGAAGAATTTGAAGAAAAAAATCGTCATGCCTATGTGTCCAGCTAAATCCTTTTTATCCTTGGACCTGGGGAACAGACGAACAGCTTTAATTCAATCATAGTCCACCCTCACACCTGCACTGGACCCAAAATGACCAAGGAAGATTTGTGTCTCTGAGCCAAATTGACTTTAGAAGACTTTACAGTCTGTCCACCTTCCCAGAAATAGTGAAGGACTTGACCTACATGCTCTAGGTGCCCACTAAAGGTTTTTCTGCAGATAACCACATCGTTTAGATAGTTGTAGACACAGCCGACTTTAAGTTACCAGGCACAGAATCTAATAAGATTGATGATACGTCTGCTCTGGTAGCCAACCTGAACTCAACTTGTTTATATTCAAAAGTTTCCAATTCATGTAGAAAGCCGTAAGATGCTTAGATTCCTCCACGAGAGAAAGTCTGATTCAGATCAAAGAACAGTGAAATAATGATCACTTGAAAATCAAGTAAAGCAATTATGAAAATCAGACACTGGTACATATTCCTGTCACCTTTTTATTCAATATACTATTGCAACGTCCCCATAGAAAAATTATGAATGACTATGCTAGTAAACTTCTACGTTATTTGATACAAAGACAGCTGAGTAAAACTGAACGTACTCAGACATTTCTCTGTTTACTTATTCTGATCATCACTAAACTGACACACAATATTTTTTAGCCCAACGCAATCTAACTTTCAATAATCCCTACAAAAGAATGGCCCTGACTAACAATAACGTATACCTTTCATGAATCACTTACCTCACAAAAATCTTCGTTACTCGAACTACTGCAATACAGCGAGCGCCAATACTGCCAACTAAATAAAGGAGTCCAACTACTGAAGGCACTAGCTACTGATAGGCATAGTTAGCAAATGAAAGATTTTGATAGAGAACAAACAATGTATTTACCTCAATAATGTTCAAAAGTGATCACATATATATATATATATATATATATATATATATATCAGTTCATGATGTTCAGTATTACAAATTTACTCTTTCTGATGGACACATGTCCAGATCGTCCGCTCTCAAAATTCTGCCATCTCTCTTCCCACATCCACCACTGCTGGTGGCTTACCTCCAACTGCCAAACGCTACACGCTGTTCACATCCAACTGCCCAACACTACACAAGGGAATATGCCAACAATAAGTCCAACCAGCCACAGTGCACACAGCACAGTCAGTGATTTTCATACAGAGCACTGCATGGCGTTACCAACATAAAAACCTAAACAGCCTACTTACACTATAATCCACAATTGTTTGATACCCTTCCCTACTGGGCTTGGGAACCAAAAAATATCAGTGATGCATGTGGCGAGGCCACTGGCCGATTTACATCAGTCGAAAGCTGGTCAACAATTTTCCTTGATTTCCTCATCTTAGGAGATGAAATCTGGTAGAGTGATGGCAGAACTGACACATGATCCATAAGCAAGATCTCATCCTGGATACTGTAGGTGACGCCAGCTTATCTGTGAGTACTTCTTGGTACTGCCTGAAGACCACCAGCAAGGCACATCTCTGTTCTTTACTCAAGTGGGATGTATCAAATGGGACCTCTCTGCCTCTGCAGGGGAAGCCCCAATCTGTTGTTGATGCATGCACTAAAATCCTTCTTCCCTACATTCATTTGAACATTATGACCCTTTCTACGATATTTAATATGCATCCAGTATGATCAAGGAAACTGCATCCTAGGAGCACAACACTGCTCAGGCCTTCAACAACTGTGAATTGAATATGCCAGGAGAGCCTTTGAATTCTAATTCATAACAGCACTTTGCCCACTACTGATAATGGCCTCTCACTCACAGTGCGACACACCACATTTGAATTTTGTATACCAGGCAACTTATAAATATGGGACATCTTCTTGTACTACTGGTAGTTCACAAGTGACCCATTACTACCAGACTCTAACACGTTCATGATTGGTGGTAGAGCACACTAGTGGTAAGTCAGACAGTGCTATAGCACAGACCTTACTGCAACATTTCATTAATACACATAGACTCACACAGCAGTCTGCACGCAAATGGTGTCAACACTGTTCGCCACAATCTCTCCTTTCTCATGGCATTGGGATTGGGGAGTCGGGCACCAAGTGTGCATCTTCGTGGCTATGCAAACGTTTCCTCTCATTATTAGATTTAACATTTGGTTGTTCTAACCGACAGGCTGATCTTTGCTCATAGGCTCTAGAAACAGAGCCTGTTCTGTTGATATATGGTTATGGTCTCTGTTCTTTCAGACATGTCCAAAAGAACAGGCACCAGTGATGACCTGCAACCATCAGTAACGAAATTAGAATTATATTAATACCTTCAGCTGCTGATGGGCATTGATATATATCAATGGGGACAGGTAAAAATGTGTGCCCTGACCGTGACTCGAACCCGGGATCCCCTGCTTACATGGCAGACGCTCTATCCAGCTGAGCCACCACGGGCACAGAGGGTAGTGTGACTGCAGGGACTCTCGCGCATGCCTCCCGTGAGAACCACATTTTCACCTTGTATGTCCACACACTACATCTGTAGTGTCCTACCCTAACACACTCATTCCTCATGGAAGATATTCTTACGAAGTTCCATAGGAGTTCGGGGAATATGTGTGCATCCACACAGAAGATGAAGGTCATGGCTGGTATTACCAGAACTAAATACTTACATGAACATGCCCAAAACAACAGACACCACATGCTGAAGGTATTAATATAATTCTAATTTTGTTCTGTTGATGGTGAGAATGGAGCAGTGTAAAGTTATGGTGATTCTCATGTATGACTGTGATGGTGTTATCCTAATGCATTGTGTTCCTCCATGACAAACTGTCAATGCACAGTATTACTGTTCGTTTTTGCAGCATCATCTGCAACTAGCTTTGCGAAAGAAGCGGCGACACTTGGTGCACAGCCCACCCCCCATTTTGCATGACAATGTGCAGGCACATACAGTGCAAGCTGTGGCTGCTCTGTTCGGTCGATGGGACTGGAAAGTACTGTACCATCCACCATCCTCCCTGGACTTGCGACTTTGATTTGATTTGACTTTGATTTGATTCCAAAGATGAAGGAATCACTTGGTGGCATTCGCTTCAGAACTGTTCCAGAGATTCGACAAGCACTAGACCGCTCCATTCGCACCATCAACAGAACAGGCTCTGCTAACAGTGTATTACGCCTTCTATATGATTGGCAATGGGTTCTACACCATGCTGGTGACTACTTTGAAGGACAGTAACAGGTGCAAAAATTTAACTCTTTCGTATCAGCTGTGAATAAATGGTTGCCATTATTGTACTGTTGAAACTATTGTACTGTGTAACTTCACATTCGTGGCAAGTAAACTCCACGTTATACAATAGAAGGGAGTAACGAACAGTAGATCCAAGGAAAACCCATGCAGCATACAGTGCTTAGGGTCCCTTATTACAGATTGCATTAACAAAATTACATTATGTAACTTTATTAATTAGCGCTAGCTCCTGAGGAGAGATCTGCTACCGGAATTAGACTGGTCATATCAGATAGGTGAATGCATAGCAGAAAGTAGGGAGGTCTTGCTGGTTGAAGGTTGACTTGTGTAAAAGTACATACATTCCAGGTAATCAGGACTGATAATGGGATACATAACTAACTCCTTTATGTCTGTATAGTTTTAATTATTTTACATGGAAGTGGATTACACAAACTACGAAACAGCAGCATCGTAGTTGTATTGTAGATTGTATCTTTGTAGACTTATGAGTTGGATGTCTATATGGTTGTCTGCAGTATTGGGACAACCTGTGATCTGGCGCACTCTGCATTGTTGCCAGATGTATCCAAGAAGGCGATGATGACGTCATCCAAGATGGCGGTATGTAGACTTGGTAACAGCGCATTTCATCCAAGATGGCGGACGTGAAGCCATCCAAGATGTCGGATTTTGGAGGGAAGATAATTCAATTGGGCAACCTCCACTAACCTAACCCCCTCCCAACCCCTCCCCCAGAAAAATGGCGAGAAGTTCAAATTCAAACATGATAATGCATCACACCTCTACTAGCCTAAGAAAATAATGGGAAGATAGGTCACCCGGCTGCCACTTCTTCCTAGGGATTGATGGGAAAAGGACTCAGCCTGCACTGGGCTGGTGGAGAGAGGAAGGAGTTCGCTTTATTCATTTTTGAACAATTTATTTAGGGATGGAGTATATTTATCACAGTGATAAAGAACACACGCTCTGACATGCCACACAGCATACAAACCTGCAAACTACTCCTAAATAACTCATTTATAATGCTCTGCACACATACTTACCAATTGTAAACTGTCCAAAGAACACATTGCACACCCCTCGTAAATAATGCAATATCCTTATGTCCAGAGAGCCAAACAACCTGTAAATTGTCAAAATAATAATCCACCTAAAATACTCTCCAAACATGCTTGCTAATTGTCATCTGTTGAAATCATGCACCAGGCTTTATTTAAATAATCACAGATAGCACCACCACCCAGTGTGTTTGCTAGGAGGACTGCACTCCAACTGACCTAGTACACAGTACCACCACTAGAGGGCGCTGTCGTCTATTTCATGATGTAATCCAAGATGGCAGCCATGACATCAGCTGATGATGCAAGTACCGTTATCCAAGATGGTGGCAAACTGTGTATTCACCGTGAGGTCAGGACCTAGTACACAGTACCACCACAAGAATGCTGTCATGCATTTTGTGACATAATCCAAGATGGTGGGGGAAAAGGTGGGAATACTGCCTGTGCGGGACATAAGTTTTCATTTTGCAGGCAATGTCTCCACCATGAGATCTAGACTTCAACTGAGCTAGTACACAATACTGCCACCAGAAGGTGCTGTCATCCTTCCTGTCACGTAATCCAAGATGGTCGTGTGGAGGGGAAAAATAGCATGAAAATGACTCAGCCTGCGCTGGGCTGCTGGATAAAGACAGGAAAGAGTGTACTTTATTTATTTTGGAACAATTTATTAAGGGATGGAGTTATTTATCACACTGATACAAAACACATGCTTGGGGTCACGCCACACAGCCCACAGACCTGTAAACTATTCCTAAATAACGCTCTACAGACACACAAACAGCTCCTAATTTACCGAAATAATTTCAGTACAGACATGAAGACTCCTCCAAAATAATGCAGTAGTACACAGATATGCAAACACGAAATCAACTGGTACACTGACCAAATAATGCAAAGCACAGCCTACATACCTGCTCACAAAATAATGCAACAGACACGCAATCAGTGTACGCAGACACCATCTGCCACCCACTGTCCAGTAGATGGCACAGGAGGCTACGTGCAGCCCCACCAAGTGATGCTGCCGTCAGCTGTCAAACGACGCACAGATGCCCACACGCATCAGATGGCGACATCCCTTTCATATTCCTATCGAAATACGTGTTCACCTAGGCACCATTGCTGACGTGACCGGGTGGGAGTGCAGACACTCCAGGGTCGCACACGCCATCACAGCTGTGAGCTGCCGCTGGATGCAGGTGAAAGTTGCCTCTATTTTTTGGTATACAGTCAGTGTTATATTGATGTCACAGAACTCCAAAGCATGCTCGCGCATCTCCCATATGCGAGTCACCTCCAGGCAGCATTTGTCTTTCCCATTGATGGCAGAGTAGCTCAGGGCGCATTGTTCCTAGCACGACATGTGAGATGTGTCTAACCATGCTTAACTGCAAATAGCGCAGAATACCATCGAATACACTCTTCTCAGTGGTCATAACGTGATACCCCTGTCTATCATGTCTTACCCTTCCTGCTTTCAACACACACCAACATTCCCACCGCTATGTAGAGGCTCCTATATCCCAGCACAAAGGATGTGAATGAATCGAGCATTATGATCACCTCTTATAGAATTTACCCACAGAATTACTAATGCCGTCAGTATCGAAGCACCATCCACCTTTTATTTCTTTCTGCAGATGGGACTTTCAGCAGTAAAATTATTCACAGATCACTAAATTGCATTAACAATTAAAACTGCAAAGTTGTCTCCAGATCATCAAATACATACAAGAGCCACAAGAGTATTGGAAGCCAGGAACATATTTACCAGTGTAACTACAATTAAATAATACGATTGCTGCTACAGTCTGACACTGATCGATCTACAGGTAATGTGTCTTGATGACTGTGCTTCTGGAACGAATCTCAGTATATATAGTGCACATAATTTTTCATGTAAAAAATCTCTCTCATAAACTTGCAGTTATTGATGTGCTGAATCTATATGACCCTCATGACAGGACACACAGTCATCCTCTCTAGTCATGCCACAACATAAACGACAGTAACTTTACAATGCAATATATACACATTTTACACAAACAGTGCAGTTATCTTTTATATCTGTACAGCACCCGAAAAAATTATGGTACACCTACACTCACACTGGCTATATGTCACGATGTTCCTCAGTCCTAGGGAAGCACCATCTGCATTTTCTTTCTTTCTACAGATGTGACATTCAGTGGCAATAAACTGTGTTACACTGATCGCCATATTTCACCGACAACTAAACTGTTTCAAGTGTCATACATATCGTCAAATAAGTAAAGACTCTTACTCAATTACACTGCTCTCCCACTGAGGACAGGAGCTTGAATATTTGAGTGTGAAACCAATCTCCAACCCAGCAATATATCAGTGCATACCATGTCAATGTAGTAAACATACAGTTCATATCCTCTGCCATACAAAATCATCCCTTTTACATCAGAAAGCCATCAGTGGATGGAAGTCACTCTCAGAACTGTTGTGCAAAGACTGGCTCATCCCCCCCCCCCCCATCTCTAGACTCTGGGATTACAAAAACATATCTTATGTCACATGGTTCACACATATAGCTAGTATAGCTTTTAACATGGATACTTTTGTGCACCTGTAGTACCATGACCGCTTGTGACAGTATCATACAGTACTTGTTGGGATCGAGTTTTTTTAACATCTGGCCGATTACGTCTCTCAAACTGGGGCGCGATAGTAGCACTTTCAAGAAAAACTTATGAGACTTTTCCACCCACGGTTGATTTTCTCTCAGTATTATTTCGTATCGCCAGCGGTCAGTTATTGATGAAGTATTATACTTAGTAGTAGGGGGTGTGTGATATGTTCAAATTTGATCATCGGGATTATGAAGTATGTGTTTGTGTTCAGACATCTGCAAAGGAAATGACTATGTAAAGTTGTAAGGAAGATATGGATTTGACGTGGAGTACCGTGAAAACATGGGAAGAGTATGTCAAGTCATAAGAACGGTATTGATACTTCTATTTCCAGAGCCACAGTCGTCAACAGAGTGTATTTTGTATACTTCGCACATTGTTGAATGTCATTCAGTTGAGACCGCGATCGTAATATTTAGTTGTAAGTACTGGGATAAAATATATATGTGGCTGATTTCTTAGGATAAACATTCTACTTGAGTATGCCTGGCCTGCAGCGCTGGTGACTTGTCTGGGGGTATCTTCAGGTTTCCCGTTAATGGTAGTTGTCAGTCTAGAGATGCCTGTTGGACTGTAGGAATGTAGACGAATTAACCATGTTGTCCTCTAGACGACCGAATAGCGAACTAATAACTAGTATGTGTTGGATAGCTTTCATGGTCATGTGGAAATTTGAGAATGAATATGGAGGTGTGTTTGCACTGGACCATTATTCCCTCCAATGTAAATTGTCTGCTTCCGCAAATTTTGCGTCTTTATTTAGTTGAAAGAAAATAGATTGTTGGGTAGCCATCTAGCATGTGGACGACATGTTTGCCGGTTCTCTAGACATGAGAAACCCCTTAGTTGACCTTGAAAATTATAGAGATGATTTAGAATCTGTTACATCACGGAGATCGTTCTTCGCGGGTGAAAATATCATTTTTCGTTTGTTTGTTTCTAGTTATTGAGCTGTCTAGAGCAGGCTCCACTTAGCTAAAGTTTCGGGTTTGCATAGAAATAATTCCCAGTCTATATATTCGGAATTGTGTTATGTAAGCGATCGGTAGGTTACTGCCTAGTGCTTGATATCGAGATGTATCGCAAAAATGGTCTAAAATTATAGCAAACCATGGGAAAATTCATATCTTTTTGTAATCCCCGAGTCTGGAGATGTGCATGGAGAAGCGAGCAAGCAAGGAAGCAGGTTCAAATGGTACAAATGGCTCTAAGCACTATGGGACATAACATATGAGGTCATCAGTCCCCTAGGCTTAGAACTACTTAAACCTAAATAACTTAAGGACATCACACATATCTATGCCTGAGGACCCAATACGAACTTCTACGTGGCTCTGGACTGAAGCGCATAGAACTGCTCGGCCACAGCGGCCGACAGGAAGCAGGTTCGGAGTAGAAACAGTAACACGTTTGTGCTGAGGGGAAACGATCCCAAATTTTTAGAACAGTTCTGAGAGCAACTTCTGTGCTCTGTTGTAAAAGGGATGATTTTGTGTGGCAGAGGATATGGATTGTATGTTTACTACATCGACACAGTACTTGGTAATATATTACTGGGTTGGAGATCGGTTTCACCCTCTAGTAATGAAACTCCTGTCCTCAGTGGGAGTGCAGTGTAACTGAGTAAGTGTCTTTCCGTATTTGACGATATGGATGGCACTTTGTGAGGTTTAGTTGTTGGTGCAATATGGTGATCAATGTAAAATAGTTTATTGTCCCTTAATGTCACAACTGTAGAAAGAAAGAAAAGGCTGGGGGTGCTTCCCTAGGACTGAGGAGCATCTTGACATAAAGCTGGTATGAGTGTAGGCATACCATAATAAGGCAGACAGTGCTTCCCTAGGACTGAGGGGGATTGTGACATACAACCGGTGTGAGTGTAGGCATACCATAATTTTTTCATGTGCTGTACAGATATAAAAAATAATTGTACTGTTCGTGTAAAATGTGTATATACTGCATTGTAAAGTTACTATGGCTTATGTTGGGTAAAATGTGTATTTGTTGCATGGAAAAATTACTGTGGCTTATGTTGACTGCGTGTCCTATTGTGTGGGTTGTATAAATTCAGCAAATCGATAACCGCGAGGTTATGAGAGAGATTTTTTTGTGTGGAAAATTATGTGTGCTATAGATACTGAGATTCGTTCCAGAAGCACAGCTGTCAAAGAAGAAACATTACCTGTAGATCGACCAGTGTCAGACTGAAGCGGCAATCGTAATATTTAATTGTAGTGACACTGGTAAATATATTCATGGCATCCAATATTCTTGTGAGTCTCGTATGTATTTGATGATCTGTAGGCAATTTTGCGGGTTTAACTGTCAGTGCAATTTAGCGATCTGTGAATAATTTTACTGCTGAAAGTCCTGTCTGCAGAAAGAAAAAAAAAGAGGTCGATGCTTTGATACTGTCGGCATCAGTAATTCGGCAGGTAATTCGATAAGAGGCAGTCATAATGCTTGATTCATTCACATCCTTTGTGCTGGGATATAGGAGCCTCTAATAGAGGAGGGAATGTTGGTGTGTGTTGAAAGCAGGAAGGGTAAGACATGATGGACTGGGGTATCACGTTATGACCGCTGAGAAGAGTGTATTCGATGGTATTCTGCGCTATTTGCAGTGAAGCATGGTTAGACGTGTCTCTCATGTCACGCTAAGAACAATGCACCATTTGCTACTCTGTCGTCAACGATAAAGACACGTTCTTCTTGGAGGTGTCTCGCATATGGGACATGCGTGAGCATTCCTTGGAGTTCTGTGACATCAATATAACACTGACTGTATACCCAAAAACAGAGGCAACTTTCACCTGCGTCCAGCAGCGGCTCATGGCTGTGACGGTGTGCACGTCCCTGGAGTGTCTGCACTCCCACCTCGTCACGTCAGCAATGGTGCCTAGGTGAACAAGTTTTTCGATAGGAATTTCTCAAGTATCAAGTATGAAAGGGATATCGCCGCCTCATGCGTGTGGGCATCTGTGCGTGGTTTGACAGCTGACGGCAGCGTCACTTCGCAGGGCCACAGGTAGCCTCCGGTGCTGTCTACTGGACAGTGTGTGGTGGGTGGTATCTGCGTACGTCGATTGCGTGTCTGTTGCATTATTTTGTGAGCCGGTCTGTAGGCTGTGCTATGCATTATTTGGGCAGTGTACGAGTTGATTTCGTGTCTGCACATTTGTGTGCTGCATTATTTAGGAGGAGTCTACATATGTGTACTGATATTATTTCGATAAATTAGGAGCAGTTTGCGTGTCTGCAGTACGTTATTTAGGAGTATTTTACAGGTCTGGGGCTCTGTGGCGTGACCCCAAGCATATGTTTTGTATCAGTGTGGTAAATATACTCCATCGCTCAATAAACTGTTCCAAAATAAATAAAGTACACGCCTTCCTCACTTTATCCAGCAGCCCAGCGCAGGCTGTGCTATTTTCATGCAATTTTTCCCCTCCAGACTACCATCTTCGATTACGTCACAGGAAGGATGACAGCACCCTATGGTGGCAGTATTGTGTAGATCAGCTGGAGTCTAGCTCACATGGTGGAGACATTGCCTGCAAAATAAAAACTTATGTCCAGCACAGGTAGAGTCGTTTTCTCCCCATTTTCCCCCACCCCAGATCGCCTCCCGATCACTGCATTTGGGCTAGGTGTTGGCAGCTGTGCTTCATTCACAGGCAAATTTTAGAACACAGAACGTGAGGTTATGTCATAATCGCATGGATAAATCTGACATAAAATCGACAGAATTGCGAAAAATGATAAGTCCATAGGTATACATTGACCGAATATACACTGAAATGCGGGGAAATCGATGAAGTACTTGCGTATCTTCTGGTTCGTAGCGAACAGTTTGTACATGGGAACAAGTACGTGGCAACAAGAGGAATCCGAGAGAACGTCGACATCGAAAAGAAGGGAATCGGGGAGGCAGTCAATTTTTTTTCCGTAGAAGCGGCATTATACTGTGTATCAATTGAGGTACCAGTGATACATGCGTGTTGACTACTGTATTCGATGCTTTTCAGGAGGACAGAGAACCATTCACCTGTAAGCTTACTTGCATCTGTGTTAAAGGATAACAGAGAATTTATGGGGTGATCGATTGAGATGGAGCTGTAACGAGCTACGATTTAATGGATGACTGATGTATTCTAGAGAAGGAGAAGTTGCTGCAGGTCAATTTTTCCACTGTTCTGTCTGGATGCATCAGTCACGTGACATAGCCTGCATTCTAGTTGTATACAGCCACGTGTTCTGTATGTGGTTTAATGCACTGTCTACTTGCGATTGTTAATGGTAAACCTGTCGGTCGTCAGTGGACTTCCATCTCGTGTGTGATGAAACTTGACACATTCCTCTAAACAAACTTTCATGTATGCGATGTACTCCAACCCCCCCCCCCCCAAAGTCGCATCTTGGGTGTAAAACTAAGTTAGTAATAGGTGCTTGTGAGGTGCTATAATCCCCGTGTACACATTTGCCTGACAGATGTGCTGTTTACAGAGTTAGTGACAGAATGACTTGTAATTTTCACTTGTCGGACGATGCTGCTATGTGTTTATCTGTTTCCTTGTAGGAGGTACACCCCATCATTTTATATAGGCCTGATGCAGGCATCGTATAATTTCTGAACCATGATCAGATGTGAACAGTGGAGACTATGCATCTCCAGAAAGGTTTATTGTACTCTTATCATGCAGAGCAAGTGTTTTATAGTTTTTTTCGTTTTATGGTTCGATAACATAGTTTACCATAGAGAAATCAGGAAGAAAGATGTATCTCATGTGCTTGAAATATATTTCTCACAATGAAATATTAACAACACTACATTTCATACGACTGATAGGTCAGAAACGCAGGTGATCTAACATTATAGCCCATTTTTAGTGCAGACTGTTGTTGCCTTATGAGTGTGTGTGTTTATGCTCTCTCTTGCCAATACCTTCCAGGTACCGATCTTAGACTCTAGAACAATACTTAAGAGTTGATGGCTTGGTTGATTTACATAAAAATGCTTCAAACTCCATCCATCTGTAGCTCCATCGTGCATAAAAATCATTCCTTTCTTCTTCTTCCTAACTGTCTGCTATTACATCACAGCACTTTGAAATCTGATACTATACATCGATAAGGAGTGCTAAGTTCCTCGACATGGGCGCATCTGGAAATGGGTGAGGACTCGGAATGGATGTACAGCACAGTCATCTATCCATGCACGCAATGATACTCGCAGAGTGAAGAAGGGGTGGTTTAGCTGTGATACTGAAATTGGGGAAACATGCTGTGACATCATTGGCTTGTGTTGAAGTTACTGTAAAACTGGTAAAATTTTTCGCTCTATCAACTGTGATTCTTATTATTACAGCATGGTGTCTTTTCTATCCCATCCGTGCACTGGCATGCTGTTGGGTACCAGATCTGTAGCACTTGTATGTTGTTTGGGGTGCACCACGATGTGCTCATTTCCATTGAATGGTCAAAACATGCTCCTACCACACTGACTCAGGTCGCTCTGTTTCTACACATGCTTTAGAAGATGGTGGGTATGGTTTTCTCCAGCTTCTGCTCAGTTCTGACTTAAAATGGAATGATCACATGGGCGAAGCTGTAGAAATGGGCGCAGCTGTAAGATTCGTTGGGACTGGCTAAAACCAGGTTGTAAATTCACTCTAGCAGACAGGGTCGAGGAAGGTGACTCGTTGTGAGATATGTGAGTGCCAGAAATATGATTCACTTGTGGGTGCGATCCGATGCAGGTATGTGTTTGAATGGAAAGACCTGATTCGAAATCATGGACATCATTTCTAGTGGATAGCATAACACTAAAGATCTGAGAAGCTAGTGTACATTTTCTTACAAGCTCAATCAGTACATCATCTACGACTACTATTTGTGTTCCTTCTCAATCAGTCTTTGCCAATAACTCAGTGGATATATCACAGAACCTCTGATATCGCATTGAGACAGAATGCGCTCGACGAATTATAGAATTATCTAGCTGGGGCAGTGTGAGGGAGTCGCAAAAACCGCTTACATAACATGTTCCTTAACCGAATCACTTTCAAAATGCGTCAATTTTATCATGAGGTTGCATTGTGAGCTACGTGTTGGTCTGATAATACACATTCCTGCGATCACCGTCACGATATTTGTCTGGAAAAAACCACCTCATTCAGAGGTAATGTTCCACCTCGATTTTTAAAGTGGGTATAGTTTTGAACATAGATACTTGCTTGCAGCTGTAGAACCAAGACCGCTTGAGACAGTAACATACAGTAGTTGATGAGATCGTTTTTTTTGTTAACATCTGACCGATTACGTCTCTCTTTCTAAGGCACAGTGGTAACACTTGCAAGAAAAATCTAAGAGACATTGTGGGGGCGCGGGTGGAATAATAGAATAAATGTTTTGTATTTATGCTGTTTGCCGTTCTCAACACTGGCTCTCTAACTACAATATTGGCAACCAGAAAGTGATTAGCAAAACGTGAAGCCTGTAATTAGAATTCCTAGTGCCTACTTCATCCGAGAAATACATTTATAGCTACAGCTTATAGCTCTGAGGAATTAGGAGATTGTCTGGGATTCATAATCAAAAACCATTCTCTCTAAAATGTTCACTATATTCTGATAGTCACAGACCAAAAAGAATCCACACAATCCTACTACCAGAGCAGTTCAGAGTCTAATGTGCTGATGCCACTATAACTGTTCAAATTAAATGTTTAAGTGAATGCTCGCCATAATTTGATGTAATGTTCATCAAACACCACGCTAATAATGGTAGAATGTCTGTCCTGCAGCGGCACATGAAAATACGACATACACAAACTAAAGATAGATCATTAACGTCACCCAAAAATAACACTTCACTCGACAACGATTTCATTGTTACGCGTATCCCGAGTAACGTATTACTGCATCCGAGGCTGTTTATATCAACGATACTGACGCGACGCGACTCCCGGCACAGGTGGTGTGCTAATCAGTGTCTGGAGAGAACTGGGGCCTTCCTTCTTCTCACGCAGCTTTCTTACATATAAAGCCGCGGTGCGGACGGCTAAGGGAACGCCTGATCAAATCTGCTCTCTCGACTAGCCGCTGGGCTAATAATGGACCACTTTAAGTTATCGAATAAATCATTGCTTCCTTTGCTGATGGCCGATGAAGCTCTGAATTTAAATGTGCAATCAGCACACAGGTAAGTAATCATAATAAAAGTCTGACGTGGCTAAGTCAAATATTTTGGGCGAGATAATTAATTTAATTACACTACACTCACGAGCTCTGAACTGGCTCTTTGGAGATACGCTATAGCCATAGTTTTATAGTTATTCTATTGAAACCTCTCACATTTTTATGATTATAGCGGATCTCCCTTCTACTTAAATTTAAACAGCCCAGCTTTATTTATTCGCCTACTTAATATATCTTGCTTCCTTAATTTCTAAAACAAAAACCAGAAAATCACGAATTTCAACTAAAATTTAAATTTGTGAGATCCAGAATACTGTTTCTACTAAATTATTATGCAAATGAATCTAAATATAAATTTTTAAGTTTCTAGCTCTTTTCTGTTGCGCCAATGATTTTTACAAAAAGCGTAAAAAATTTCGAAAATGGTTAAAGTTATTGAACTGATATTCAACACATATTGATTTAGTATTACTCCTGACATGCTAGAAACATTTCAGGTTATTTACTTCATTTTAAAGTATTGTGCAACATTTATGACGTCAGAGCTATTTACAGCGGACTAGGCTGGCACACAGTGGAAAGAGTGATGTGAATTTTATAAGACGTGAGTATGCTGCTTCCCTACACAAGCCCACCCATCGTTGATTTTCGGTCAGTTTTTTTTTTTTCATTGTGTGGAATCATTTATTGGTTTTATTTAATAGTAGGGTGTGTGTGTGTGTGTGATATGTTTGCATTTGAGCATCAGGCTTATAATGTATGCGTTTGATATGTGTAAAGGAGATGACTATGTCCAGTCATAAGGATGGTACAGGTATTTCTATTTCCAGAGCCACAGCCTTCAGCAGGGTGTATTTCCGATACTTCACTTGAAACGTCCCCATAGAAAAATTTTACGTGACTGTGCTTAAACTGACACACAATATTTCTGATAGCGCAACGCAATCTGACTTTTAATAATCCCTACAAAAGAATGGCCCTGAATAACATTAACCTATACCTTTCACAAATCACTTACCTCACAAAAATCTTCATTGCTCGAACTACTGAAATACAGCGAGCACCACTACTGCCAGCTAAATAAAAGATTCTAACTACTGAAGGCAGTAACTACTGATAGGCATAGTTAGTAAATGAAAGATTTTGATAGAGAACAAACAATTTATTTACCTTAATAGTGTTCAAAAGTCATAATATATAGCAGTTCATGACATCCATTCTTACAAATTTCAAAACTCCGCCATTTCTCTCCCCACATCCACCACTGCTGGCGGCTCACCTTCAACTGCGCAACGCTACGCGCTATTAACATCCAGCTGCCCAACACTACAATGGCAGACAACAATGCAAACCAGCCACAGACTGCACACAGCACAGCCAGTGATTTTCATACAGAGCGCTACATGGCGTTACCAATATAAAAACCTAAACAGCCTACTTACATAGCCCCCATGCTCCCCACAAAACATTTTACAATTTGTTTTGGGCGCTGGCCAATACATATTTGTTAAATTTTTTTCACAATTACAATGACGAGGAAATCATATGCACACACTTATTGATACAATGTTGGTCAAAAGCTAAAATTTTCTCACAGTCCATAAAGACAGCCCTGATCGTTCATCACAGTAAAATTGCTGTGTTTTTCTCAAAGTCTGAGCAGTAAAAGGAAATGCACATGGAAGTATTCGATTTCCATGCAGTCTTGAAGAAGTAGTGTTGTCCTTCCAACAGACAGACAGTGCTGACTATTGACATGCAGACAGGTAATGGGCCACAACAGAGAAAACCCACTGCAGAGTCAGTCGAAGTTTTGAAGAATATTGGTAGGTAGGTCATCACAGAGCAGACCCATTGTAGTCCTGGTAGAGGTTATGGTATTGGTGGGCCACCAGAGGTGCAGAGCCACTGCAGTCCTTGTAGAAATAATGGTACTGGTGAGTCAGCAAAGGTGTAGACCACATGTAGTCCTTGTAGAAGTAATGGTATTGGTGGGTCATCAAAGATGCAGACCCACTGTAGTCTTTGTAGAGATGGCCAGCAGCCATCTGTTGTGACTGTGCGGGTGCACAATCACCATTGAAGAGTCTTGCGGATATTATAGCAAGTCCATAACCACCACTTGCGCACTCACAAAGTTTTTGGAATTGTCCTTAGAACCAGCAATGCTGTTCATCAGTCCCTTGCTGAATTATCAACACACGTGCAAAGACTAACAGTCCTCTTTTTTTCACATCTTGTGCATATACTATGACCAACAGAAACATGTGCGGTGAAATGTAACTTACAAGTTACTTAATTTGATGAAATCGTGTCAATTACACTTTTATAACATAAGAATACAATAACAAAGGTACAAAATACATCATTAAAAACATAATAATACAGATAACATTTGTAGTTCTAAAATGGTTCAAATGGCTCTGAGCACTATGGGACTCAACTTCTGAGGTCATTAGTCCCCTAGAACTTAGGACTAGTTAAACCTAACTAACCTAAGGACATCACACACACATCCATGCCCGAGGCAGGATTCGAACCTGCGACCATAGCGGTCTCGTGGTTCCAGACTGCACCGCCTAGAACTGCACGGCCACTTCGGCCGGCAACATTTGTAGTAATACAGGCTTTACAAAACAATAGAAATAAACATATACATCAGTGTTACAGGAATTATGACATAAGTAAATACATAAAAGATCAGTATAACTTTTGAAACATCAACTTCACACATGAGCATTAAAAGAAAACAGAATAAATAATGTCTAAGCATCTTTACAAGGTAAATAACATATTATCAGAAAAATTCTACAACATAAATCTTATTAGCTAAACACATACAGACAGGAAAAACACAAATTCACATAATGTAATAACACAAAAATACAGGACATGGTTTGTTTTCAGTGTAACATTTGGTACTGCAGTCCAACCCAAAACTTCATTCCATAGATCTTTCGTCTTATTTCAACATCTGTTTCCACCAAAAAAATCCTATCCAAGCATTTTTTCTGTATTTATATGTTCACATATTTCTTACCTCATTATTTATTTTCCATTATCTTACCTCATCGTTTACTTCCAAGAAAATCCTACCTAAACCTGTTGTCCCTAAACCCTACTTTTTTGTTCATATCCTCTTTCAAAATACTTTTTTGGCCAAACCATTTTCTTATAGCTTCTCAATGCATTTCTTTCCATTCATCACAACTCGTTCTCTTATATAGCCTACCCCATCTTAAGCTAACTTAAATCTACTGAGCTCAGATGCTAAACTAAGAGATGAGGTAATGCAGCAGCACAAAACAATTAACACAAACAGTAATGATAAAAAATGCAAATTGGCAAAGCAAGCAGCATAAATTAGCAAAGCAAATGCAATATTACAACTAATATAAGGCAATGTGCAGCAAACAATAAAAATAAATCATTAGTAAAACAGGCTTAACAGAATAATACAAAGTCAAATTCATTAACACTATGCCTGGCAAACAGCAGCAGCAAATGCAGTAACTTATACCTAAGCATGACATAGCTCAAGCAGAAAAAATATTACACTAAAGATAACAATGCAGATAAGGGAAATGTCTATTCACGTCTTAATGTCTATGTAATTAAAGTGGTGCACCACAACTTATTCTACGAGAAATATTACCAAGTAGTTCAAAAAAAATTGTGTATGCAAGTCCTGTGAAGGGAAATGTCTTTTCGTGCTCCTTCAGTTTTTTTTTAAGTAGATCATAAAGTTATTATTTACTGGATCTGTAGGCATAAAATATCTATATTAGTACATCCATTAAATTTTATTGTAACCAATGCTGCAGTGCAGCTAGAAACTAGATATTAAACAAAATAGGCAAAGCAAGGCGTGAAACGTCATTCACTAGCCATATGGCATTTCATAATGAAGTAAACAGTCTTTCAACTAGCAAGACAATAGACGTGAAATGTTTCTCATCATTTCATTTCAGTTAATAGCATAATCCACAGTGTAATCATATGTTTTCAAGTTTGGGCGTGTCGTATTTGCGATGCTTTCTACAAAGAAATGTCAATAGCGAGGATAATGGCCTCTTTTTTCTCCATCTGTGCCTCTGAAAGACACACACTAACGGCTTTTTTCCAGGCGACTGTCGCGCAGCTGGGTGCTTACAGTGACCTACCTTCTTTGCCGAAATATTTACGACACCAGTTTGCACTACAGTGACAGTCTCATATAAAAAATTTCACAGATCGAGAATTTGCTTTGCAAATGTGTAGAAACAAAATGCTATGAATATAACAGTGTGCAAAAAATTTTCGCCTGCATTGTGATACATTCACGCATTTACACACATTTCATAACTCTTAAAGTACGATTCTCAGCTTATTGATCATAAACATACCTCAACAGCATAATACACATCGTCATCGTAATAATAACAACATAACAGATCAACCGCATCTCAGAATTGTCGCAGCTTCTTTCAATAATTTCAAGACCTTCAATAAAGTCATCTACCTCAAATGTACTTCCAAAATCATGATCCATTACCAAATACATCATTCAAAGCTCTCATAGTATCACAATGGTTCCGAAAAAATATGAGCAGTTCACAAAGTACAGACAAAATACAGTTTCATAAGTGTGAAGTTATCCAACTGTGTAATTATGTAAACATGTGTCACTGATGTAGTAAAAAAAATGTTGTGTTAAATAATCAGATAGCTGTGTATTTCTGTGTTAGAGGAATATGGTACCGATGTGTAAAGTTGTATAAGCAAATACTGTGTTAGCTAGGGCTCCTTGTGCTTGCCACACACATGGTACACAAAGTAAGCATGTACCCCCCTGAGGATTAATGTAATTATACCCTCAGGTGTTACAGATTACAGCAATGGAATGAAGTGTGTCATGGAAAACCTTTGTATCTTTGTAATTCAAAAATCTTTAAAAATAAATGATTTAAGTACAAAATTAATCACTCAAATACGTGTACTGTAGCGCTAAACTGTGCGTCTTGTTGTAAGATAATCTCTGTGGAAGTGTCGTAGTTACCGTCCTCTGTAAGCAAAGTTCTGCTGAAATCAAAGTACTTACCTCATCATAAACGAAAGTGAAATGCTTTGCGTATAGATATCGTAGTTATTACGTACCTTACCGTGATCAAGAAAGTACTATAATGTAACGTATTGTTGCGCTACGAAAAAGGGTGTCTCATTGTAGCTATACCACAAAAGTTACTACTAAAACATGTTTTACTTTCCAGAATAATTCAGAAAAACTGTGCAGATATAAAACAGAAACACCTCAAAAGAAACATTGTAAATGGTCACTCATTAGTAGCGTCGTGATAAAATCGTGTAGCTGTCACATAAACTAACCACTGTGTCATCTGGTATGTCACAGAAAGTACTTTAAATCCAGAATGTATTTTCAAGTAAACCAAAATGTTGCATTAAAATCTCATTAGCAGTGCCAGTATACGTTCTAAGTATGTAAGCCTGATAGTCGTTACGTAATCGTGCAACTAACAAGCAAGAATGTACAAATAACAACACTGTGTTGTCTGCTCACAATAACAATGCATTCATAATTTCTGTTAAAAATGTTCCCTAGGTTCTAGGCTGGATAGTTAACTTCAAAACATTGTTGCATGTTAACAGTTTCTAGTAGTAGCGTGAAGTGAAAAATTTTATGGCAAAGACTAAGTTAAAAAGCAGATTATCTTTCAATAAACGGTTTTACATATGAAATGTGGTGCAATCCTTTACACTTCCTACTATGCAGAGCTCCAGTTTCAACGCAATTACCATGTGGTATATGGTACATCGGTAAAGAATGCTCAAATTTTTCTCAAAGTTAGCGTCTATGTTATTTTTCTCTGTGCCAGCTGGCGCACGTGGCTGCCTGCGGTGTGAGTCATTGTCTGCTATCTCTTTGTTGGCGTGCATCGTTATTGGGATTAGGAGACCTAACTTCTACAAATTCACCTTGACGAGAAGGCCCTGCCCTGTTTGAATCTCGCCAGTTCTGATACAATTCAGGTCTGTCGTTACGATTATATTGTCTGTCGTCATGTCGGTAATTACTGTAATTAATTTCTTGTCGGTGATGTGGTGGAGAACTTCTCCCTGAGTCGTAACTGCACGGAGGACCGTTGCGTCTGAAGTTATTCTGTCTCCCTTGATAATAATTATTTTGGTTCCCATATTGTCTGTTTCTCTGATTGTCTCTGTCATATTCATTACTACGGAAACGCAATCTTTCTCTGTAACTATTATGCTGCCAATGGTTGTTATACGGGTGGTGTCTGTTTTGGTCACGATTTACGTTGTAAAAATAGCCTTGTCGTGTATTATTTCTGTCATCGTGAAATTGTGACAGATGTGACCTATAATTGTTGCGTTCCTGTTTTCGCGTTCCGCGATTGTCAGTGTCAACTTCTAATTCTTGTAAGAGTCCCTGAAAAGCTTCAATGTCGTCTTTGCAACGTCCTGCTAAAATAATATGTCGTAAATGTTCAGGCAATTTGATTAAGCAAATGCGGCTGAGTTCTGAGGGGCTGTAAGGGTTTGACAGATACTGATTCTTGTGCAACAAGTCTTCAAAATATTTCAAAAGACTGGAAAATTCAGATTGTTCGAAATGATTCATCATTATGATGCTATGTTTTACTCGGTCTTGTGTAGCTTGAGACCAATATGCTGAGAGGAAGGCATGATAAAAATCTCCATCACTGTGACAATCGTGAATGACCGATCGCATTCTTTCAGCTGGTTCGTTCTCTAAGTAGCCACACATAAATTCTAATCTGTGCTCTAATGACCAGTTGGGAGGAAAACAATGAGAGAATTTATGGAGCCACGCTTGTGGATGAATTTCGTTGCCAGAATTCTTAAATGCTTTGAATTTACGTGTAGTAATGAACAGCTTATAGTCAAAATCATCGTGTCGGCGAGTAGCATATCGGTCATTGTTACGTCGTGTTGACGGTTCCATCTCAAAATTCGGTGCACCTTGCTAATTTCTTTCATAATTTCCGAAATGCCCCATGTTTCTTTTTCGGCTTTTCCGTATTTCTAAGTCCCTCTTCCCGTGTTGGAGCGCGAGTGTCCTCTGAAATATGTAATTTTTGTATTACTTGTGCCAACTGATCTTGTACTTCCCGGACTTCTCTTTTGTGTTGCGTATTAATTTGATTCTGATTTTGTTTGAATTTCTTAATTTGTTCATACTCTTCTGTGTCAGTGATGGCTACAGGTCTTGTGTCATTCAGATCATCATCTATCTTTGCAGATAAGTTAGTGAACTGATCCGAAAGTTCGGCTACTTTCTCCGATAGTGTACTTATTTCCTCAGTGTGTTTTTCTGAACCAAATTTCAGAGTGTCCATTTGTGTTGAAATCGTATCTACTGTGTCTTTTAAGTTTTCCTGATTTTTTGCAAGTTGCGTAACCAAATCGGTAGATGTAACTGAGTCTTTTTTAGCTTGCAAGGTCTTATCAGTTTGCAGTTCTTTTATGGCTAATTCGTGATTCTGTAATGTATTTTCATGCCGCAAAGAAATAGTTTGGAAATGCTCACAAATTTGTGTTTTTACGTCATTACAGATTTTTTGACATTTCGATTCGATTTTATGTAACTCAGTAGTTAAATCTTCACGTGTTTGTTCAAGCGTATGTTCCACTGAGTCTAACTTTTGAAGCTTGTGTTCCATTGTGTCTAACTTTTGAAGCTTTTGCTGTGTTTGTCTCTGATTTTGTTCCATTGTGTCTAACTGTTGCCGTGTTTGTTTCTGATTTTGTTCCATTTGTTGCATTAATTGCAGTAATAATGTATTAGTGTCTGGAATCTGTTTCTCTATGCTTTTTGGCAGTGCATTTTCACCGGCAACATTCACATTTTGACAAGCAGAAAATGTGTCTTGACTCATTTGAGAAAACGGTGAGGACCCAAAACCTGAGTCTACAGGGTTTGCAACATTGTGTTCTGTCATTTCGGATTCCTGAGGCCAGCTGTTGACGACCGATCGATCGATAATGCTTCCCTGTTCACTACCTGTTTCACTGTCTATACCATTATTTGCCGCCCGCTCCATTTCCCTATGCACTGTTACCAAATTACTACTTCGAATGTCTGTTACTTCATTACACAGCGGTGCTGGTAAGCTACGCTCGTCGTCACTATTATTTCTCTGTTTACTTTGGAGACTAGTGTTACGTTTTTCACACGCCATTATTGTCACAATACTTCACACGATAACACAGAAAAGCACAATTTGAAGAGCAAAAATAAGAGAACACATTAAGATAGCACTGAAAATAATATCTAGTTAATTGCAAGCGCAGCTGCTAAATACTTGATGCAAATCTACATGCATGCGACAACTGTTTTACTGTACAACAATGACAGACTGCAACTACAAAGGAGATTCTCTCTACAATTACGCACTAGCAATAAACAATAGCTACACTAATTACACAAACTACAAGAAAAAATCAGAAGATTCCAGTGAGGTATCCTAGGCAAAGGGTCGACATATGAAACAACCCTTTAGAACAATTTTACATGACTGTGTTTAAACTGACACACAATATTTTTTTTTAGCGCAACGCAATCTGACTTTCGATAATCCCTACAAAAGAATGGTCCTGAATAACATTAACCTATAACTTTCACAAATCACTTACCTCACAAAAATCTTCATTGTTCGAACTACTGCAATAGAGCGAGCACCACTACTGCCAGCTAAATAAAATATTCTAACTACTGAAGGCACTAACTACTGATAGGCATAGTTAGCAAATGAAAGATTTTGATAGAGAACAAACAATGTATTTACCTTAATAGTGTTCAAAAGTCATAATATATATAGCAGTTCATGACATCCATTCTTACAAATTTCAAAACTCCGCCATTTCTCTCCCCACATCCACCACTGCTGGCGGCTCACCTTCAACTGTGCAACGCTACATGCTATTAACATCCAGCTGCCCAACACTACAATGGCAGACAACAATGCAAACCAGCCACAGACTGCACACAGCACAGCCAGTGATTTTCATACAGAGCGCTACGTGGCGTTACCAATATAAAAACCTAAACAGCCTACTTACACACTCAATGTCGAATGCCATTCAATTGAGACCATGATCATAACCTTTAATTGTAAGCATAATGATAAAACATATATGTGACCAGTATCCTGGAATGATTCCGTGTATGCATGGCCTGTGGAGGGAATGATTCACGTTTCCCGCTAACGACAGCAGGCATCCGAATGGAGAGGCCTGTTCGAGTGTAGGAATGTAACTGAGTTAACTTTGCCATTGTCTATACGACCGAACAGTGAACTAATACTTAATATGTGTTGGGCAGCTTTCGTGATCAAGTGGAAATTTGAGAAGATTGTGTATGGAGGTGCGTTTGCGCTGAAAGCGTTATTCCCTCCCATGTAAATTGTTCTGTAGACTGCTTCTGCACCTTTCGCGCCTTTATTTAGTTGAGAGAAGATCGATTGAGGTGGGTGCATCTAGCATGTGGAAGACAAATTTGCCTGTTCTCTAGACATGGGAAAGACCTTAGTTGGTTTGTAAATTATAGGCGTGATTTGGAATCTGTTACATCACCGACATCGGCATTCTATTTGTTTCCAGTTTACAGCATGCTGCACCTCGCTTGGGGTTTGTAGAGAAACGGTTTCCAGTCTACTGTATATCTTGGGAATAATGTTGCGCTAGCGATTGGTAGTACTTGGTATTGAGAAGTATCTCGAAAATGGTCTAATATTATGGCAAACTGTGTGAAAATACGTGTGTTCTTGTAATCCCTGAGTCTAGAGATGTACATAGAAAAGCGAGGAAGCAAGGAAGCATGTTCGGAGCAGAAACAGTAACGCATTTGTGCCGAGGGGAAATGATCCTGAATTTGTAGAACAGTTCTGAGAGCAACTTCGGCCCACTGAGGGTGCTCTGATGTAAAAGGGATGATTTTGTAAGGTGGAGGATATGAACTGTATGTATCCTACAACGACACAGTACATGGTGATATATTGCTGGGTTGGATATCAGTTTCACGCTCTAATATTTGAGCTCCTGATGTGTGATCTGAGGTTTTCCTGGTGTACAGAAATCTTGGAAATTTAAAGTTGGCCTCCATCAGAGATCAATTAGACACCAAGAACACCTGAAGATGGCAAGAGGTCGACTTGCCGAAATATCACGCCTTTTGGACGACACTACCTGGCTGAATACCCAAGAAATTTTCAAGATTCGAGCTCCTGTCCTCAGTGGCAGAGCAGTGTAATTGAGTAAGAGTCTTTCTGTATTTGATGATATGTATGGCACTTTGTGAGGCTTAGTTGTAGGTGCAATATGGTGATCAGTGTAAAGCCGCTGAATGTCAGGTCTGTAGAAAGAAAAAAAAGGCTGACAGTGCTTCCCTAG
Source organism: Schistocerca piceifrons (assembly GCF_021461385.2). Classification (NCBI taxonomy): domain Eukaryota; kingdom Metazoa; phylum Arthropoda; class Insecta; order Orthoptera; family Acrididae; genus Schistocerca; species Schistocerca piceifrons. Next base: position 56,435,698 of record NC_060142.1, on the reverse strand, counting down.
GACTGGGGAGCATCATGACATATAGCCGGTGTGAGTGCAGGTATACCATAATTTTGTCAGGTGCTGTACAGATATAAAAGATAAGTGCAGCATTTGCGTAAAATGTCTATATACTGTATTGTAAAGTTACTGTGGCCTACGGTGTGTAAAATGTGTATATATTGCATTGTAAAATTACTATGCCTGATGTTGTGGCATGACTAGAGAGGATGAATATGTGTTCTATCATGAGGGGCGTATAGATTCAGCACATCGATAACTGCAAGAAAATTTTTATGTGGAAAATTATGTGCGCTATAGATACTGAGATTCGTTCCAGAAGCACAACCGTGAAGAGCATAAATTACGTGTACATTGATCAGTGTCAGAGTGTTGTGGCATTCATAATAATATTTTATTGTATTTAGACTGGTAAATATGTTCCTGGCTTCCAATTTTCTTGCGAGTCTCGTATGTACCTGATGATCTGTAGACAACTTTGTGGGTTTAACTGTCAATGCAATTTAGCGATCTGTGCAAGAGAATTTTATTACTGAATGTCCCATCTACAGAAACAAAGTACAGGTGGATGGTGCCTCAATACCAGCGGCATCAGTAATTCGACAGGTAAATTCGATAAGAGCCAATCATAGTGCTCGATTCATTCACATCCTTTGTGCTGTGATATAGGAGCCTCTACATAGCGCAGGGAACGTTTGTGTGTGTTGAAAGCAGGAAGGGTAACACGTGATGGAGTGGGTACCACGTTAGGTCCCCGAGGAAGACTGCATTCGACGTTATTCTGCGTAATTTTCGTAAACAGATTCTGTTAGGGCAAGAATTTTGGTGCATATAAGCTGAGACATCAAGAAAGTGTGCGTTAACTGTTTCTGGGACACTATACAATTTCCTCGAGGTCGACTCGGTTACTGTTTTTTACATAGTCACGTGACATGAGTATAAGATTTAGAACCTTGTTAGATGCGTTTGCAAGGGTTTGTAGCTACTCTGTCATCAACGATAAAAACACGTGCTGCCCGGAGGTGTCTCGCATATGGGGACTGCCTGAGCGCACTTTGGAGTTCTGTGACGTCAGTATAACAGTGACTGTATACTCGAAAATAGAGGCAACTTTCACCTGTGTCTGGCGCCTAGGTGATCACATATTTCACGAGGAATTTCTCAGCTGCCAAATATGAAGGTCATGTCACCACCTCATGCTTGCAGGACCTAATTGTCGTCTGTGTGTGGTTTGACAGTTGATGGATGCATCACTTTGCGGGGGATACCGTTAACCTTGTGTGCGGTCTAGTGGACAGGGAGTGGTGGAGGGTGCTTGCGCGCATCTGTTGGATTATATTGTGAGCAGGTCTGTAGGCTGTGTTATTTGGACATCTCACGATTTCATGTCTGCACATCAGTCTACTGAATTGTTTAAGAGTGGTGGAACAGTTTTTGTATAGCACAATCTGTGACCTCTGTATATGCATCACACACACACGTCACGAGCAACGGAACAGCATGAACTGTAACTTTAGTATAGGTGTCACACACATATCACGAGTGGTGGAACAGCACGATCCGCACTTCAGAGGCATCCCATTAGAATGGCGAGAGAAAGCAAGCAACTGAACAGATGAGAGGGTGATAGTGCACTCTGGTGGTGGTGCTGTGCACTAGGTCGGTTGGGCTCTGTACCTCGTGGCGAACACACTGGATGGGGGTAGTCGCTCAAATGGTTTAAATAGAGATTGCTGCATGATTTCGACAGTTGACGATTATCAAGGATGTTTGCAGAGTCTTTTATTGGTTCGCATGTCTTTAATCTGTGTGACATGACCCCAAGCATGTCAGAGGGTGTGTTTTCTGTCAGTGTGATAAATATACTCCATTCCTAAATAAATTGTTCCATAATAAATAAAGCACGCTCCTTCCTCTCTCCAGCAGCGCAGTGCAGGCTGAGTACTTCTCCCACGAATCCCTAGGAGGAGGTGGCAGTCGGGTGACTTAGGTTAGTGGAGGTAGTCGAAGTGTCCTCTCTTTCGCACCATTTTCTTAGGGTAGCAGAGGTAGCTCAATTGACCTATCTTCCCGCCAAAATTCAAACATCCCGCCAGGGGTTGTGGCAATTGCGTCATCAACTACTGTCACGGCCACCATCTTGGATGACCTCACGCGCTGTGCACGTAAGTACACGTTAGTGCACGTTAGTACACATTAGTGCACGTTAGCCCCCCAACATGGGGGACATGGCGGTCAGTTGAGGATCGGGGTGGAGACGTTAACTATTTCCGTCCAAGTCCAGGTGGGCATTGCACTCGCGAAAATGCTTTCCAAGTTCACAGTAGCTCTCTCTTGTGGTATCAATACGTACAAGGCCTAATGGTGTATACACTGTTTACCGCCATCTTGGATAATGGTACTTGCATCATGGCCGCCATCTTGAATGACAGCGCTCTCTGGTGGTGGCGCTGTGTCCTAAGTCAGTTGGTTCAACTGGCTCTGAGCACTATGCGACTTAACTTCTGAGGTCATCAGTCGCCTAGAACTTAGAACTAATTAAACCTAACTAAACTAAGGACATCACACACATCCATGCCCGAGGCAGGATTCGAACCTGCGACCGTAGCGGTCGCGCGGTTTCTGACTGAAGCGCCTAGAACCGCTCGGCCACCGCGGCCGGCTAAGTCAGTTGGGATCCGGACTTCATGGTGAACACACTGGACAGCTGTGCTGCATGAAATTGTGTAAAGACTGGTGCATGCAACATAAAGACTTACGTCCAGCACTGGTTGAGTCCTTTTCCCACGAATTCTTAGGAAGAGGTGGCAGTTGGGTGACTGAGGTTAGTCCAAGTGTCGTTTCTTTCGCGCCATTTTCTTAGCTTAGTAGAGATACGCTAAATGACCTTTATTTACCGCCAAAATTCAAATTTGGCGCCACTTCATAGGAAGAAATGGCGGTCGGGTGACTTAGGGTAGTGGAGGTAGCCCAAGTGACCTATCTTCTCGTTATTTTCTTAGGTTAGTAGAGATAACTGTAGTGTGATGCATTATCCTGTTGGAAATTTGAACTTCCTGCACTTCTGAGGCGCAGGGATGTGGCACTTTCCCACCAAAATTCAAACTTCCCGCCAAAATTCGCCAATTTGGATATCAGAGCCGCCATATTGGATGACGTCGTGCACTGTTACCAAGTCTACAAGTCCCATCTTAGATGACATCACCTCGGCCATCTTGGATACATCTGGCAACAATGCAGAGTGGCGCAGAATGCAGGTTGTTTCATTAATCGTATCATCAATTAAAAGGTAATGTTTACTTCTTAGAGTCTCTCTACCTGCTCTTCAGCTAAAAACTATTATTCTTTCCCCTGATGTGTTGTCGCTTCTAAAAACTTTGCATCCATCATTCATAGCTAGTAACTCTGTCTTAACATCAGTTTCTTCTATTGTCTGCGGATTTCTCTCATTCGCCTATGATTTTTCCCGCTGGTAGTATAAAGTTCTCTTCGTTGCTTGCTTCTCGGGCATTTCAGTGACAGAATCATACCCTCGATTATGCAGGCAACCCAGTGGTGCTGAGGGGCCCTTTTCTTCGTCTGGTTCAAAGCCTTCCTTACTTCCAACCGAGCTTCATCTGGAGCTCCACACTGATGTTCGAGTGGATAAAGCACCAACGAATCCTCGGTTTTAAGCATTCCCTGGCAGTGGTTTCTCTCTTGAACAACGACACGTCACAGTCCCGTCTCCTCTCGTTCCCTTCATTTGTAAGAATAGCCTTCATAGTAGTAACACGACTTACCGTGAATGGTAGTTGAAACTACTATATCGGAACTATTGAGACAGAAATACACAAGTCGCATGATGTCGACTCTACGACAGTGTCTGGGGAGCAGGTAGTTTAGGGTAATTACTTTGGTCCGGACGCAGCTAATCCGTGACACAAAGGGAGCAGGTATTGTGCGCAGATTTCAGAGACTTCTGGTTGGGCGCAAATTTCACTGAGAGCAGTTTTCATGGATTGGTTTTGGTAGGCTTCCCTGAGTGATGTCGTCATTCTGCAAGGCACAATGGATCAACACAAGCACGCATCAATCCTTGGGGACCATGTCCACTCCTACGTGCAATTTGTATTTCCTAAGCATCACGGCATCTACCAGCATGACACGCAACGTATCACAAACCTCACAATGAACCCGCATGGGCATCAGGATGAGTTTCCCATACTACCGTGGCCACCAAACTTCACAGATTTAAACGCAATCGAGAATCTGTGGAAACACCTGTATGGGGTTGTACGCGCCTTTGATCCTCAACCGAGAAACCTGGCGTGGCTGGCCACAGCACTGGAGTCTCCATGGCCCCACATCACAGTCGGTACCTTCCAGAATCTCATTGTCTCTCTTCCTGCATGTCTCTCATCTGTTTGTGTTGCAAAAGGTGATTATTCAGGCTTTTAATAGGAGGTCACATTAATGTGACTGGACAGCATATTTATCTTCTGTACTGTACTGTACTGCAGCAGTTCTTTCTATACAGGGTGTTACAAAAAGGTACGGCCAAACTTTCAGGAACCATTCCTCACACACAAAGAAAGAAAATATGTTATGTCGACATGTCCGGAAATGCTTATTTTCCATGTCAGAGCTCATTTTATTACTTCTCTTCAAATCACATTAATTATGGAATGGAAACACACAGTAACAGAACGTGTAAGTAGGCAGTTTAGGTTTTCTTATTGGTAACGCCACGCAGCGCTCTGTGTGAGAATCACTGGCTGTGCTGTGTGCAGTCTGTGGCTAGTTTGCATTGTTGTCTGCCATTGTAGTGTTGGGCAGCTGGGCTGTTAACAGCACGTAGCGTTGCGCAGTTGGAGGTGAGCCGCCAGCAGTGGTGGGTGTGGGGAGAGAAATGGCGGAGTTTGGAAATTTTTAAGACTGGATGTCATGAACTCCTATGTATATTATGATTTTTCAACACAATTAAGGTAAATAAATTGTTTGTTCTCTATTAAAATCTTTCATTTGCTAACTATGCCTATCAGTAGTTAGTGCCTTCTGTAGTTTGAATCTTTTATTTAGCTAGCAGTAGTGGCGCTCGCTGTATTGCAGTAGTTCGAGTAACGAAGATTTTTGTGAGGTAAGTGATTTGTGAAAGGTATAGGTTAATGTTAGTCAGGGCCATTCTTTTGTAGGGATTATTGAAAGTCAGATTGCGTTGCGCTAAAAATATTGTGTGTCAGTTTAGTGTTGATCAGTATAGGTAAAGAGCGAAATGTCTGAGTACGTTCAGTTTTGCTCAGCTGTTTGAAAATCAAATAATGTAAGAAATTTATCAGCACAGTAATTCAATAATTTTTCTAAGGGGACGTTTCATATGTCGACCCTTAGCCGAGGATACCTCACTGGAATCTTCTGACTTTTTCTTGTAGTTTGTGTAATTAGTGTAGATTTTGTTTATTGCTAGTGCGTAATTGTAGAGAGAATCTCCTTTGTATGTGCAGTATTTCATTGTTGTACAGTAAAACAGTTGTTGCATGCATGTAGATTTGCACCAAGTATTTCGCAGCTGCGCTTGCAATTAACTAGATATTATTTTCAATGCTATGTTAATGTGTTTCGTTATTTTGCTCTTCAAATTGTGTTTTTCTGTGTTGTCGTGTGAAATATTGTGACAATAATGGCGTGTGAAAAACGTAACACTAGGCTCCAAAGTAAACTGAGAAATAATAGTGACGACGAGCATAGCTTATCAGCACCACTGTGTAATGAAGTAACAGACATTCAAAGTAGTAATTTGGTAATAGTGCATAGGGAAATGGAGGGGGCTGCAAATAATGGTGTAGACAGTGAAACAGGTAGTGAACAGGGAAGCATTATAGATCGATCGGTCGGCAATAGCTCGCTTCAGGAATCCGAAATGACAGAACACAATATTGCAAGTACTGTAGACTCAGGTTTTGGGTCCTCACCGTTTTCTCAAATGAGTCAAGACACATTTTCTGCCTGTAAAAACGTGAATTTTGCCGGTGAAAATGCACTGCCAAAAAGCATAGAGAAACACATTCCAGACACTAATACATTATTACTGCAATTAATGCAACAAATGGAACAAAATCAGAGACAAACACAGTAAAAGCTTTAAAAATTAGACACAATGGAGCAACACCAGAGACAAACACAGCAACAGTTAGACACGATGGAACAAAATCAGAGACAAACACAGTAACAGCTTCAAAAGTTAGACTCATTGGAACAAACTCTTGAACAAACACGTGAAGATTTAACTACTGAGTTACATTAATTCGAATCTTAATGTCAAAAAGTCTGTAATTACGTAAAAACACAAATTTGTGAGGATTTCCAACCTATTTTTTCGCGTCATGAAAATGCATTACAGAATCACGAAGCAGCCATAAAAGAACTGCGAACTATTGTTCATGAAAATCACGACACCTTGCAAGCTAAAATTGACTCAGTTGCATCTACCGATTCGGTTACGCAACTTGCAAAAACTCAGGAAAACTTAAAGTACACAGTAGATTCGATTTCAACACAAATGGACACTCTGAAACTTGGTTCAGAAAAACACACTGAGGAAATGTGATCACTATCGGAAAAAGAAGCCGAACTTTCGGATCAGTTCACTAACTTATCTACGAAGGTAGATGATAATCTGAATGACACAAAACCGATAGTCTTTAATGACACAGAAGAGTGCGAACAAATTAGGAAATTCAAACAAAATCAGAATCAAATTAATACGCAGCACCTAAGAGAAATCCGGGAAGTACAAGATCAGTTGACGCAGGTAATACAAGAATTACGTATTTCAGAGGCCACTCGCGCTCCAATACAGGAAGAGGGACATACAAATACGGAACAGCCACAAAATAATAACTCGGGGCACATCGGAAATTATGAAAGAAATTGGCAAGGTACACCGAATTTTGAGATGGAACCGCCGAAACTACGTAACAATGACCGACATTCGACTAGCCGACATGATGATTTTGACTATAAGCTGTTTATTACTACACGTAAATTCAAAGCATTTAAGAATTCTGGCAACGACATTCATCCATAAGCGTGGCTCCATCAATTCTCTCATTGTTTTCCTCCCAACTGGTCATTGCAGCACAGATTAGAATTTATGTGTGGCTATTTAGAGAATGAACCAGCTGTAAGAATGCGATCGGTCATTCACGATTGCCACAGTGAAGGAGAATTTTATCATGCCTTCCTCTCAGCATATTGGTCTCAAGCTACACAAGACCGAGTAAAACATAGCATCATAATGATGAATCGTTTCGAACAATCTGAATTTTCCAGTCTTATGAAATATTTTGAAGACATGTTGCATAAGAATCAGTATCTTTCAAACCCATTCAGCCCCTCAGAACTCACCCGCATTTGCTTAATCAAATTACCTGAACATTTGCGACATATTATTTTAGCAGGACGTTGCAAAGACGACATTGAAGCTTTTCAGGGACTCTTACAAGAATTAGAAATTGACACTAACAATCGCGGAACGCGAAAACAGGAACACAACAATTACAGGTCACATCCGTCGCAATTCCGCGATGAAAGAAATAATAACTGGACACGACAAGACTATTCTCACAACACAAATCGTGACCAAAACAGACACCACCCGTATGACAACCGTTGGCAGAGCAGTAATAATTACAGGGAAAGATCACCTTTCCGAGTTAGTGAATATCACAGAGACAATCAGAGAAACAGACAATATGGGTACCAAAATAATTATTATCAAGGGAGACAGAATAACTTTAGACGCAACGGTCCAGCGCGCAGTTACGATTCAGGGAGAAATTCTCCACCACATGACCGACAAGAAAGGAACTATGGAATCTACCGACATGACGACAGACGATATGATCGTAACGACAGAGCTGAATTGCATCAGAACTGGCGGGATTCAAACAGAGCAGGGCCCTATCGACAAGACGAATTTGTAGAAATTAGGTCTCCAAATCCCAATAACGACGCGCGCCAACAAAGAGACAATAGGCAATGACTCATACCGCTGGCAGCCACAAAACGTACGTATGAAACTGACGACGCAGCTGCCGTAGCTAGTAATTACGTAAGAATGGAAGACATTAGAGACATCTTACTCCAGGAACACGACGTAAAACATAACAACATTGCATATCCTGTGATTCACATTACAGTAAATGACGTAAAATTTACGGCAGTACTTGACTCTGGCAGTCCCATTTCAGTAATTAGTGAAACAGCCTTTAGCAAATGCAACAAATCGAACGATTGTCCCACACTTCCGTTACGTAAGATTAAATTACAAGGTGCAATCTTTGGAAAAAGTGTAGATGTATGCCAACAAACCAACTTAGAATTCTTTTGTCAAAGCCACAGCTTCTCTATGAACTTTCTTATTGTTCCATTATTGTCGACAGAAATTATATTGTGAGTAGACTTTTTGAATGAATACAAAGTAATCTTAAACTTTCACGATGCTGAAATAAGTTTAGAGAAAGAAGGTAGGTCAATAGTTTTGAAATTTGAAGATTGGCTCTCAAACCATGACGAAGAAATTAATCGGCTTTACCTTTTGTTAGACAACAGTTCGGAATTTTCTACGGAACTAGACACTAACAATCACTCTGCAAGTACTGACAGGGATGATATCGACGGCATATTTGAAACTAATGAGTTAATTCAGAATAAAATTCAAGCAATTGAGAATTGTAATGACACTGATAGGCAGGACCTTTTTGAGATTTTACAACCACATTCCACAGTTTTTACTCACAAAACAGGAACAATCAAGGGATTTCAATACCAATTTCGTGTTCGTGAGCATACTAAATTTTGTGTTAGACCATACGTAATTCCAGCACATTATAGGGACCGTGTTAGAACAGAAATACAATCTATGCTTGACGAGGGCATTATTGAGCCTGCAGTAAGCTCATACAACAATCCATTACATGTTGTTGAGAAGAAAAATGGATCGATCAGGCTTGTCTTAGATTCGAGACAAATCAATACTATCATTATTCCTGAAACAGAGAGGCCGCAAACGTTGGAAGAACTTCTTCAAAATTTTAATGGTGTAAAATTGTTGATCTCAGATCCAGCTTTTATCAGATCCAACTTCATCCAGAATGTAGAAAATACACAGCTTTCCTTTGTTTCGGCGTTTGTTATCAGTTTCGGAAACTTCCTTTTGGTTTGAACATTTCTTCAGCAGCATTCATTCGCGGGCTAAATTCCATATTACCTGAGTTCTTAAAACGTCACATCACCTTACATGTGGACGATATTCTAATAACAGAAGCTTCATGGGAACAACATAATCGCATCCTCAACAGTTTGTTACGTATTTTTGCAGAATCTGGAATTACAGTTAACTTGGAAAAGTCTGAATTCGGTAGGACAAAGGTGAAGCTTTTGGGACATATTATTTCTTCTGAAGGCATTCAGCCGGATCCTGAAAAGTTAGAAGCAATCAGAGCCATTCCAGTTCCATCCACAAAAAAACAAGTCCGCAGTTTTCTAGGTCTCGTAAATTTTTACCGTCGTTTTCTGAATATGCAAATTCTTGTTACACCAAAACTTTGTTCTCTCACTGGAAAAAATACTATTTGGAACTGGGACGAACAAGCACAGTTGGAATTCAATTCTTTGAAAGAATCGCTACTTAACGCGCCAATACTAGCACATCCAGATCTGTCACAAGATTTCTGCCTTAGCACGGATTCTTCTAAAGTCGGTCTTGGTGCCCATTTATTTCAAGAAGCCATAGAAAATGCCACTACCGTTCAGAAAACGATTGCTTTTGCTAGCCGAGTGCTAACAAAATCTGAAAAAATTATTCCGTTACTGAATTAGAAGCTTTAGCTATCGTTTGGGCATTTAACAAATTCTGTTTCTTTCTTTCTGGTAAGCACATAAAAGTATACAGTGATCATCGTGCATTACAATTTCTTATGTCTTCAAAATTAAATCATGACAGGTTAAAACGTTGGGCATTGTTTCTGCAAGAATTCCACTTCACAGTAGTCTACATTCCCGGCAAGGACAACATTGTTGCGGACGCACTGTCACGCGCACCGGCTGGGCTTGAGAAAAGTAACACAGAAGGCAACCTCGAGAAAAATTTCAGTATTCTTTACATTCAGAGAGTCGCCTTTGAAAACTTCATCACCACATCTTTAAAGGACATTGCTCATGAACAAGGTAAAGATCCGATTTGGAAAGACATCAAAAGTAAATGGCATGAAAAGACGCACACTGAGATTTGGCATTATTATCTGGTTAGAAACAACATACTCTTCAAACGCTGCACTGTTGATGACAAGCTGTGGGTACTTTGTATACCTGAAGATTTTGTTAATAAGCTCATTTGGTACATTCATTTAAGCTATGCACATTTTGGCCCACGAAAATGTTATCATATTCTTTGGACGACTTGTTATTTTAACAATATGGAAAAGAGAATTCGAAGAGTCTTGTCTATTTGTAAACTTTGTCAAAAGGCAAACCATCTACTATCTCACATCGTGCTCCATTGTTTCCTATCATTCCTTCTAAATTAAAAGAATTTGCTGCTGTTGATTTCTTGGGACCCCTTGTCAGAACATCGAATGGATTTTCGTACGTTCTAGTTGCTGTTGAACTTACTTCAAAATTTGTTTCTTTCACTCCGTTACGTAAAGCCACTGGACGGTCTGTATCCAACGCCTTTGTTAAATATTTCTTACGTGAAGTTGGCCACGTTGCTTAAGTCATTTCAGATAACGGACCGCAATTCAGATCTGCTATTTGGTCACGCATGCTTCGGAATCATAAAATCAAACCTGTTTTTATTTCATTGTACCCACCACATTGTAACCCCTCCAAACGGATTATGAACGAAATCAATAAGCTTTGCAGACTTTATTGTCACAGAAAGCATCAGCATTGGGACAGATATTTACACTTATTTCAAAACGTGCTGAATGAAATGCCTCACGACTCCACTGCTTTACCACCTACTCTTGTACTGAAGAATGAAGAACCACCGAACAGAATCAGAGAGCTTGTACCTTTCCCGAATACACGTAAACTTCGACACAAAGACGTAATTGATTTGGCTATCACAAATATAAAATCTGCAGCAGACAAAAGGAGAAAACTACACGGTAAAGCAAATGCAAAGAAATTATATATTGGTCAGAAAGTTCTCATTAAAGCTCATTCATTGTCACATAAGAAGAAACACTTGAGTCACAAATTCTTTCTAGTTTACAATGGACCTTACAGAATCCGACGTATACCACATGATAATTGCGTTGAAGTTGAAACTCTGCGTACTAGGAAGAGTAAAGGTTTACACCACATTTCACATGTAAAACCGTTTATTGAAAGATAATCTGCTGTTTAACTTTGTCTTTGCCATATAACTTTTCACTTTACATTACTAGTATGCTTTGTCAGACTTAGAATCTGTTAACATGCAACAATGTTTGAAGTTAAATATCCAGTCAAGAACCAAGAGAACTTATTTCAACAGATATTACGAATGCATTGTTATAGTGAACAGACGACACAGGGTTGTTATTTGTACATTCTTGCTTGTTAGTTGCACGATTACGTAACGACTATAAGGCTCACATACTTAGAACATTTACCAGTACTGCTAATGAGATTTTAATGCAACATTTTGGTTTACTTGAAAATACATTCTGGATTGAAAGTACTTTCTGTGGGATACCAGATGACACAGAGGTTAGTTTATGTGACAGCTACACGATTTTATCACGACACTACTAATGAGTGACAATTTAAAATGTTGCTTTTGCGGTGTTTCTGTTTTATATCTGCACAATTTTTCTGAATTATTCTGGAAAGTAAAACATGTTTTAGTAGTAACTTTTGTGGTATAGCTACAATGAGACAGCCTTTTCGTAGCACAACAATACGTTACAGCACAGTACTTTCTTCATCACGGCAAGAAGCATAATAACTAAGATATCTATACGCAAAGCATTTCACTTTTGTTTATCATGAGGTAAGTACATTGGCTTCTGCAGAACGTATCTTTCGGAGGACGATAACTACGACACTTCCACAGAGATTATCTTACAGCAAGACGCACATTTAGCGCTACAGGACACGTATTTGAGTGATTAATTTTGTACTTCAATCATTTATATTTAAAGATATTTGAAGTACAATAATACAAAGGTTTTCCGTAATACATTTCATTCCGTTGTTGTAATCTGTAACACCTGAGGGTATAATTTCATTAATCCTCAGGGGCTGCACGCTTACTTTGTGTACCATGTGTTTGGCAAGCACAAGGAGCCCTAGCTAATATGGTATTTGCTTATACAACTTTACACATTGGTACCATATTTCTCTAACACACAAATTACACAGCTATCTGATCATTTAACTGAGAGATAAACTTTTTTTTACTACATCAGTGACACATGTTTACGCAATTACATAGTTGGGTAACTTCACACTTACGAAATTGTATTTTGTCTGTACTTTGTGAACTGTTGATATTTTTTCGGACCCATTGTGATATTATGAGAACTTTGAATGATATATTTGGTATGGGATCACGATTTTTAAAGTATGTTTGAGGCAGCTGACACCTTTGACATGAGCAGAGAATTTTTTTTAGGCTTTGAAATTATTGGAGGAAGTTATGACGATTTTGAGAGTTGACTGAGGTGTTATGATGTTATTATTACGATGACTATGTGTATTATGCTGTTGCGGTATGTTTATGATCAATAAGCTAATGCTATATGAGTTATTTGAATATGCTACATATCTGTTATGATGAAATATTGAAGAAGTGTTGATGAATAAGGTAAGGAATAACGAGTAGTGGTTAGGGACTCTGACTTGTGAAAAAGGATGTTGGAAACCAAGAATCGTACTTTAAGAGTTATGAAATGTATGTAAATGCATGAATGTATTACAATGCCGGCGAAAATTTTTTGGACACTGTTATATCAATAGGATTTTGTTTCTACAGATTTGTAACCCAAATTCTTGACCTGTGAAATATTTTTATATGAGACTGTCACTGTAGCGGAAACTGCCATCGTAAATATTTCAGCAAGAAAGGTAAGTGACGTTGGCGTAATGCGTTTTGGGTGCCCAGCTGAGAGGTAGACGTCTGACAAAAGAAAGCCATTAGGTGCAAAAAAAAAAGAGGCCATTATCCTCGCTATTGACATTCCTTTGTAGATAGCATCGCAAAGATGACACGCTCGAACTTGAAAACATATGATTACACTGTGGAGCTCTTAATTTATGATATTTACTAAAATGCCTAATGAAATGATGAGAAACATTTTACATCCATTGTCTTTCTAGTTGAGACATTGCTCATTTTGTTTAATATCTAGTTTCTAGCGGCACTGCAGCAATGGTTAAAATAAAATTTTATAAATGTACTAATATAAATATTTTCTGTCTACAGATCGAGTAAATAATAATTTTTTCCAAACAAATGAGGGAGCACAAAAAGACACTTACCTTCACAGGAACTGCATACATAATTTTCTTTTCAAGTACTTGCTAATTTATTTTGTAGAATAAGTTGTGGTGCACCACTTTAATGATATAGATATTAGATGTGAATAGACATATCCCTTATTTGCATTGTTGTCTTTAGTGTAATATTTTTTCTGCTTGATCTTTGCCATGCTTAGGTATTAGTTATAGCATTTGCTGCTGCTATTTGCCATGCATAGTGCTACTGAATGTCACTTTGTATTACTCTGTTAAGCTAGTTTTACTACTGATTTATTTTTCTTGTTGCTGCACATTGGCTCATATTAGTTGTAATGTTGCGTTGCTTGGTAATTTAGATTTACTGTGGCTTGCTTTGCAATTTTCCATTTTTTTGGTCATTGCTGTTTGTTTTAATTGTTTTGTGCTGCTGCATTGCCTCTTCCCTTAGTTTAGCATCTGAGCTCAGTAGATTTAAGTTAGCTTAAGAGAGGGTAGACTATATAAGAAACTAACTATGATGAATTGGAAGAAATGCATTGAGAAGCTATAAGAAAATGGTGTGGCCAAAAAAAGAATTTTGAAAGAGGATATGAACAAAAAAAGTAGGGTTTAGGGACAACAGGTTTAGGTAGGATTTTTTTGGAAATAAATGTTGAGGTAAGATAATGGTAAATAAATAATGAGGTAAGAAATGTGTGAACAGAATACAGAAAGCATGCTTGGATAGAATTTTCTTGGCTGGAGCAAAATGTCGAAGTAAGAGGAACGATCTATGGAATGAAGTTTTGGGTTGGACTGCAGTACCAAATGTTACACTGAAAACAAACCCTACCCTTTCCTCTTGTGTTATTCTGCTATGTGTTTGTGTACTCTTGTATATTTGTGTTTTTCCTGTCTTTATGTGTTTAGCTGATATGAGTTATGTTGTGGATTTTTTCTAATAGTATGTTTTTTCTTTGTAAAGATGTTTAGACATTATTTATTCTGTTTTGTTTTAATGCTCATGTGTGAAGTTGATGTTTCAAAAGTTATTCTGATCTTTTATGTATGTACTTATGTCATAATTCCTGTAACGCTGATGTATCTGTTTATTTCTATTCTTTTGTGAAGCCTGTACTACTACAAATTTATCTGTATTGTTATGTTCTTTAATTATGTATTTTGTACCTTTGTTATTGTATTCTTATGTTATAAAATTGTAATTGACACCAGTTCATCATATTAAGTAACTGGTAAGTTTCATTTCACTGCACACGTTTCTGTTGGTCATAGTATATGGACAATATGCGAGAAGTAGGGACTGATAGTGTTTGCACATGTGTTAATAATTCAGCAAGCGACTGGATAACAGCATTGCTGGTTCTAAGGACATTTCAAACAAATATTTTGTGAGTGGACATGTGGTGGTTTATGGACTTGCTATATTCTCCGCAAGACTCTTCGATGGTGATTGTGCACCTGCACAGTCGCAACAGGTGGCTGCTGGCCGTCTCTACAAGGACTACAGTGTGTCTGCATCTTTGATGACCCACCAGTACCATTATTTCTACAAGGACTGCAAAGGGTCTGCACCTCTGGTGGCCCACCAATACCATACTCTCTACCAGGACTACAGTGGGTCTGCTCTGTGATGACCTACCTACCAATATTCTTGAAAACGTCGAATGAGTCTGCTGCGGGTTTGCTCTGTTGTGGCCCATTACCCGTCTGCATGTCAAGAGTCAGCACTGTCTTTCCGTTGGAAGGACAACACTACTTCTTCAAGACTGCATGGAAATCCACTACTTCTGTGTGCATTTTCTTTTACTGCTCAGACTTTGAGAAAAACACTGCAATTTTACTGTGATGAATGATCAGGACTGTCTTTATGGACTGTGAAAAAATTTTAGCTTTTGACCAACAATGTATCAATAAGTGTGTGCATTTGATATGTTTGTTATTGTAATTATGAAAAATTTTATCAAATCATTATTGGCCACTGCCCAAAACAATTTGTAAAATTTTTTGTGGGGAGCATGGGGGCTATGTAAGTAAGCTGTTTAGGTTTTCTTATTGGTAACGCCACGTAGCGCTCTGTGTGAGAATCACTGGTTGTGCTGTGTGCAGTCTGTGGCTAGTTTGCATTGTTGTCTGCCATTGTAGTGTTGGGCAGCTGGGCTGTTAACAGCGCGTAGCATTGCGCAGTTGGAGGTGAGCTGCCAGCAGTGGTGGATGTGGGGAGAGAAATGGCGGAGTTTGGAAATTTTTAAGACTGGATGTCATGAACTCCTATGTATATTATGATTTTTCAACACTATTAAGGTAAATACATTGTTTGTTCTCTATTAAAATCTTTCATTTGCTAACTATGCCCATCAGTAGTTAGTGCCTTCAGTAGTTAGAATCTTTTATGTAGCTGGCAGTAGTGGCGCTCGCTGTATTGCAGTAGTTCGAGCAATGAAGATTTTTGTGAGGTAAGTGATTTGTGAAAGGCATAGGTTAATATTAGTCAGGGTCATTCTTTCGTAGGGATTATTGAAAGTCAGATTGCGTTGTGCTAAAAATATTATGTGTCAGTTTAGTGTTGATCAGTATAGGTAAAGAGCGAAATGTCTGAGTACGTTCAGTTTTGCTCAGCTGTTTGAAAATCAAATAATGTAAGAGATTTATCAGCACAGTAATTCAATAATTTTTCTAAGGGGTCGTTTCAAACGTACCAGCGTGACTTCAAACACTTTGTTACAGGAAATGTTGAAAAAGTCCTCCGTTAGCGAGGATACATGAATCCACCCTCCGTCCCATGGAATCCCTGATGCGCTGATACTGCCCTGGAGAATGGCGTATTGTATCACAGCCATCCACAATACCAGCACGAAGAGGCTCTACATTTGGTACCGGGGTTGCGTAGACAAGAGCTTTCAAATGCCCCCATAAATGAAAGTCAAGAGGGTTGAGGTCAGGAGAGCGTGGAGGCCATGGAATTGGTCAACCTCTACCAATCCATCGGTCACCGAATCTATTGTTGAGAAGCGTACGAACACTTCGACTGAAATGTGCAGGAGCTCCATCGTGCATGAACGACATATTGTGTCGTACTTGTAAAGGCACATGTTCTAGCAGCACAAGTAGAGTATCCCGTATGAAATCATGATAACGTGCTAAATTGAGCGTAGGTGGAAGAACATGGGCCACAATCAAGACATCACCAATAATGCCTGCCCAAACGTTCACAGAAAATCTGTGTTGATGACGTGATTGCACAATTGCGTGCGGATTCTCGTCAGCCCACACATGTTGATTGTGAAAATTTACAATTTGATCACGTTGGAATGAAGCCTCATCTGTAAAGAGAACAGTTGCACTGAAATGAGGATTGACACATTGTTGGATGAACCATTCGCACAAGTGTACCCGTGGAGGCCAAACAGTTGGTGATAGTGCCTGCACAGGCTGCACATGGTACGGAGACAACTGGTTCTCCTGTAGCACTCTCCATACAGTGAGGTGGTCAACGTTATCCTGTACAGCAGCAACTTCTCTACCGCTGACATTAGGGTTATTTGTGTGTGAGGAATGTTTCCTGAAAGTTTGGCCGTACCTTTTTGTAACACCCTTTATATGGTCCAAGTTTCCTCGAGCTATGTTAACTGCTACTGGCACATCAAGCAAACATTACCTCCGTCCTTAAGTTTTGCACACCAATGTTGATTACTTCAGATGAAAATTGTATTGCATAGTACAACCGAAACTCCTATGTACCAAATGTTGGTTCTGATGTAACAGACACTTTTGGTCGCTACAAAATACTGCTAAAAATTATCTGTCCGTTTTCATATCAATTTTTTTACTTACACGTACTTTAGAAGTTTTCTTCGTGTAGTTCAAGTTTTTGTTCTTGGTTTATCTTTAAGAAATTACCCTCAATCTTACTAGCATGTAGGCCTGTTTTCAGTTAGAAGCATCTGTTATTCGTAGTAACATAATACACTGCTGGCCACCGTAAATGCAACACCCTGAAGGAAGCATCTGAATCAAGTGAAATTTACACCATGGGTTTGCAGCGATGAGATATGCAACTGATTAGAATTTCAGCGCAGACGCACATCACGCGCGCCTGTGGCGCCACCCCTGCCCTTCCGCGCATGTCCTAACACGTTAGCATACACTTTGCGTAATACTGCCTCATCAGTTCTCAAAATTTCATTAGGAATATTGTCCTTCTAGTTTCCTAACGTTACTGTGTTATTTACGTACACTATTCCCTTTAGACCACTCAACAGATAAAACTCATACATGGTTATGTCCGGTGAACGTGGCAGCCACAGTTCTTCGCTCTCAATCCTTTATTCTGTGAATCTTTCATGAATTTGTAAGAACGACTGGGGTGAAGTGTGAGAGGTCATTAAATCCTGTTTAAAGACATCGTAAGTACGTTCATGGGGGTCAACTGTACGTAAAATTCCTCAAAGATTCGCACTTCACAACAGTATGTACTGTCGTTTTACAAAATATGGTACCAAAAGTCCGACTTGCTGACACGGCACACCACACTCCATTGACTAATGTAGAGCAGTATCTGGTATTCTGGGAATTCACATGTCCTGTGAGATGGAACTTGGTTCCATCACTCTTGAAATACAGCAGCACTCTCAAATGATTGACGTAACCATGTACAGTGATTCCTCTAGTTCTTGGAGAAATGTCATTTTGTAGGGCTCCCTCCCTATATCGTGTGAAATACGTTGTAGAGACCTTCGCGAAATGGTCACTGGTAGTGACAACTGAAGTGTCGACTTACTTGGGCTCTGGATCATTCGTGCTCGAATATCCCCAAGCACAGCATGCGTACGAACGGACAGGACTCAATTTTTTGCACTTTGCTGGAAATGCCAGCGAATTTCCTTTTAAAAATGTCCCAAGTTTTCGTACATGAACCGGTAGAGACATACGCCTCCAATTTTGTGGTTCTTTCTTGAGAGGGATACTTTCTGAGATATTTACTTCACACATCTGGACCAAGTCTTAACAGCTTTCTTACGGACAATACAAAACGTAGTCGCAACAGCTTCGAAACAATAGATGATAATTGGCAGTGACAATGGGTAGTCTCAGGGTTGCCAGACGTCTCGGTTTTCCGGTACAGTCCCGCTCTCGGATTAAAAAAGTGAACGTCCCGAAAATTGATTTCGGGACCCCAGTTTAGTCCCGGTTTTGTGATGCCAAAGAAATACTCTCATACCGTCTATTTCTTCCCAAATGCTGTCATGGATTTGTATTTCAACTGTCACTGTTAAGCAGAATAATGATTTTTGTTTCATTGTTGCACTTGCCAGCGTCTACCTTCCTATTATTAACTACCGCTACGGTCGCAGGTTCGAATCCTGCCTCGGGCATGGATGTGTGTGATGTCCTTAGGTTTAAGTAGTTCTAAGCTCTAGGGGACTGATGACCTCAGAAGTTAAGTCCCATAGTGCTCAGAGCCATTTGAACCTATTTTTAACTCTTGTCTTGGGATTCAGATCAGTTAAGACGTTGCAGCTAGGTGGTTCTCTGTCCGAGGCTTATTGTGCTTAGTTCATATTTGCGTTTGTGTAAAGTGAGCTCCAAATGCCAAAGAGAAAGTGTTCCTTTCAAGACAAATATGCAGAAGACATGACTATGAAGTGGAATGTGGAATATGTAAGCCTTATGTTTCCATTTCACATGGGGCAAGGGCAGATGTTACAGATTATTTAGGCAGCTGAAAGCATAAATGAAACATGTGCTCTGCTAGCACTTCAAAAACTAGACAGCTTTTTTATTTAAAATCATAAAAACAGAGCCAATGAGTAGCAGCAGCGGCGGAATTAACAATGTGTTATCATACCGTTAAACATCACATGTCGTTGAAATTTGTAGACTGTGCTTCTAGGCTAAGCTCCAGTCTTTTTAAGGGTTCCGTCACAGCGAAGATTGTGACGTTGGGCAAAACCAAAACAACAGCACTTTTGAAAGCAGTTTTGGCACCTGACACTGTCACATAAATATACGACTTTTCACCGGTCAGCTGTTATTCGATAGCTACAGATGCGACTAATCACAAGGCTGAAAAAATATTTCCATTAATTGTTCAGTATTTTACACCTCAGAATGGCATTTCAAGCGAAATTGCTCAAATTCGTTTCCCTACCAAATGAAACCGCCTCTACAATAAGTACATACTACATTACTGCGTTATAAAAAAATAAAATTTATAAAAGCAAGTGTATTGCATTTTGCGGTGACAATGCTAACACTAATTTTGGAGGAGTGCGACGAGCAGGTACAAAATGGTTCAAATGGCTCTGAGCACTATGGGACTTAACTGCTGTGGTCATCAGTCCCCTAGAACTTAGAACTACTTAAACCTAACTAACCTAAGGACATCACACACATCCATGCCCGAGGCAGGATTCGAACCTGCGACCGTAGCGGTCACGCGGTTCCAGACTGAAGCACCGTTAACCGCACGGCCACACCGGCCGGCGAGCAAGGTACAAACAGTTGCTTGACTGAAAAGTAAAGTAAACGAAAATCTTTTAGGAGTTGGCTGCCCTGCTTACATACTATACAGTGCTGCCAAGACAGCCGCTGACATGATGAGTGTTGACGTAGAAACCTTTGTATTTAAACTTTTCAATCACTTCTCCATATACACATTACGAACGGAGCGTCTAAAGGAGTTTTGTGGGTTTGTGGACATAGAGTATCATGCATTGTTGTCAATACAAAAACAAGGTGGTTATCTTTGTTTCTTGCTGTAGAAAATGGTCCAAATCGCTCTGAGCACTATGGGTCTTAACATCTGTGGTCATCAGACCCCTAGAACTTAGTACTTAAACCTAACCAACCTAAGGACATCAAACACATCCATGCCCGAGGCAGGATTCGAACCTGCGACCGTAGCGGTCACGCGGTTCCAGACTGAAGCGCCTAGAGCCGCACGGCCACACCGGCCAGCTGTTGCTATGGAGAGACTACTGAAATTGTATGATGCTCTTAAATCATTCTTCCTCTTAGAAGAAAAGGCACCTAAATTTCTGACAACCCTCTTCCAGAATCCGTTAACGGAAGCATAACTATGGTTCCTGCATAGTCAATTTCAGAGACAAATGCTTAAACTTAAGAAAGCAGACAGCAGTGTTATAGAAGTAGCTGCGAGTTTGGAAAATACTAGCAGAATCATAGAACGTCGTAAAGAAGAAAGTTTTGTTCCAATCAAAGTGACATCGCGCTTGCAGAACAGCGAGGTTGAATTAACTAGCGAAATTCAAAAATTTCATGATGCAGAACAGTGTCATGAAACGTGTACAGCTTATTTAGAAAAATTGTCAACAAATGAGTTTTCCATTGTTAAATGGATGTTGCTGGACGCAGAACCTGAGTGGAGCAAGGTGACAAGGACAATAACATTTGTACAAGGTAGAGGACTGTCGGTAGACGATTGTTTGCCCAGTTTTCTTTATTCAAGTAGTTCACTGAACCAAAAATCAACAAAAATAGCGATAACTTGGGTAGTAAATCATGTAAAGAGAAATGGACCTATTTCTTTCGACAGATTGGATGCGAACAACAGTATTCTCAGTAGCTGAATATGTGTGAATTCCTGTTTATTATTCCAGGACAGATTACAGATTCATCGAGCGAGGTGGCGCAGTGGCTAGCACACTGGACTCGCATTCGGGAGTGCGACGGTTCAATCCCGCGTCCGGGCATCCTGATTTAGGTTTTCCGTGATTTCCCTAAATCGCTCCAGGCAAATGCCCAGATGGTTCCTTTGAAAGGGCACGGCCGACTTCCTTCCTCGTCCTTCCCTAATCCGCTGATACCGATGACCTCGCTGTCTGGTCTCCTCCCCCAAACAACCCAACCCAGATTACAAAAAAATGGCTCTGAGCACTATGCGACTTAACTTCTGAGGTCATCAGTCGCCTAGAACTTAGAACCAATTAAACCTAACTAACCTAACGACATCACACACATCAATGCACGAGGCAGGATTCGAACCTGCGACCGGAGCGGTCGCTCGGCTCCAGACTGTAGCGCCTATAACCGCATGACCACTCCGGCCGGCCCCAGATTACAGGTTACAAGTATGAAAGGTCGAAGCAATAATTAAATGTGTTTTTAATTATCAAATGAGTTGCTCTAAGTTTTATGAATACATCATACAGTGGAAAGATCTTCTCTCCAAAGCTCAGAATTCAAAAAAATATGAGACGTAGGATAACGAATTACGTGAACTTTGCACTTCAACATACAGTGTTTCAGTAGACAATTTTGTTTCTCGCATTAATATTTCAAAATAAAAAATTCTTGTGTTACCAGTACTAATACTGTAAAATGTTATTACCATTTGAATGCCCTGCCTTGGGTTTTATTAAATTAATTACAGTATAAAGTGTTAATTTAATTATTTATTTTACTAAACCAATTGAATACAGCAGTAATGTGAATATATATATCACTTCTTTAACGTTAAGAAAAGTGTCCCGAGATGTCCAGGTTTGTGATTCACGAATTATGGCCGTATTTAGTTAATTTGAGAGAAACGTCCTGGTTTGCTAGCAACAAATTCTGGCAACCCTAGGTAGTCTACTATTCGGAGCCGATTTTTTGTGAGCCAGACTGTAGTATCACGGGCCTGCAGCCATGGACGATCAGTGACCACAGGATAAGTATGTCCACAGGAGTTGTGGATTTTCTATTCTACGTTATTAGTACCGTCTAGTTGCAGTCGTGCTACGCACTGAAACCCCTGCACCACAGTACCACAGCACACCACTAAAGAAGCTGAAACGAAATATAGCAGCTCATTGATAAAATTGACGAAGTACCGGGGATATTCATAAGATTGTTTTTTTAATGATCTGGAGGAAATAGATTTA
This sequence comes from Schistocerca piceifrons, assembly GCF_021461385.2. NCBI lineage: Eukaryota > Metazoa > Arthropoda > Insecta > Orthoptera > Acrididae > Schistocerca > Schistocerca piceifrons. The sequence continues at coordinate 56,413,322 of NC_060142.1, read as the reverse complement.
CGTAGTTAACTTTGTTTGCAGTACGTATCTGCGGTACAGATACAAAATGAGTTCCCCGCGCAGTAGTACCGTAGCAATTCTGTACAGGAGCCAAAACAAAAGACAGTAAATTTTGTGTATTTCTTATCTAGACTAACCTTCGTCACCTATCGTACAATCATACAGGCTCTGCGTTACGAGATTTGTTTTATCAGGAGAATGTATCTTTCATCAACTGTACATCCTTGATTTTATTGTTTTACATCCGTCTCATTGACCACTTTATCCTTGTTCTGGATTCCCGGTATCGGTATGCTGCTCCGTGCATTCAGTCGCATTTTAATTTGGACTACTCACCTCTTGACAGTTGAATATTTTTATCACAACTGGGAAAAGAATGTTGAATCGTCTACCGATTATTGTTTGGAACCAATTATGAAATGAATGTGAGCAGATACTTTCCCTATATAGTTTCGTGTATAGTTCAACTACATTTTAACCGAAACAGGATATTTACCCTTTGTGCTATTGTTTGTATACAGAAGATGTGCCACTAACGCCGCAAAACAAGTACGATCAAAAATATTTATCACACAGCTAAAGCGGTCTTTTCCGTCATCGTACAAAGCAAAATGTCGCATCTCACCTCTACCCAGTGCTCAACAGGGAAAGCACACTGAACAGGAGGGTGTCGAGGTCCACTGACTAGACCTCTGACGACGTACGCAGCCCCTGTCTGGGGATATGCAGCTCCTACAAGACTGCGCCGTCTGCATATCATACAGAAAAAAGTTCTACGAATAATTAGCAACACTCCACGCTACACACGCACCGTGGATCTCTGCAAAGAATACCGCCTTGAAACCCTCAAGGAAGTATTCAAAAAAACACGCCACACGACTATACAGGAACTCGAGACACTCGAACAATCCTTTCAACCTTACTCTGGGAAACTACGATCGCAACCATAGGTGGAAGCACATGCGGCCAAAGACACTACTGTCTAGGGCATAGCCACCTATGGCAAGCTAACATACACCAACAAGCGACAAACGTCGGCAAGCCCCTGCATATCAGCAACACTGACTGGTAATTACCAGCTGCTATTAGAGTCGACTAACATGCCACAGCAGGAAAACCGACAAGCTCGCCCACTGAAGCACAAACAATTCGCCAACATCACCCTATACTGTGCATCCCATATATGACCTGATGATGATGAGTCCCATACTTCTTTACAGAGCGTAGGGGAGCGACGCGGGAGAACCACGCCGCCTAACTAGGCAAGGTCCTAGTGGAGGTGGTTTGCCATTGCCTTCCTCCGACCGTAATGGGGATGAATGATGATTATGAAGACGACACAATAACACACAGTCATCTCGAGGCAGGAAAAATTCCTGACCCCGCCGGGAATCGAATCCGGGACCCCGTGCTCGGGAAGCGAGAACGCTACCGCGAGACCACGAGGGGCGGACATATATGACCTATCGGACACAAAAACCTAACTGTTGCAGGGTGCTGACGCTGATCGAGAGTTCAACACCGGCACCCAGCGGCAGCCGCCGAGCAACACCACCGCACAACGTCAAAGGTATCGACATGCACGATACCCACTACTAACAAAGCCTACCCTTGCACGACCTATCTCAGGCAGCAAGACATCCGCTACTGCTCTTACCACCCGATTTAACTATTGCAGAGGCTTTTTTCCCTTGGTTCTTGCCTTGGCAGTTTTTTTTCCTCTGCCCTTCAGACCGCTACCCTTCTTCGACTTCGACCCAGTCTATCTCCAGATGAGCGCGTATTAATGGTTAACCTTAATAAGACGTACGCAAACATCGCAGTACCCAATCTTGCGACACCTCAATTTAGTGAAAAGTAACCCTTATGCACAGATGACAGTAGACCTTTTGAGTTTGCCCTCATGCCGGTGTGGGCGTGGAAGGGCTCCACCTCTTTAAAAAAGAAAATCACCTCAACTTTTATCAGTGGGCTGCACTGTTTTCTTTCTGCCTCTGCCACGAAGGAGGGGACTGCAGATCGGCGCAGCTGAAGGAAGGCACGGTCCTGATGACGTGTTATCACTGGGTGATGATTGCCTATGTTGTCGAGCCCACGTTTGCTGTGTGTGCGTAGTCGGTAGCGGCTCTGTGTATGATGGCATGTTTAGGTTCTTTATTAGTCCTCTGTGTTCTTCACACGTTCGTAATTTTCCATTTCACAGCGATGTGCGACGAATGTTAATTGGTAAACATTAGCATAAGTACTATTTGATGACGTCGGAGTCGGGTTTGGGCCCTGCCGTGCTTGATGACGGAGTGGCCCTGCGGACAGCCAAAGGACAAAGGAAGGAAGGGGGGTGGGAGGGAGGGAGGGAGGCAGATGGGTAGGTAGGGGGCCGTGACCGGCTCGCTGGCGCCGGCTGCGCGCTGCCCGCGCCTTGTGCCTCTGCCCGGGGCGTCGGGCCATATAATGAGCGCGGGAAGGATGGCGGGGAGGGGGGATGGGGGGTAGCAGGTAACACAAGGGAAGGGGGGGGGGAGGAGCGGCAGAGGAGAGGAGAGGAGAGGAGAGGAGCAAAAAGTGGCTGACAGCCGGCTGCCAGGCCCCGACGTCTTCATCCCGCGCGGCCGGCGCTGCGCGTCTGCCCCGTGACGCCGCCAGAGCTGCGTGGAAGACCCGGTCTCAAGGCCAGCACACACTAGGCGTCAACAGAACCAAACGGCAGACGGCCTCGCCGTCAAATGGCAGTGTGCTGGCAACTCATAGTTGGCGGAGCGTCGCTTAGCCCAGTACCGAACACTGAATGTCACATGATTCAAAAAGTCGTAATGTAACATCATAATTAAGGTACTAAAAACACAAAGCTTACTTATGCGCGAAGCTAACTTCGTAAAAGACGTTCTTGATGAAGTTTGCATGGTAAACGATGGAGAACTGAAAGAAGTATCGTTCAAACATTTCGAAATATCGACATATTTGCTAGCGAAAATACACTCCTATTCAGAAAAAAACAAAATACCTTGGAAGACTAAAGATACGACGTTCATATTCACAGGATATGTACGTTAGTATGATCTGCAGAAATACACTACTGGCCATTAAAATTGCTGTACCACGAAGATGACGTGCTACAGACGCGGAATTTAACCGACAGGAACAAGATGCTATGATATGCCAATGATTAGCTTTTTAGAGCATTCCCGCAAGGTTGGCGCCGGTGGCGACACCTACAACGTGCTGACATGAGGAAAGTTTCCAACTGATTTCACCTACACAAACAGCAGTTGACCGGCGTTGCCTGGTGCAACGATGTTGTGATGCCTCGTGTAAGGAGCAGAAATGCGTACCATCACGTTTCCGAGTTTGGTAAAGGTCGGATTGTAGCCTATCGCGATTGCGGTTTATCGTATAGCGACATTGCTGCTTGCGTTGGTCGAGATCCAATGACTGTTAGCAGAATATGGAATCGGTGGGTTCAGGAGGGTAATACGGAACGCCGTGCTGGATCCCAACGGCCTCGTATCACTAGCAGTCGAGATGACAGGCATCTTATCCGCACGGCTGTAACGGATCGTGCAGCCACGTCTCGATCCCTGAGTCAACAGATGGGGACGTTTGCGAGACAACAACCATCTGCACGAACAGTTGGACGACGTTTGCAGCACCATGGACTATCAGCTCGGAGACCGTGGCTGCGGTTGCCCTTGACGCTGCATCACAGACAGGAGCGCCTGCGATGGTGTACTCAACGACGAACCTGGGTGCACGAATGGGAAAACTTCATTTTTTTCGGATGAATCCAGGTTCTGTTTACAGCATCATGATGGTCGCATCCGTGTTTGGCGACATCGCGGTGAAAGCACACTGCCGGCCAGAGTGGCCGAGCGGTTCTAGGCGCTTCAGTCTGGAACCTTGTGACCGCTACGGTTGCAGGTTCGAATCCTGCCTCGGGCATGGATGTGTGGGCTGTCCTTAGGTTAGTTAGGTTTAAGTAGTTCTAAGATCTAGGGGACTGATCACCTCAGATGTTAAGTCCCGTAGTGCTCACAGCCATTTGAACCATTTTTGAAAGCACATTGGAAACCTGTACTCGTCTTCGCCATACTGGCGTATCACCCGGCGTGATGGTATGGGGTGCCACTGGTTACACGTGTCGGTCACCTCTTGTTCGCGTTGACGGCACTTTGAACAGTGGACGTTATATTTCAGACGTGTTACCACCCGTGGCTCTACCCTTCATTCGATCCCTGCGAAACCCTACATTTCAGGCGGATAACGCACGACTGCAGGTTGCAGGTCTTGTACGGGCCTTTCTGGATACAGAAAATGTCCGACTGTTGCCCTGGCCAGCACATTCTCCAGATCTCTCACCAATTGAAAACGTCTGGTCAATGGTGGCCGAGCAACTGGCTCGTCACAATACGCCAGTCACTACTCTTGAAGAACTGTGGTATCGTGTTGAAGCTGCAGGGGCAGCTGTACCTGTACACGCCATCCAACCTCTGGTTGACTCAATGCCCAGGCGTATCAAGGCCGTTATTACGGCCAGAGGTGGTTGTTCTGGGTACTGATTTCTCAGCATCTATGCACCCAAATTGCGTCAAAATGTAATCACATGTCAGTTCTACTATAATATATTTGTGCAATGAATGCCCGTTTATCATCTGCATTTCTTATTGGTGTGGCCAGTAGTGTAATTAGCGCTTGAGCCATGTCGACTCGCGGATTCAAGGTCAACATCGATACCGGTTAAACGTGCCCGGAGCTCTCGTTATCGCCATAAGCCGAAACTGACAGGAAACGTTAGCGCTAGGATTTCACCCGGAACAAGTCACGCCCACTCACCCCCGGTTTTCCCGGTCTTTGTTTGGCGCCTGGGCATCGTTTCAGTTGACCCACGGGTTTACCGCGTTCGGCTGCACTTGGAGTGAATGTTAAATTTTGCCAGATAGTTAAAAGACACGTTACGAAAAACGTGCGCAACTGGCCTCAGCTGTGCCAGGTACTTCCACAGCAGACATAAGAGAAAACAATGTAGCACTGAATTCTTTATATACGAGAACTCAGTATTCAGATGAACAGCCTATGAAAAAACATACTTCTATGTGGGAAAATCACCCAAAGCTACAACAGGAAAAACCTACCCTCAAAGAATAATTTGCTCGGAGAAACAGGAACCACAGTATACTTGACACTTAAGTTTCAGAACTCAGACAGTATATATGAAACAAGCACCAACGTTCAGTTTACTTCCAGATGGCATCAAAATTACTTTGTTCTTGCTAGATCGATCCAAGCTGTTTTTGCGTGTTATTCACTGAATAGTTTTGCTGAAAAGTTTTAGAGGTGGGAGAAGAGCTAGCACAGCGTGAAGGACGTTTTACAGCCGTGAAACACTGCAGTATTTATTTCCACCATAACTGCTCTGTGACAAACGTACACACCATCATTATTATTTTTTTTAAATGGTTTGAATGACATTTACGAAATTAATAAATCTTTTGGTTAAAAGCAGACAGGACAAAGAATAACGACAGATTATTTTCCTGAGACGTTTGCAACAGCATATTGGACACTAATCACACAGAAACAGCCACAATACTTTATAACCTCGTTTGTAATTCATTGGAAGAATTTACAAGTTATTATTCACCCATTACCCATGCAAATAGTAACGAAATATGGCATATAAGCAAATGTCTTACTGCTTTAAATAGGCATTTCTACTTTATGGCATTCTTATATTCTTTAATTTTCGTGAGTTACTATGAGGGCCTACATAAACAAAACAACTTTCACTTCTTCTTCTTCTTCTTTCGATTTCGGCCATCTTTGGACCACGTTCAACAATTCACTTGCCCGGCTTTTTGATCTTTTTTTCTCTCTTCCCAATATTTCCTCATCATTTTCGAGTGGTTCCTCCTCCGCTCTTCCGACCATTTCCTGTTATTATTCTTTAGTTTCGTTTCTTCTGGAAAACACTTAATTTCGTTCACTATTTGTCTAAACTTTTCCCTGTCCCTGATTGACTCACGGGTGACATTAAAATAGGCCAAATCCTTTTTCACCATCTGTATCCATTTATTGTTGGTTTTTTCGTTCCTGTTACTATGTTCAAACACTTTTCTTGTTAGTCTGTTTCCATCCATCCTCGACAGGTGACCATAAAACGTTAGTCTGCGTTTACGCATTGCCTCACTCACTTTCTCAATAGTTTTGTATATTTCCTTATTACTCTTTAGCTTGTACTCTTCTCCAATCTTTCTCGGTCCTAATATTTTTCTCAAAATTTTCCTTTCTTTCTTTTCCATGTTTTCTATTTCCCCCTTTTTGTTAAGAGTTAGGCACTCCGATGCATACAGGCATTCTGGTCTAATGACAGTTTTATAATGTCTTAATTTAGCTTGAATCGAAATGTTTTTTTTGTTATATATGTCTTTGGTTTTTTGAAAAGCAAATTCCATTTTCCTTGCTCTCGCCTGGTTTGCACTCTTGTCTAAACCATTCACTTGAATTATTTCACCTAAATACTTAAATTTTTCTACTCTCTTAATATTGCCGTATTTAGTAATAAGATTTTTCTTGTTATTTCTATGATTAGACATATACACGGTTTTTTCAAATGAAATCTGCAGTCCAGCTCTGGCCGAAACTTCTTGTAGTTTCTCCAGGTAGTTCTGAGCTATTTCTTCGTTTTCTGTAATTATTGCCAGATCGTCTGCAAAAGCTAAACAGTCCACTTCTATTTTTTCTTTTTTTGTTCCAATTCTGATGTCATTCTTGGTGCCTTTGAGTTCTTCTTTCCATATTCTCAATATCTTTTCCAGTACACAGTTGAAGAGGATTGGGGATAAACCATCACCTTGTCTAACACCTGTTTTAATTTCGAACTTCCTTGAAATTTCACCCATAAATTTAACTTTGGCCTTACTGTTTGTTAGCGTCTGTTTAATAATTTGAATTGTTTTCGTATCGACCCCAAATTCTTCCAATACTTTCAGTAATGTTTCTCTATCTACCGAGTCGTATGCTTTTTTGAAATCTACAAATACTATTGCAAATCTCTGGCCTCTTGAGATTCTGTAACGAATTAGTGTTTTCAGGTTAAATATTTGTTCAACACAGGATCTACCTTGTCTAAAACCTGCTTGATATTCACCTATTTTTTTATCCAGAACTGGCTCCACGATTTGAAGTAATTTCCTTGACAAAATTTTGTATCCTACTGGTAGTAGCGAGATCCCTCTATAATTATTAACATTCATCTTATCCCCCTTTTTGTGTAGTGGGTGTATCAGGGCACACTGCCAGTCTTCAGGAATTCTTTCTTCGTCCCAGATCTTCTTAAACATATGTTCCAAAACTTGTGGGAGGTTGGTATCCATTATTTTTAGGATTTCTGGTACTATGGAGTCTTCACCTGGGGCTTTATTGTTTTTTAGACTGTGTATTATGTGTTTTATTTCTTCAGCGTCTGGAGGTTTTGACTCGGTATTAGTATTTCGGTGGTTTTCAAAACTCATTTTATCTTTGGGTGGTTCACAATTTAGTAGATTCTCGAAATATTTTGCTAATATTTCACAATTAGTCTTGTTTGTCAAACCTAGCTTGTTCTCTTCATCTTTAAAACATAAATTTGGGGATTGGTATTTGGTTAGCTGTTTTCTAAAAGTTTTGTAGAAATCTCTAGAATTATTTCTTTTAAAGTCTTCCTCAATCTGTTCTAGGTTATCCTGAAATTGTCTTCTTTTTTTATTACGGAAAAGCTTAGCTGTTTCTCTTCTCTGGATTTTAAAATTGTCAAGATCTTGAGGATCTTTTGTGGAGTTCCATTTCTGCCACAATTTCTGTCTCTTCTCCAGGTTCTCATCACATTCATTGTCCCACCATGGATGTCTTCTTACTCTTTTCACGAGACAATTTTCTTTTGCTATTTCAACTATTTCGTTTTTGATCTCCTCCCATCCCGCTTCCTTATTTATTGTGGATGTGCCATCGCTATCTTTGTGCAATGCTCTTTGAAACTTATTTATATATAACGTTGATTTTAGACAACAGAGTTAGTCGACTGCATCCGTGGCTTTACTACCGACATCACAGACTCAAGATCATTGCTTTCGCACTGTATGTTCGCTCTGCTGTTTCCCTCAAATAAACGTATTATAACAAGTGAATTACTTAAAGAAAATTTGTCCTTATTGCCTTAAATAACATCACGTAATTCTTTTCTTTTCTATTGCTGGCGAGCCCGCAGCTCGTGGTCGTGCGGTAGCGTTCTCGCTTCCCACGCCCGGGTTCCCGGGTTCGATTCCCGGCGGGGTCAGGGATTTTCTCTGCCTCGTGATGGCTGGGTGTTGTGTGATGTCCTTAGGTTAGTTAGGTTTAAGTAGTTCTAAGTTCTAGGGGACTGATGACCATAGATGTTAAGTCACATAGTGCTCAGAGCCATTATTGCTGGCGATGCTTTCAATTCTCTATAAATAATTTTTTTTCTTTAATAATGCACGTTCATATTATATCACTATCCAGAAAAACTTAAATTTCTTGTCATTACTGAATCTCATCTCAGTGTAACATCTGTTGGACTGTGACGAGCCGGCCGCGGTGGCCGTGCGGTTCTGGCGCTGCAGTCCGGAGCCGCGGGACTGCTACGGTCGCAGGTTCGAATCCTGCCTCGGGCATGGGTGTGTGTGATGTCCTTAGGTTAGTTAGGTTTAAGTAGTTCTACGTTCTAGGGGACCAATGACCTAAGATGTTGAGTCCCATAGTGCTCAGAGCCATTTGAACCATTTTGACTGTGACGATAACAACTTTGCTGTAGCTTGCAGTTTGTGGAACTGGCGGTTGTTTAGGGGAGGGCCTTCCACTACGGATAGGCGTGGAGGGGGGTGAATGGGCGGGACTTGTTACGGGTGAAATCCTGGCGCTAAGAGTACGTGAAACTAACGGGTCACTGTCACTTGAGCAGACGTGTGGGTACGTGCGAACCGTACCGTCAAATCAGTGCGTTTGGAAGAGGACGCATTATTGACGTGAGAGAATGTGATGCACCCATCCGGGAAATTGCTGCTCGTGTGGGATTGCAACTCGCGTGGGGCGAAGTATTTCGCCATTGCAACGGTTGCGTATCCTCGGAAGACCGTAGAACACGAGGAGATGGGTCAGAGGGTGCGACGTGAATATCGACACCTCATCCAAATGGCACAGCAGGACAAATCTGCGCCCTCCTCGGCTCTGGCGCAACATTGGAATAGTTTATTACATGGTACACGTTCGGGAGTGACAGTCCGACGCCTTTTGTTACGGCGTGGGCTCCGTGCGCGTCGTACACTTCTCTGTCTGCCTTTGACGAATGTGCAGAAACAAACTAGACGGCAATGGTGTATGGAACGACGTCATTGGAGACAGGAATGGCATCTGACAGTGTTTTCGGACGAACTGAAAATGGCCGCATTTTCGTTCGCCCCAGACAGCGAGAGTGGCATCACAGCGACTGCATTCACACAAGACATACAGCGCCAGATCAAGGCTTTATGGTACTACGAGGTGCATTCAAGTTCTAAGGCCTCCGATTTTTTTTCTAATTAACTACTCACCCGAAATCGATGAAACTGGCGTTACTTCTCGACGTAATCGCCCTGCAGACGCACACATTTTTCACAACGCTGACGCCATGATTCCACGTCAGCGGCGAAGGCTTCTTTAGGAGTCTGTTTTGACCACTGGAAAATCGCTGAGGCAACAGCAGCACGGCTGGTGAATGTGCGGCCACGGAGAGTGTCTTTCATTGTTGGAAAAAGCCAAAAGTCACTAGGAGCCAGGTCAGGTGAGTGGGGAGCATGAGGAATCACTTCAAAGTTGTTATCACGAGGAAACTGTTGCGTAACGTTAGCTCGATGTGCGGGTGCATTGTCTTGGTGAAACAGCACACACGCAGCCCTTCCCATACGTTTTTGTTGCAGTGCAGGAAGGAATTTGCTCTTCAAAACATTTTCGTAGGATGCACCTGTTACCGTAGTGCCCTTTGGAACGCCATGGGTAAGGATTAGGCCCTCGCTTTCCCCGAACATGGACACCATCATTGTTTCAGCTCTGGCGGTTACCTGAAATTTTGTTGGTGGCGGTGAATCTGTGTGCTTCCATTGAGCTGACTGGCGCTTTGTTTCTGGATTGAAAAATGGCATCCACGTCTCATCCATTGTCACAACCGACGAAAAGAAAGTCCCATTCATGCTGTCGTTGCGCGTCAACATTGCTCGGTAACATGCCACACGGGCAGCCCTGTGGTCGTCCGTCAGCATTCGTGCCACCCACCTGGATGATACTTTTCACATTTTCAGGTCGTCATGCAGGATTGTGTGCACAGAACCCAAAGAAATGTCAACTCTGGAGGCGATCTGTTCAACAGTCATTCGGCGATCCCCCAAAACAATTCTCTCCACTTTCTCGATCATATCGTCAGACCAGCTTGTGCGAGCCCGAGGTTGTTTCGGTTTGTTGTCACACGATGTTCTGCCTTCATTAAACTGTCGCACCCACGAACGCACTTTCAACACATCCATAACTCCATCACCACATGTCTCCTTCAACTGTCGATGAATTTCAATTGGTTTCACACCATGCAAATTCAGAAAACGAATGATTGCACTCTGTTCAAGTAAGGAAAACGTCGCCATTTTAAGTATTTAAAAGAGTTCTCATTCTCGCCGCTGGCGGTAAAATTCCATCTGCCATACTGTGCTGCCATCTCTGGGACATATTGACAATGAACGCGGCCTCATTTTAAAACAATGCGCATGTTTCTATCTCTTTCCAGTCCGGAGAAAAAAAATCGGAGGCCTTAGAACTTGAATGCACCTCGTATTGGGGACAACCATAAATCACAGTTTGTGCTTGTCTAGAGCACTGTGACCATTGTTATCTACGCCATACCTTTTCTGTACAATACCCCAGACGCGATTCCTCAGCAAGACATTGCACGACCACGTGCTGCAGCACGAACACGTGCATTCCTGGTGCCACAGGATGTCAGCCTTTTGCCCTGGCCTGCCGGACTACCAGAATTGTCGCTAATCGAAAATACGTGGGACATGGTGAAACGACGGGTGCAGCGCTGTGACTCAGTGCCAACCACCACAGATGGACTGTGGAACAAGCTGAATGCAGCATTCGGCCTTTGTACGCGTTGATGTCATCACGCATGGAACAAGTTATCAGTGCCCATGGAGGAATCTATGCCTACTAGGCAACAGGACATGTGCTAAATGGTCTAAGGCGCCGCAGTCATGGACTGTGCGACTGGTCCCGGCGGAGGTTCGAGTCCTCCCTCGGGCATGGGTGTGTGTGTTTGTCCTTAGGGTAATTTAGGTTAAGTAGCGTGTAAGCTTTGGGACTGATGACATTAGCAGTTAAGTCCCATAAGATTTCACACACATTTTTTGAACTTGCTAAACCGAGGCGACTGAAATGCTAATCATTTCTGTACAACATACTGATGTACAAGTCCTATGAATACGAATCTTCTATTTCTAGTTGTTCAAGGTCTTCTGTTTTTTACTGAACATGAGTGTACATACAAACACTTAACAAAAACTTCAATGACGTTTTATCATAAAACTGAGAAAACTTCCGTCTTTTGAAACTAGAATTTATTCTGGAGTACCATGAACATCATGCGTTTCGTCTATTCATGTTAGGCAACTTGAGTGGTCTATAATACATATAAAATTATTTAATTATACATATTTTGAAGTGAAATTTTTAGCGATTCCTTCGCAGTTTCCAGTTACAGTTATGTGTCTTAGGAACATCCACCTATTTATTGTTCATTCACATAGTATGTTTCTTTCAGTAAATACTTCTCTGCATGTAACTTACACTGTAGAAAACTCCACGTATTTGTACTGCTCTTGGTCACATGCTACAGCGGCGATAGTCAGTTCCCTAGTTCCCATGATCTCTCAGTACGCTCTACAGCATGTGACCAAGAGCAGTGCAAATATGCGCAGTTTTCTGTACAGTTTAAGGCCAGAGACGTATTAACTGGTAGAAACCTATACTATCTGCATTAGCACATTCCATACAATAAATGTCTGGATGAACATACAACAAAAATGAATGTAAGTAAAAAACACAAACACATGATTGTAAATAGAAAAGGCTAGGTCAAAACAAACTGCCAAAGAATCACCTCAATCTCATATCAAAATACGTACAATTATATGAATTTTTATGCATTATAGATCACTGAAGGTGCCTAACATGAATAGGCGAAACATGTCTGGTAATCAAGAATAAATTTCAGTTGCAAACGAGGAAGTTTTCTTATCTTTATGATAATACATAACTGAAATTATTATTAGCAGCTGAGAAAATGTCTGACAATATTAGCAATATTAATTTTTAAACAATGGTTATGAGGCGATACGCAGTGCCTGTTTTCCTCGTTCTTTGTTTTTTTAATTTCTGGTACCAAATAACCTCAAAACAATTGTATTTTACACCCTAAATAAAGCTAATTTATTCACCGTCAAAAAAGGTTATTTCATAAAAATTATTCGTCACTTTATGTTCTTTCATAAATAAGGGCCTGACGACTCTTAGTAGAGACGCCCTTTGTATGTTTATTCAGTGACACCTCATACATCGTGAGTAGTGTCTACATTGTGATCGGAAGTTGTTGCCCACGAAGCACTAAGCAATGTAGAAAATGGTTGTCGCGTGGTAACGCAGTGGGCGGCCGACATTGATGTGGTCGACGGTTTCCTCCACGCCAGAATCACATAGGGGTGAGTCAGTTATAAGAGGGAGAGGTGCTATCGGAACGGTTCGTGGTCAGATTGGAGGAGGAACAAGGTCATCAGAAACTTTCTGTGGTACATACCAACGGAAAATCACGGTCTTGCAGGGGTGCTTGGTAATATAACTGTATAATGTCTTCTCCTTTGCTGGTACGATAGGATCCACTTATTGTTCCTCAAGGTTCTGATCTGCTGCCGCACGTTTTGCTGAAGGTCCATGTGAGAAATATGGTCCGTGTAAGAAATATTTTCGTACGTCTTTGTCTCACTGTGGACGGCATTCTTAGCTAGAGCGTCGACAATATCGAAAAGTTCACCGATAGGTGTGACCCCTGGATGATTCACGTTCGTCGAATTTTATCTAAAGGACAGCTTTTTCACCACACAAAATGCGTTTCGCATATTCATTACCAAGAACTACAATAATGTCACAACATGCTCGCCCGTGACCGTTTCACAACGGCACCAACAAAAACCCTTGGACATCTAGAGAAGAAATACACGGATATATGAAACTCTCTTTCATTCCGTAAATTTTGAAATATCTTGGGGAACTGTCAATGGATAGTGTGTTCATTCACGGCCACCTACAATATGGGCGGCTGTTGGTCATTTCTTCGACGATGTGTTCGTTGTATGTCGACAGCGTGATAACTAAGTTTTTAGACGTACGAATCTCTACCAACAGATAGCACCAAGCGTCGGTTGTAATAACGCTTCTTTCGGCTGTTGTGCAGTTCTTCAGAGTAGTGGGAACAACAGTATAACAGCCGAAATAAGTTCTTAACTGTGACTTCCATATTGGTATAAAAGCCTAAAACAGATTCCGATGAAAAGTTTGCTTCTTGCTGAAATTGCAGCAAGCAGCTGCTAATGAATAGTCATTGTGATAACTGTGAATTCTCAAACAACTTGTTATTTGCAACCGCTACGTTGCTTCTTGGACACCCCTACAGTCTTAATAAGGGCCGCATTTACAAACTAGCCTACAGATTCACAGCACACAAAATAAGAATTTGTCTTTGTTTTAATACTATGGTGCTGACCCGTTTATAGTTGTAAAAGACGTAGACGAAATTGTTTTGTATGGGCTTATTCGCCTGAATTTTCTCTGCACAAAAGATACGAATTTAATCCTCCGAAACTGTTTCGTTGCGGACGATCGTGATGCGGTTTCTCCGTCCAATCATCGCACGAATGTTGGCAGAAGCTATTACTGAGTAGAAAATCAACTACAGTCACTTAATCGTGGAAAGGCATCTTGACCGAATTAGACACCCGTAAGAGTTTACAAAGATAATACGAAAGCGCTTACTGCCCTTCCAGCAGTAGTTTAAAGTGAGTCGTTTCAGCAATGAAGGGTACATGGCAACTGGGGAAAAAATTGTAGGTCATTCCTGTTTTCAAGTAGGCTCGTAGGACTTATGAACGTGCATAATTCAAGGCCTATGCCGCTGACGTTGCTTTTTTGGACAGTCATGGAACATATTTTATGCTCACATATTGTGACGTTTCTGGAGAAAGAAAATCTCCGCTGTAAAATTCAGGAGTGTTTCCGAACAGAAATGTCTTACTAAGCTCAGCTCACTCTGTTTGCCTGTGTAATCCAACGGCGCAAAGTTTGATGCCGTGTTCTTTGCCTTCAGGAAGGTTGTTGTTGTTGTTGTGGTCTTCAGTCCTGAGACTGGCTTGATGCAGCTCTCCATGCTACTCTATCCTGTGCAAGCTTTTTCATCTCCCAGTACCTACTGCAACCTACATCCTTCTGAATCTGCTTAGTGTATTCATCTCTTGGTCTCCCTCTACGATTTTTACCCTCCACGCTGCCCTCCAATACTAAATTGGTGATCCCTTGATGCCTCAGAACATGTCCTACCAACCGATCCCTTCTTCTGGTCAAGTTGTGCCACAAACTTCTCTTCTCCCCAATCCTATTCAATACTTCCTCATTAGTTATGTGATCTACCCATCTAATCTTCAGCATTCTTCTGTAGCACCACATTTCGAAAGCTTATATTCTCTTCTTGTCCAAACTATTTATCGTCCATGTTTCACTTCCATACATGACTACACTCCATACGAATACTTTCAGAAATGACTTCCTGACACTTAAATCTATACTCGATGTTAACAAATTTCTCTTCTTCAGAAACGCTTTCCTTGCCATTGCCAGCCTACATTTTATATCCTCTCTACTTCGACCATCATCAGTTATTTTGCTCCCCAAATAGCAAAACTCCTTTACTACTTTAAGTGCCTCATTTCCTAATCTAATTCCCTCAGCATCACCCAACTTAATTAGACTACATTCCATTATCCTTGTTTTGCTTTTGTTGATGTTCATCTTATATCCTCCTTTCAAGACACTGTCCATTCCATTCAACTGCTCTTGCAAGTCCTTTGCTGTCTCTGACAGAATTACAATGTCATCGGCGAACCTCAAAGTTTTTATTTCTTCTCCATGAATTTTAATACCTACTCCGAATTTTTCTTTTGTTTCCTTTACTGCTTGCTCAATATACAGATTGAACAACATCGGGGAGAGGCTACAACCTTGTCTTACTCCCATTCCCAACCACTGCTTCCCTTTCATGTCCCTCGACTCTTATAACTGCCATCTGGTTTCTGTACAAATTGTAAATAGCCTTTCGCTCCCTGTATTTTACCCCTGCCACCTTTAAAATTTGAAAGATTCAGGAAGGTATGCAGAGAAAAAAACAGGAGCTTACCGAGTATCCAGCTAGATTTGTGGCTGGTTTCAAGAATTCCTTGCAGACATAACAAAACACGCTGCTCTAAACGGAAGAAAGTCGACAGATGTAAAGGTAATTTCAGGAGCACGTCGAGGAAATGTAGTAGGATCGTTTGTGCTTACATTGTATATAATGGATGCAGTGAATAACGTCGGAAGCCCCATAAGCGTGTTTGTAGATAGCGCAGTTGTCTGGGTGAAGGCATCGACGCCAGAAGACTGAAGCGAACAGCAGGAAGAGCTACAGAGGATTGTTGATTGATGAAGGGACTCACAACTGTCCCTGGACGCAAATACAGGGTTATTACAAATGATTGAAGCGATTTCACAGCTCTACAATAACTTTATTATTTGAGATATTTTCACAATGCTTTGCACACACATACAAAAACTCAAAAAGTTTTTTTAGGCATTCACAAATGTTCGATATGTGCCCCTTTAGTGATTCGGCAGACATCAAGCCGATAATCAAGTTCCTCCCACACTCAGCGCAGCATGTCCCCATCAATGAATCCGAATACATCGTTGATGCGAGCTCGCAGTTCTAGCACGTTTCTTGGTAGAGGAGGTTTAAACACTGAATCTTTCACATAACCCCACAGAAAGAAATCGCATGGGGTTAAGTCGGGAGAGCGTGGAGGCCATGACATGAATTGCTGATCATGATCTCCACCACGACCAATCCATCCGTTTTCCAATCTCCTGTTTAAGAAATGCCGAACATCACGATGGAAGTGCGGTGGAGCACCATCCTGTTGAAAGATGAAGTCGACGCTGTACGTCTCCAGCTGTGGCATGAGCCAATTTTCCAGCATGTCCAGATACACGTGTCCTGTAACGTTTTTGTCGCAGAAGAAAAAGGGGCCGTAAACTTTAAACCGTGAGATTGCACAAAACACGTTAACTTTTGGTGAATTGCGAATTTGCTGCACGAATGCGTGAGGATTCTCTACCGCCCAGATTCGCACATTCTGTCTGTTCACTTCACCATTAAGAAAAAATGTTGCTTCACCACTGAAAACAAGTTTCGCACTGAACGCATCCTCTTCCGTGAGCTGTTGCAACCGCGCCGAAAATTCAAAGCGTTTGACTTTGTCATCGGGTGTCAGGGCTTGTAGCAATTGTAAACGGTAAAGCTTCTGCTTTAGCCTTTTCTGTAAGATTTTCCAAACAGTCGGCTGTGGTACGTTTAGCTCCCTGCTTGCTTTATTCGTCGACTTCCGCGGGCTACGCGTGAAACTTGCCTGCACGCGTTCAACCGTTTCTTCGCTCACTGCAGGTCGACCCGTTGATTTCCCCTTACAGAGGCATCCAGAAGCTATAAACTGCGCATACCATCGCCGAATGGAGTTAGCAGTTGGTGGATCTTTGTTGAACTTCGTCCTGAAGTGTCGTTGCACTGTTATGACTGACTGATGTGAGTGCATTTCAAGCACGACATACGCTTTCTCGGCTCCTGTCGCCATTTTGTCTCACTGCGCTCTCGAGCGCTCTGGCGGCAGAAACCTGAAGTGCGGCTTCAGCCGAACAAAACTTTATGAGTTTTTCTACGTATCTGTAGTGTGTCGTGACCAAATGTCAATGAAGGGAGCTACAGTGAATTTATGAAATAGCTTCAGTCATTTGTAATAACCCTGTAAATGTAAAATACAGAGCGTAGATAGGCGAACAAATCCGCTACTGTTCGATTACACTATTGGCGACAAATCACTGGAAACTATAACTACCATAAAATTTCAATATTTAACCATATGGAGCGATGTAAAGTGGAGTGACCACATAAAACAAATATTAGGAAAATCAGATGCCTTCTTGAGATTCATCGGACGAATCTTAAGCAAAGGAAGTACATCCACGAAATAAGTGGCTTACAAAACAATTGTTCGATCGATTTTTGAATATTGTTCATCATTTTAGGATCCTTAACAAGCAGGATTAACAGAATAGATAGAAAAGATTCAATGAAGAGCAGCACGTTCCGTCACGGAATCGTTTAGTCAGCGCGAGTGCTCAAAAGATTGCAGTGGCATACGCTATAAGAGACGCTTTGCGCATCACCGAGAGGTTTACTGTTGAAATTCGGACAGAGTACGTTGCACGAAGAGTCAGGGAACACATTACTTCCTGAAACATGTGTTTCGCGAAATTACCGCAACGAGAAAATACAAGAAATTAGAGCCAATACTGCAAAACCTCACGGTGATGAATTTCCCTGAACCCTACAAAACTAACTGTGGGCAGGCCGCTTCTTTGACAACTAACCTCTAAATGCTTATCCGCAAAGTTAAATGGATAACGCGTAAATCACAGCCCTAGGCACTGCTCTTGAAATGGGGAAACTGCAAAACAAATATCTCAACCTGACTACCGCTATCTGAAAAGAGTTATATGTTAGTAACGATTTTGAACTGACTGCTAATATCATCCAAGATATAAATTAGAAGCCTACAACTTAATGTATGTGAACGTGTCGAACAGAAACAATGTTTAAAGTCAATTATGAGATAAACATATTAACAAGTAAACTAAATCAGTGATACTTAGCTCCAATCATATTTGCATACGTATTAAATTGAAAGCAGTGTCATATCCCCACCAGCTATTACTTTTTGCCCTCCTGAGAATTTACTCTCTCCTGATGATCAGTAACAACTGACAACTAGTAAATCCCGTAATGCTTGATCGGAAGAGCGACTGGAAGTTGGTGACTAAAATCCAGAGGACCACACACTCATTACCAATGTAGAGGAGATGAGACAGGTGGTCGTCCTGGGTTCCAAAAGTGAGAACTCAGTTTAACTACTCTGCCGATGCTGCCAATAATGCTCACCGTAGGTAAGACTGTGATGCGTCGAGCTGCAAGTGCAGACGTGCAAACGCCTTCACGAAGACGGAATCGCAGCATGCGCACGTGACTCCAGCATGTGGCGCCTTCTAACGCAGTGCGACTCCAGGTCGGCCCAGACACCTACGCAAGTACTTCTCCGATGCGGACACCTTCGCATCCTACCGGCAAGTACGAGGTGCATTCAAGTTCTAAGGCCTCCGATTTTTTTTCTAATTAACTACTCCCCGAAATCGATGAAACTGGCGTTACATCTCGACGTAATCGCCCTGCAGACGTACACATTTTTCACAACGCTGACGCCATGATTCCATGGCAGCGGCGAAGGCTTCTTTAGGAGTCTGTTTTGACCACTGGAAAATCGCTGAGGCAATAGCAACACGGCTGGTGAATGTGCGGCCACCGAGAGTGTCTTTCATTGTTGGAAAAAGCCAAAAGTCACTAGGAGCCAGGTCAGGTGAGTAGGGAGCATGAGGAATCACTTCAAAGTTGTTATCACGAAGAAACTGTTGCGTAACGTTAGCTCGATGTGCGGGTGCGTTGTCTTGGTGAAACAGCACACGCGCAACCCTTCCCGGACGTTTTTGTTGCAGTGCAGGAAGGAATTTATTCTTCAAAACATTTTCGTAGGATGCACCTGTTACCGTAGTGCCCTTTGGAACGCAATGGGTAAGGATTACGCCCTCGATGTCCCAGAACATAGACACCATCATTTTTTCAGCACTGGCGGTTACCCGAAATTTTTTTGGTGGCGGTGAATCTGTGTGCTTCCATTGAGCTGACTAGCGCGTTTTTTGTGGATTGAAAAATGGCATCCACGTCTCATCCATTGTCACAACCGACGAAAAGAAAGTCCCATTCATGCTGTCATTGCGCATCAACATTGCTTGGCAACATGCCACACGGGCAGCCATGTGGTCGTCCGTCAGCATTCGTGGCACCCACCTGGATGACACTATTCGCATTTTCAGGTCGTCATGCAGGATTGTGTGCACAGAACCCACAGAAATGCCAACTCTGGAGGCGATCTGTTCAACGGTCATTCGGCGATCCCCCAAAACAATTCTCTCCACTTTCTCGATCGTGTCGTCAGACCGGCTTATGTGAGCCCAAGGTTGTTTCGGTTTGTTGTCACACGATGTTCTGCCTTCATTAAACTGTCGCACCCACGAACGAGCTTTCGACACATCCATAACTCCATCACCACATGTCTCCTTCAACTGTCAATGAATTTCAATTGGTTTCACACCACGCAAATTCAGAAAACGAATGATTGCACGCTGTTCAAGCAAGGAAAACGTCGGCATTTTAAGTATTTAAAACAGTTCTCATTCTCGCCGCTGCCGGCAAAATTCCATCTGCCGTACGATGTTGCCATCTCTGGGACGTATTGACAATGAACGCGGCCTCATTTTAAAAATCGGAGGCCGTAGAACTTGAAGGCACCTCGTACACTTCATGCGGTACTCACTTAAACCCTGCGTGTTCCTTGCCGCCAAAACGGTGCCAGTCGCCAATCGCAAAATTACGAAACACTGCGGTCCACCACGAGGATACCATCCAACAAAGAGTCCCGCCAAAAATAGAACGGTTTTCCAGCCTCCGGTGACAACCCCACATTCTCCCGTTAATGTCCACAGCCTCGCAACCGGGTTCGAGAAATCGAGATAGGATGGCTATGAGGCTAGAGTTTGTTTCCGGTTGTTCGAATATTCTACAGTCTTCAAAAGAAGTCAGGAAACGTGGAAAAGTCGCTCCCGACTCCTGCATGCGGCGCCGTAACACTCGTGGCCGCATCTTAGTCGCCATCAGTCACTGTGAGAGGACAATGCTTGCCGCCCCCTGTAGCCTCGGGTCCGACCTCACTTCCCGGAATCTTAGCCACCCAGGCTGCTGTCCCGTACGCCGGTCACCGACGTACTCGCCTTAAGGGGCTCCGGAAAGGCTCAAAATCATGAAAAGTTCAATTTTTACTTTTTTGCGTTTTCTGAATCTGCAGACTATTACCTTTTAATAGATATATAATTTATTCAATTCCGAAGACTACAACTATTTTTAAATTTTTTTTGAAATGTGTTCTACATGGGCGTGAGCCACTGTGGCGCTGTTAAACTGCTGTCAAATGGTGTTATTATTAACGTCCGTGTTCGTCAGGTACATTTTAGTGATGTGAGATAAAGTATGTGTTGTGGCTAACCTGTGATGGTTCAATATATATCGCTGGTGTGATTGTCGATTGTTTCATGTTTATTTACTCTGTCGTTATCTCGAAAATATTCGTAATTAATTCTGTTTCTTGAGTCTCTGTTTTGTTGAAGTATAATAATGAGTAAAAGTAAAGTTATTAGAAATCCTCTGAAAGCTTTTAAGAAAAGGAGAAATGTTGGAAAGCCAAAGGTATGTGTTATTACTGTAAACAATAAAGACGATAACCAAGTGAGTGAACCTAACCTCTCAAGTACACCTGCCCATAGCAGTCAAAGTGGGAAAGAAAATACTTCACAGAGGAAGCTTGGTTCAATGAGTGAAAACTATGAATGTTTTATGGGCGAATCGGATGTGAATGAAATATTTGATATGTCGGTTCTCAAAAGAATTTTTTCAAACTGTGTAAGATGTATTCATTGTAGTGAAGTTGGTCTGGAACTCTCCATAATAAAGCACGTAGGACTTGCTAGTGAAATACAACTGAAATATGATAAGTGTTCATACATGACCACCTTTTGGAACAGTGTTGCAGTAACTGCAACTGAAGAAAATGGTAGCAAAATCTACGAACACAACAACGAGCGATGCATGCTTTAGACAAGGAACGCCTTCGGGCTGCAGACAGGGCTGTAAAGAGTCTAGAAATACAAGCAAGAGTAAACAGGAGGAGGAACAAGAGGAAGCTGGAGGAGGAGTTTGCAGAGGATGAGGATAATCCATCCTATGGACTTGGAATGCACTAAAAAGTTAATCCAATCTTTGTCGCTCGATTCCCAAAACTTTTATTTTCTCATACTAATTACATGTTTTCTAAGGATCTTCCAAACATATTTGTTTCAAACTTTCAGTAAATGTTACACAGTACCTTCTGCATAATTTAACACAGCCTTTTTCCAAAAAACTGTATATTTTTGAATATATAATTAAAAAATTGCAAAAAAATGTTGTGAATTTTCATTACAATTGAAAAAAAATCATCTTTAATAACTGAACTAAAATTTTGTAAAATCCCTTTGTTAAGTTGTAGCCCATATTCCAATAAATAATCTGTAAAAAGTTCAACTGCCTACCTCAAATACTTGGTGAGGAAAGATGTAATTTATAAGCGTTATTTTAACATTGCAAGTATAGGCCGTTCCGGAGCCCCTTAAGAGATCCAGCCTCTCTGTCTTGAATCCTCTGCACATTCGCACGCTCTCCAAACATTCATAATTTATCAAAAACCGTCACTGGGTGAATATGAAAAGACAGACACCCAGGGCACGCTACTGCCAGTCGCCTTATTTTATGATATCGATAACATTTTCCATACCCAATTTCCCTGTTGTCAGCTTCAGAATGATATATGTATTCTAATTATTCACGAAACGGGCACACAAAATGCTTACCGCATTTCAGCAAGTAATTTATCAACGATTATTCCTCCTGCGTGCTACGCATGAATGGACGAGGGGGAGGGTGAAGAGATAGTGGTTGAGACGTGGTACTTAGGGAAAGCAGGAAAGGTGTGGACGGGGCCTAATCAGTTACTGTTGGTTGCACAGAAAACACATACACTTTATTTTTAAAAAACAAACACTCAACAATTATTTTTAAAGATTTTGCTATACTGGCGGCTGAAAGCCTTATTAGAATTGCGGGTTATTGTCGGCTGAAGGCCACAAGCAATGAATGTTAAACACAATCAACGACTGAAGGCCTGATTAAGGAGGTTCAAAATTACTCGTCGGCTGAAGGCCAGAAGCAATTTCAAAATACACAACGGCCTGAATTACAAGTGAGGAACACATTAACAAATGCTAAGATATTTCCTTCTTAACAACCGAAACGATAACAAGCTATAGTAACGGCTGAAGGCCGTATTAAGAAAAAATTGCATATTATTGGCCGGCTGAAGGGCACAAGCAGTGTTACAAACAATTAGACCGGAATTACAAATAGGGAAGGAAATAACAAGTTAAAACATTAGAGTAAATTTTAAACGATTATGACAACTTGTCGAAATAAGACGGAGTGATCCACAGACAGTGCTCCCTGGATCGACCTGAGGAATGCGACAATAGCTGTGTAAGCGGTGAGACAGGTAGCCAAACGCTGTACTCACTTAACAGGATGGCAACTTACACTAGGGGTAGCCTAAGCGCCGACTGACCGACTAACCAATCAGCGTAATGTCCGATCACCGGTACAACGATGGAATATTTTTGGCAAGGGCGAAGAGGCGGACAGCACCACGTCTTCAGAAACACAGCCAAGGCCGAAGTAAACACCAGAAGGAAGGTAGACCTCTCAAAAACATACGCACATTACAATTCAAGAGGCTGTCGAACTACACGCCGTGTCGGACAGCATCAACACGACAAGGAAGGTACACTGCCGGAAAAAGTACGCTAACCTCCAGTGCAGGTAACTGGGGCTTTAGCGGCCACGAGGCAGAAAATACCGCTGGTTGTACTTCGCTAATGAGAATAATACTAAATCCAAACTAACATCAAGGAGTAGAAGGTGGCTAATAGCTTCCGCCAACCAGACTGACTCCACTTGTTGCGGTTGGTCTCACCGATCCTGAGAGCAGTAGCACACAAACAACAGCGAGATCTCAAACAGTGGAAGTTAGAGTACTGGACACGGTTCGCTCAACTTCAGACGTCCTGGGTTCGGTCGTCGGCCACAGCCCCTCCGTCCGACAATGGCTGCACGCCGCCAGCGGTGCCGGCCTGCCCTCGTACTGCGGACCCCCTCGCTACTCCGTTCGTCCCCAAAGCCGAACTGATGTACGTTCGCAGCTCCTCCCCAAATCCAGTACGCAGACAGCATTAAAATAATTGCTCATTCAAAACCACAAGATGCACACGGATCCGGGAAAACAATTCCACCATCAACTCACAATACTGTGAAACAACCCCGACGGATTATAAGTCGGCACAAACACAGAGAGGCCAGAAGCGGTCGAGAGACCAAATGCACGTCGTCCGCTGTGACGACCGACCGAACGACCAACCAACGGTCGTCCCCACTCGAGTCAGGCACGGGAAAGATCCCAGTATAAATCGTCGACTGACAACTTATTGCCACGAGGTCACACCCATACACACACACAAGTGAAAGTTGCACTACTCGAACATCACGGTCCACTCAACTAAAACTCGCTGAATCCGGTCCTTGACGTGGCCGGCCGGGGTCGCCTAGCGGTTCTAGGTCTACATCTACATCTACATTTATACTCCGCAAGCCACCCAACGTTGTGTGGCGGAGGGCACTTTACGTGCCACTGTCATTACCTCCCTTTCCTGTTCCAGTCGCGTATGGTTCGCAGGAAGAACGACTGTCTGAAAGCCTCCGTGCGCGCTCTAATCTCTCTAATTTTACATTCGCGATCTCCTCGGGAGGTATAAGTAGGGGGAAGCAATATATTCGATACCTCATCCAGAAACGCACCCTCTCGAAACCTGGCGAGCAAGCTACACCGCGATGCAGAGCGCCTCTCTTGCAGAGTCTGCCACTTGAGTTTGTTAAACATCTCCGTAACGCTATCACGCCTACCAAATAACCCTGTGACGAAACGCGCCGCTCTTCTCCGGATCTTCTCTATCTCCTCCGTCAAACCGATCTGGTACGGATCCCACACTGATGAGCAATACTCAAGTATAGGTCGAACGAGTGTTTTGTAAGCCACCTCCTTTGTTGATGGACTACATTTTCTAAGCACTCTCCCAATGAATCTCAACCTGGTACCCGCCTTACCAACAATTAATTGTATATGATCATTCCACTTCAAATCGTTCCGCATGCATACTCCCAGATATTTTACAGAAGTAACTGCTACCAGTGTTTGTTCCGCTATCATATAATCATACAATAAAGGATCCTTCTTTCTATGTGACGCCCCCACTCAAGTCAGGCACGGGAAAGATCCCAGTATAAATCGTCGACTGACAACTTATTGCCACGAGGCTACAGTCTGGAACCGCGTGACTGCTACGGTCGCAGGTTCGAATCCTGCCTCGGGCATTGATGTGTGTGATGTCCTTAGGTTAGTTAGGTTTAAGTAGTTCTAAGTTCTAGGGCACTGATGACCTCAGACGTTAAGTCCCGTAGTGCTCAGAGCCATTTGAACCATTTGAACCTTGACGTGGTCGTGTACTCTCGCGACCACATCCTTCCGTCGGACAGTGCATGTGTGTCGCCAGCGGTCGGTTGAGTACTGGCTGTCCGGAACTCACTGCTGCTCCGTCCCAACTCCACTCGCTCGACGCGCGACGACCCGGAAACACTAGACGTCGCTCCGAAGATGGTACCGCAGCACGTGCATATTGATAAGTGCTGGTGCTGCCACTCACGGACAGACAAGGCGAGCAAACGTAGTGGCGCCAGTGAACACACTAAGAAAACACCACTATCGCTATTACACGATGCCAAGCTATGAAGGCATCAGCGCGAGTCGCACACGGCTCAGTGGTAGTAGAACTGCACTACAAACTGGAAATGGAGTACAGTCACAGACCTAAATATGTCAGAAATGTATCGGCTGATGTCCAAATCATCGGCTGTGCAAACCAGACGTCATCGTCTTGTGTACCCAATGGCGCTTGAAACCATCACGCGAGGTGCTGGACTTGTATAATGACCACAAATGCAATCTGACAGCGTGCAATGTCCTCCCTGGCTTCACACAGGGATACGCCCATCTTGATGCTGTACACACCACTAGAAATCGCCTGATAAGACAACGTGTGCCCCTGGGCACAGCACTGTCACCCAACAACTTTCTGCTACCTCGTCAATGGAAGCCATTACAAAGATCGCCATGCTAGAAGTTCGTGGTGCTCTAGACGTCTCACTATGCCCATGTGAATACCTGTTTTGCTGCTAACAACAAACAAACCCATTTCCTGCCTCAAGGTACACGTCTGTGGCAGTCTGCATGACTGTCTGACAAGTCTGTCGCCTTGGGTGCTATTCGTGTGGGGCTGTTCATGGAGTTCCTGCACCTATCGGTTCCATATTCATAGGACATTTGTGCGATTCAGACCAACACGAGTAACAATATAGCCAAACGATACACTGGAGGTTCCATAGACAACTATCCCGCCGCTGTCCAATTTCTTCACATACTGGCAGACGTTTTTTCCTTTTTACAAGACTCAGAACGCGATCTTCTCAAAAACAACCAACACTCAAGGACGATTTCTAAACGATAAGCCCGCTGGTTAACCTTTCCTAATGTAGAGAATGTCGATGGTCTTATGACACCAACTTTTTGCATCTGTGTTGAAATGATAATCAGTTGCCTATCGAAGAATTCGTGCCAATTACACGTTTGTTGCAGGCTGCCTTCGTGGTATTGCAGTTATAGTTCTTTGTTTACTAATAACAAAACCTATGTAAGAATTACTTTTGTATCATAATTACAATCCAGTAGGTGTCACTTTAACATAAGAATAAATATTTTAGCCGGCCGTGGTGGCCTTGCGGTTCTAGGCGCTACAGTCTGGAACCGCGCGACCGCTACGGTCGCAGGTTCGAATCCTGCCTCGGGCATGGATGTGTGTGATGTCCTTAGGTTAGTTAGGTTTAAGTAGTTCTAAGTTCTAGGGGACTGATGACCTCAGAAGTTAAGTCCCAAAGTGCTCAGAGCCATTTGAACCATTTGAATAAATATTTTCAGAAAAAAAGTTTTACAGTGTTTTTGTTGTGTTGGTTCCACAGCAAAATATCTGGTAAACGGAGACTGTTCGCTTTTTGTAGTGCTCTACAAAATAGTTGTTATTACTCGCAGAGTAGAATACCACACGTCTGGCTCATACATTCAGTACGACGCAAGTGTACTGTGCTACACAATACAATCTTCTAGATGTTCCCTATGCAGCAACACGTGCTGCTTCATTTACTCGTTTTAATTGTGGAATATACGGTTTAAGACGGCTGATGTGGAGTGCTGTATTTGCTCTTGCTGTTGGCGAGCACATTAATGCCCTGACAAGCCATGGATTGATATCTAAACTCCATGGAACCCAGTCGTACTTCTGCATTAATTTTAGTGTCATCGACAACAATCACATCGATAAAAGGCCACGTTATCCGGCGCCAACGACTCATTTTCAATGTCCCTGTCGGAGTTACTGACTTATGATCACATCGTAATTTAGCCAGGAACATAAAGCGTGACACCGGCCAGGTCAGCATCGAGCTGACTGGGTAATTTCACACCTGAGGAGGCGAGATGACTCTGCCGAAACCAGGCATCATTATCTTGTTTAGACGGCAGCTGACTCGTAGTAATGACATCCGGCACATAACAGACATCTACACTTTCCATCAGCAAGAACTTCAATTCTCAGAACTGTATAACCACCACAAACAAGGCACAACTTGCAAACCGTTGAGCAGACGAGAAGCATTTTGTATAGCATCTTTAGTCATTTGCTAGCCTCTGTGGCCGAGCGGTTCTAGGCGCTTCAGTCCGGAATCGCGCTGCTGCCACGGTTGCAGGTTCGAATCCTGCCTCGGGCATGGAAGTGTGTGATGCCCTTAGTGCTTAGAGCCATTTGAATCTTTAGTCTTTCCCCGCTGTCTTTGCTTGTATGACTCCATCTTACTAGTTTTGTCCATATTCGTTTCCTTTAATGTGTGCAAGGGTGCTGATAACCTCGGCACTGAGCGCCCATAAGCACCAACACATTCACACACACACACACACACACACACACACACACACACACACACACACGAGAAGCATAGGCTACAATGACATACTTTGCAAACCATTGCAAAATGCAAAAGCGAGTACCGCAGGTGAGCACTTGCGGTCTTAACTGCTAGTGACCTCCACGGTTCCGTTGTCAAACGACTGGTATGCTAGGACATCGACTTGAAAATTTTGGTTTCGGACAGTAACCACTGGCAAACAGAGGGTGGCCAGCAGTGTATTTTCAACCACTCTTCCTCAGTTGCTACTTAAATGATTTTTACCACCTATGTAAGAACAACTACATGGTGTCCCAAAAGTCGTATACCCATTGGATATAGCTATAAGCCCTAACATAAACCTCAAACTGAAAGTTATGTCATCCCTAAGACTAACGGTACCACCTATAACCATGTCAAATCATTCTCAAGGTTGCATTAAGGCAGGGTGTAGTAACGTATAAGGTGACTATCAGGATCTTAAATACATCATCCAGTGTCATCATATCCTGTCTAATTACCTTAATGAGTCGGAAACTATCTGTATGGGTCAAAATGTCACGGTACCTAAAAACTTGTCAGAATATTTGACGAACTAAAATCAAATAATAACGAATTTATACCCATCAGCTAAGTGTCAAGAAAATGCAATGTTACATCAAGTATAAAAATTGGTTAAGTGGCAACTCAAGAGTGCAACGACAGGTGAACAGTACAGTAATCCAAAGGGGTTAGAAAACTATGTTGGACACATTTGCAACTGAACAACTTCCACAGGAGGGGAAAAAGAGTGGTATTGACCCATATGTGCCTTATAGGCGGCCTCCTATATTTTTCTTTTTCTTCTTTTCCTTTTTATTCGTTTGATTCCACTCGGTACAATCCTGCATAATTGTATAGGACTTATACGTAGGGAGATAGACATTTTTGATGTACAGAGGTCGAGAATCTACCTTGTAACTATGACTATATGAGGCAGCTACTGTTGCATTAATCCACTCAGCACAGTGCGGGGTGGTCTTACATAGGGGTTCTAAAAAAATGGTTCAAATGACTCTGAGCACTATGCGACTTAACGTCTGAGGTCATCAGTCGCCTAGAACTTAGAACTAATTAAACCTAACTAACCTAAGGACATCACACGCATCCATGCCCGAGGCAGGACTCGAACCCGCGACCGTAGCGGTCGCTCGTTAGGGGTTCTAACGAAGTGCATACGGGACCAGGTGTTTGATGATTTTTATAGTACTATTGCATTGGTTTAAATCATGAATGCATTTGGGTTTTAAGACAAACTCTTTTATGCTTTTTATCGTTAATATTCCGACAGCTATTTGTCATACCACGCATAATACGACGTAGGCTACACATATGTAACTTACGTATTCTGACACGATTATGCCACATTTTCTTATATTTTAACTCATTTTATTATTTATTTATATTAGTTAATTACTTAAAAATATTCTTCCATTGGACATACGATTGTATGCAGTACATTTGATTGTTGTGTTGCACAGCCTATTACAGCTGTGTGGTACGGATTTATAAATAATAGCGTATACGTATGTTCATTTATTATTCTATATTCGAGTAAAACAGTGAAAACTATTAACAACAGCACGACATAGGCAGAAGCATATTTGCCGTAATGTCACATATAGTTTTAATGATATGCAATATGTCTTTTTGAGCCACTTACATAGTTAACATGGTACCTGTCAATTGTTAACGTATGTTCTATATTTTTTATAATAGTACACGTGTTCTACACATTGTACAGGGGCCTGAAGATGGTATCATTGTAATACCGAAACTGGTAGCACATAAGAAGTTTATAAAATAAATTTCTGCAATACATACGGCTGTTGGTAAATGATTGCATCAACAAATACACAAAAGTCGCAATCGTCTGGAATCGGGCAGTGAGTTGGGAAGCGGCGTGCGGTGTGTTGCCCGGAGCGGGAGCTGCGGAGCAGGTGCTGGGGGAGGGGTGAAACGCTCGGCCGCCGCCTTAATGTCTTCATCCGACGGCGGGCGGGTTCACGGACGGGTTCCACGGGGAGCTCGTGGTGCCTTCACGCTCCAGTGGCCCCGAGCCACGGAAATTATTACGATATTAGTCAGGTAACTCCGAGGGCCGGCCGGAACCTGCTCCCTGATTTATCTCACGTCGCGGGGAAATTGCCGGCGGCGTAATGAACCTGTTATCAGATGGATTTCGTCTACGATTCTAAATTACCCGGCAAGCGGCGCGTAACTCGCGGCCGTCCGCTGGCTCCGACCGTCCTCCGTGAAGGATGCGAGGGGCTCCGCTCCGAGTTGTTTGTCCTGCGCCCAAGTGGTCCGCGAACTGACGAGCGGTCAGCAACATAACAGCACATATGAGAATGACCCCCATAACGTGACTTCATCATTCCATCTGTTTGTCAAATCAACCACACATTTCACGAAAGAAACACGCTTTGTATGTTGTAATATACTGGGAGAGTCAGGAGGAAAGGTACATGCTTTGAGACGCGATAGTAATAACGATTCTGAAAAAAAAACTTCCAACGGACATATGCCCTATTGCGTATTGTTTCCGAGATAGAAGACGTTTAATATAACTTTTGTATGTTTTTCTTTAATAACTCGAAAACCCCACACTCTAACGAAAACGGGTCTCAGTACACAATTAAACTAAATTAAATGTGCTACAAAAAAGGTCCTATTTATTTTTTGTCTAGGACTAACAGTTTGCGCGAAGAGATCACGAGAATATTGAAAGTCTAGAGCGACGATCGTGGGCTGTAGCTTGGATACTTTTTGTAGGCCAGTTTGAGGTAGTTTTCCGACTTGATTGACCATAAGCGTCCTGTATCAAAAAGTCCGTTTCGACTGCCTCTATACTACTGTGGTACGCTGTAAACAATGTCAACGAATAATACAGAAAATAAATAGAAATGTACATTAAAAATGTTCTATCTCGGAAACCATTCGGAATAGGGCATATGTCTACATCAAGTTTTTTGTTCAGAAACCCGTCAAAACACTTACCTTTCCTCCTGACACACTCTGTATACACCTCCCTCCATCATAGTCAGTAGTTGATTTCTCCAGAGGTTATGTTGTTCCAAGCCGAGATTTTCAGGGAAAGGTGCCATTTTAGAGCAAATGATCGTTGCAGCGGTTTACATCTTCTGTTTCATGGAAATGAGATAGTCGTCTTTCATTTTCTTGACGTCACACAAGGGAGGCGCATTAGATACAGGGTGTTTCAAAAATGACCGGTATATTTGAAACGGCAATAAAAACTAAACGAGCAGCGATAGAATTACACCGTTTGTTGCAATATGCTTGGGACAACAGTACATTTTCAGGCGGACAAACTTTCGAAATTACAGTAGTTACAATTTTCAACAACAGATGGCGCTGCAAGTGATGTGAAAGATATAGAAGACAACGCAGTCTCTGGGTGTGCCATTCTGTACGTCGTCTTTCTGCTGTAAGCGTGTGCTGTTCACAACGTGCAAGTGTGCTGTAGACAACATGGTTTATTCGTTAGAACAGAGGATTTTTCTGGTGTTGGAATTCCACCGCCTAGAACACAGTGTTGTTGCAACAAGACGAAGTTTTCAACGGAGGTTTAATGTAACCAAAGGACCGAAAAGCGATACAATAAAGGATCTGTTTGAAAAATTTCAACAGACTGGGAACGTGACGGATGAACGTGCTGGAAAGGTAGGGCGACCGCGTACGGCAACCACAGAGGGCAATGCGCAGCTAGTGCAGCAGGTGATCCAACAGCAGCCTCGGGTTTCCGTTCGCCGTGTTGCAGCTGCAGTCCAAATGACGCCAACGTCCACGCATCGTCTCATCCGCCAGAGTTTACACCTCTATCCATACAAAATTCAAACGCGGCAACCCCTCAGCGCCGCTACCATTGCTGCACGAGACACATTCGCTAACGATATAGTGCACAGGATTGATGACGGCGATATGCATGTGGGCAGCATTTGGTTTACTGACGAAGCTTATTTTTACCTGGACGGCTTCGTCAATAAACAGAACTGGCGCATATGGAGAACCGAAAA
Organism: Schistocerca piceifrons; assembly: GCF_021461385.2. Lineage (NCBI taxonomy): Eukaryota > Metazoa > Arthropoda > Insecta > Orthoptera > Acrididae > Schistocerca > Schistocerca piceifrons. The sequence continues at coordinate 56,381,972 of NC_060142.1, read as the reverse complement.
GCCCCATGTTGCAGTCCCATCGTCCCTGCATCCTCAAAAAGTACTGGTCTGGGCCGCCATTTCTTCCAAAGGAATCATTGGCCCATTTTTCAGATCCGAAACGATTACTGCATCACGCTATCTGGACATTCTTCGTGAATTTGTGGCGGTACAAACTGCCTTAGACGACACTGCGAACACCTCGTGGTTTATGCAAGATGGTGTCCGGCCACATCGCACGGCCGACGTCTTTAATTTCCTGAATGAATATTTCGATGATCGTGTGATTGCTTTGGGCTATCTGAAACATACAGGAGGCGGCGTGGATTGGCCTCCCTATTCGCCAGACATGAAACCCTGTGACTTCTTTCTGTGGGGACACCTGAAAGACCAGGTGTACCGCCAGAATCCAGAAACAATTGAACAGCTGAAGCAGTACATCTCATCTGCATGTGAAGCCATTCCGCCAGACACGTTGTCAAAGGTTTCGGGTAATTTCATTCAGAGAGTACGCCATATTATTGCTACGCATGGTGGATATGTGGAAAATATCGTACTATAGAGTTTCCCAGACCGCAGCGCCATCTGTTGTTGAAAATTGTAACTACTGTAATTTCGAAAGTTTGTCTGCCTGAAAATGTACTGTTGTCCCAAGCATATTGCAACAAATGGTGTATTTCTATCGCTGCTCGTTTAGTTTTTATTGCCGTTTCAAATATACCGGTCATTTTTGAAACACCCTGTATATTTTGAGGCGTAACTGTGCCGCTGAATAAACAGGTGAGTTCCTAATATAAACATAGCCTACCGCATTCTTTATTTGCAATAATCAAATACCGTGTATTTTGTAGTTCTTGAAAAATTTGCAGATGTATCTCTAGAATGTGCTTGATCATCATTTATCTGGAGCAAAGCAAACTTTATCTGGTGATGCTGTCTCAGAATTAAAAGAAATGTTACAATCTGAAAGATGGGGAAGGAAGGCAGTGGTGTAGTTAGGCTAAGGCAGATAAATGAAATTTACGTTACACGGTCCAGTCACATTAATATTTCGGCCAGCTATGTTCGAAGTCAACTCACAGATGGCAAGTGGCAGCAGAAGCAGTGGAGAATGCAAAGAGCGTGTCTGGGGAGGCGGGAACCACGGCAGTCGTTATCGTAATTCAGAATCGGAGCGATTTATCCGATGTCCAAAAGGGCATGATCATTGGTTTTCGGGGCAAGGGTGGTAGCATGTGCGGAACAGCCTGAACCGTGATTTATTTTCAAAGAATATTCTTAAGAATTTATTTTTTTTGCTAGCGATTCATCAAGAACATCAACACATTTAATCACACTATGTAAGCATGGAAGTAGTTGCCAGGGAGTAACTGATGAAATCATAACCAAATTCCTTTTAACAAACGGGAAGTTTATTCACTTCAATAGCGCCTAAAAGCATTTCTTAAAAGAAATAGATTTCAAATTATAATCAGAATGCACCTTCTAAATATCAAAGTTACAATTTATTCAGAGGCAGAAAGAAACAAGTTTTGACTGTATGATCTTTCGGGCAGAGAACCTTGCTGCTCCCTTTTGACACGGCCGTTGTTACGACCGCTCACAAAAGCCTCTGAAAGACTACACTGGTGCAAATCTGCAACACACCAAATTACTTTAAACTAAGAGTTTTAACAATTTACACAAGCACAGAAACTATGCACCCCCCGTAGGAGGGATGGAAATGGTACGAAACATTAACAATTAAAATATTAACCTTACCACCGAAGGTACAACTTGATTTTAACTTCTAAGAAAAGTCTTACGGTGAAAGGGTGGCAACTTTATATACTAAAATGATCATTTAAATAAAAGACCATGAAATGCAATCTGATATAAAATTCTAAAAGGTTGGCCAAACACTAGTTACGGTGCCCTACAGTACACAGATACCGCCTCTCAAGATCATAGGCAATAATATCAAAGTTTCCAAAGATCAAAACGTATTTCAGGTATTAGGCCGTTACACTCCAAGCAATAAATTCCTTAACACACCGAATCCGACAAACATAACAGACCGTACGGTACATTCATAGGGAGATTACCGAACAACCCGAACCGCAGGTTTATAAACAACCAGCTTCCCGCGGGTGGGCAAACGGAGAAGAATGGTGGGACGACCCCAAAGCAAAACGGCTGGTGACCTTACGAAGAAAACAAGCAGAATTTAACAAGAATAAATCAAACAACATATCACCAATCACTTAACTTCTAATTAACTGCGATTTCTCGAGAAGACCTGGCGCAGCACCCCCAAATCGCTCTCCCGAACAGTCCGCTGCCAGCCGCTTCAACGGACGCAGGAAGGCGCGCCGATCTTCCGTCTCACAGCGTCGCACCAGACTGATGTCGTGGGTTGACTCCTGTTGCTCTCGTGTCGACCGCGAAGCCACTACCCCTCGCTATACGGCGCGGCCCACTGGACTCACGTGGCGACCTCACATGCGCCGATGCTCAAGACGGACAAGTCATCTTGTGTCTGCGCGACCGACAAACCGATCGATCCAACCGCCCATGACCATTCCCTGAGCAAACTCGAGCAGACTGGCGGCCTAATGCGCAGACTCAGACCGGGCGACCACTCGCTGAGTTCTCTTACTGGCAGAGTGGAAAGTCATTTTGCCGGCTTTAAAGGTTGACCCGAACGACAGACATACCAGCACTCCGAACGACAGGCAGACACTAACTGCCTAACAAACAGACTAGCAAGCTGGGGACGAGAGACTGACCCGGACTGACCGACTGGCGAGTTTTTTTTTTTTTCTTTATTGAGTTTCGATTCCCCCTAAAGGGGGCGGGCTGGCAGCAGCTTACTATCCCGCTCTTCAGCCTACAGAATTTGGTTTAAAAAGATGAAGATAATAAAAAATAATAACAGTTGGCGATAAAAGGTAAAATGGCAGAAAATTCTGGAGCTTAAAACATAAAACACAGTGTTGATGATGCTAATAAAATACACAGGAAGCAGAAAAATATAGACAGACAATTAAAAAACATGGCGACAGTCTGGGTTCTGTTTGCAAGAGATATAAAATGCACTCCCAGCGACAGCATGATGTCTGTTCGCAACACTGTGGAAAGACAAACGACACTGAACACTCACCTAAACACTGCACTAAAAAGGTGGCACAAATATGACATACCACACCCGAGAGCAGGTGGGGGGAAACTGGTCAGATGACGGGAAAAAAGGGGTGGAAGGAGAGGAAAAGTGAAGGGGGAGGGGGAAAGGAGCCAATGGAAGATGAGGATCCATAAGGGGGGTGGAGGGTGCTGAGCAGACGTGCCAGGGAGTGGGGAAGGCAGAGGAGGGGAGTACAAAAGGACTCGGGGGGGGGGGGCAGAAAGGAGATAGGGAGAGGGTAGGCGGGGAGAAAACATGGGATGGAAGGGGGGAGGAAGAGGGAGCCCAGGGAAAGGACGGAGGAAAGGAGGGGGGTGAGGATCAGAGTTGATAGGAGGGATAAATGGAGGGAGAGAGGGCACCATCCGGGAGGGGGAGTTGATGGAAGCCACCTTGGGAAAGGAGATGTAGGGTGTAGAGATGGAGGGTAGGGGAGACACAACAGTGAAGACGTGGCAGGGGGCGGGGATGGGAGAGGAGAGGAGCAACCAGGGGGTGAGGGGGTTCAAGGCGGCGGGAGGTGTAGAGGATGCGGATATGTTCGAGGAAGAGGAGCAGATGGGGGAAAGGAATGAGATCATAGATGATCTGCGTGGGGGACGACTGGCGAGCTCATAGCGCCCCTTAAATGCACTTGAGCAGGCAACCTTTCCCCTTTCCTACCAGAGGGAGACACCAAAGCTGCGATTGCCACAGTGGCGCCACCGCCAGAAACGGAGGGCGACTGCTTCACACTATGCTCTGCGGCGCGGTCTTCAAAACAGCAATTTTTACCACGGCCCACAGCCAAGTTTGTGCTTGAACTATGCCATGCATGGCAAAATGGTACTATCCGAAACGGGCGCTGAGTGAACTGTGGTGCAGGGAGGCCTTAGATGACAGGGTGAACAACGTTTACGGAGATGTGTGCGGGCGAAAAGACGTGCAATGGTCAGCAACTGACCGCCCGGATGAATCAAGGGGCTACCAATAGCGTCTCCTCAACGATAGTTCAGCGAATGTTGGTGTGTAGAGGCCTCCACAGCAGCCACCTGGTTCACATAACCAAGCTGCCTTCTGTCCATCGACGACCAAGGATGGAATTTCCACAGTGGTGCAACTGGATGTCCACTGAGTGATGCCAGGTGGCCTTCTTAGATAAACCACTTTCGAAAGAGTGCAGGCCGCAGGAGGGAGCATTATGTCCTGGGAAATGTTTTGGTGGCATTCTCTAAATGATCTCGTCTTTGTGGAAGGCACGATGATGTGCACAAGTGTGCGTCTATGCTTGGGGACCATGTCCATCCCTACATTCAGTTCCTTTGTCCTCAGCACGATGGCATCTACCAGCAGGACAACGTAACGTGTCACACACTTTGCAGTGTGTACGTGCGTGGTTCGAAGAACACCAGAACGAGTTCACCGTGCTGCCCTGGCCACCAGACTCTCAAGATTTAAGCCAATCGAGAATCTATGGGACCACTTACATTGAGCTTTTCGCTCCATGCTTCCTCAACCGAGAAACCTAGCGCAGCAAATAGCTGTTTTATTGGTATCCCTGTTATAAGTATGAAGAACGGCAATGTTATTAATGTTGTATTCTTCTAGAATGAGATTTTCACGCTGCAGCGGACTGTGCGCGATATGAAACTTCCTGGCAGATTAAAACTGTGTGCCGGACCGAGACTCGAACTCGGGACCTTTGCCTTTCGCGGGCAAGTGCTCTACCAACTGAGCTACCCAAGCACGACTCACGCCCCGTCCTCACAGTTTCACTTCTGCCAGTACCTCGCCTCCTACCTTCCAAACTTTAGAGTAGCCCTTCTGCGAACCTTTGTATTGTTCTGTTTCAGCATTGAGCTGTTTCACTTGTGAAGCCATGATTGATGTGAGCGAAATAATTTACACTACTGACGAGTAATTACTGGTGTGTGTGCATCGGTGTACGAACATCCGCTGGCAGGGCTAACAGTGACAGAGATAACGGGTCCGTTTAGACATCGTGTTGGCGGGGCCCCACCTTGTAAAGCACCCTGTTTGATTCGGAGCATCGGGCTTCTGTTTCGGGAAGTGTCAAACGCAGGATGCACAGTGTACGCGAGGGGAAATGTGAGTCGCCGTCGCTCAAACGATTGAGCAGTCTCCAAAGGGCAGGTTGATGTCGAGCGCCAGAGTCAACAATGCACACACACATTGAAAGACGTGTGTTAATCGGCATTTTTCGACTTCGAGTTTGTTTTCTTTAGACTGTGAAGTAGTCTTTATAAACTTTTTAAGAATATATCCTGTAATCGATTGGTAGCGGAAGCTCTTTGAGTTATCTCTCCTTGAGGCACTGCTGTAATACTGTGTTTCAGTTCTGGCGAGTTCCGCTTGTTTTCAGCCAATGAAAGTAGCGAGCGGTCAAGCAGGTCATGCGGCGGAGAATGTTTGGACTCGCACTTTGTATTTCGCACGTCTAAGCGAGGAGGTCATTCATTTCTGTCCTCCCAAACCATTTACCTAATTTTCGTACGTAATTTTGATGGAAGTTTTGTGTGACACCGTATTGAGCACACCTGTTGCCAACGTCCGCCCTTTGGCTGTTGAATGATTGTCCGTGGAACAGAGAATGAAATAGCTCAGTCATACACAGGTCTTCCACGTTATTCGTAATAAACATCCTGTTCCTTTGCGCGACTAATTTTCAGGCTTTGAAAGGTAAGTTCAAGTGCTGTTTCGCAATGCAGATTGCTGTGGTGGAGTTTTACAGTATGTGTATTTATATAGCAACGAAATAAATTGCGCGTCACAGAATTGTGATACTTTCAGCTTTTGCAATAGTACATACAGATTTTGTCCATGACTTACATTATAATCCAATTGCATTGGTGAGATATTTTCAGTGCATATTTGTACACACAATAAATTGATTGGTTTGAAATGGCTGAGCACTATGGGACTTTACATCTGAGGTCATCAGTCCCCTAGAACTTAGAACTACTTACACCTAACTAACCTAAGGACATCGCACACATTTGTGCCAGAGGCAGGATTCGAACCTGCGACCGTAGCGGTCGCGCGGTTCCAGGCTGAAGCGCCTAGAACCGCTCGAACACACCGGCCGGCGATTGGTTTGATCCCTTGTACTTTACTCTGCAAAAACCCTATCTACCATCTTAATTACAATAACGTAGTAAACTGCTCTGAGCAATAAATTCACGAAGCACTAGTTCTGTCATTGTGTTAATTCAACTGTAAAACACGAATTAACAAACTTCATTTATTCTAAATCGAAATGATTTGAGAACATTATTTTAATTATTATCACTGGATATTAAATCCTGCCAACATGACTGGTTAAATAGAGTGCTGGGCCGGATGCGTTGGTTGTTCGCAAGACAGCTGTCGAAGCGAAGTAACTTGAAAGCAACCATGCTTCAGAGGAACTCACAAAAAACACTTAGGCCATTATTTTTTACCGTATCGTCGCAAATGTCATACAATAAAGGATTAAAGATAGAACCAAATGTAGAACTTGCATATCGTACTGCGATAGATCTCAGTTGTCGATATACACTCTAAGAAGAGAGGAGGGGGAAAAAAAGAAACCACGCACCACCAGGGAGTTATCAGAATGAGACTGAAATCGGTAGATGTGATGTACGTGCAGAGACGAACAAATCATTACAGTTTCGGAAAACCTAGTTGATTTATTCAAAAGAAAGAGCTTCACAAACTGAGCAAGTCAATAACGCGCTGGTCCACCTCTGTCCCTTATGCAGGCAGTTATTCGGAATTGATTGAAAGAGATGTTGGGTGTCCTCCTAAGGGATATTGTGCCAAGTTATGTCTAATTGGCGAGTTAGATCGACAGAGTCACCAGCTGGTTAGAGGGCCCTGCTTGTAATGGTCCAAACGTTCTCAAATGGGTCAAGGTAGGGTTTAGCAAGCACGAAGACTAGGAACTTAGGCGTGTGCAGGTGGGTATTATCTTACTGAAATGTAGGCCCAGGACGGCTTGTCATGAAGGGCAACGAAAAACGGGGCCTAGAATATCGTCGACGTATCACTGTGCTGTAAGGGTGCCGCAGATGACTATGAAAGACGTCCCGCTATGAAATGAAATGGCGCCCCAAACTACCAGTACTGGTTGTCGGATCGTATGGCGGGCGAGAGCCAGACTGGAATCCCATTGCTGTCCGGGGCGTCTCCAGACACGTCTTCGTTGGTGACCGGCGCCCACTTCAAAGTGGGGCTCATCACGACAGTTCAGTCAATGCGGTTAGGCCGACGGAGTGTACATGCACGAGTACATCATCTCTACCGATTTCAGTCCCATTCGGATAATTCCTGCGCTGGGCGTCGTTTCTTAGCTCTTTGAAGGGCAGGCAAAATTGTAACTAACCACATACGTAGACGGTTTCAATGGGCAGTGGTCACCGTGGCTAACCACATAATATTTTCTCCCTTTACCGCTCAGGGGCCAGTAGTCTCTCTGCCAATCACCTAATTGTTGCTCAAAATGCTGCTAGATAGCCGTGCAGGTCTTCTGCGCGAATTTTTGCCGCGTGTTTAGAACAATAGTTGATACTTCTTCATTGTTAGTACTGTTCTTGGAAGCGGCGTGCAATATTTTCTGTAGCTGTTCTATATACGACTATTTTTGGTAAGTAGTTGCTTATATTTATATGTTGAACATATATAAGTCTGCGTGTAATGTAACTTTAAATTGAAATAGAATTTTCCGTGTTTTACAGACAAATTTCTGTGTGGTCAGTGCTGCTAACCAACGCCCTTCTTCTCCACCCAGTATATTTTCTTCGTCTCCATCGAATATGTCTAGCAGTAAAGGAATAACTGAGGACGAATGTTACCGAATTTTATTTGAAGAAATATCTTCTAGTGACAGCAGTGTTGACAGTGATGGCAGTGATGGAAATGACCCCACATTCACGACAAGCTGTGCAAGTTCTAGTCTTGTGTGCAGTCGTGTGGTTCTAAATTTAACCAGTTGTCTTCATGGAAAGAATCATGTTATTTTCATGGACAATTATTTTACATCATATGATCTGTTCAAGGACCTAAAATCCTATGGTGTGTAAGCTTGTGGAAAAATAATTCCCAGAATGAAAAACATACCAAAACTCAAGGAGGAAAAGGAACTGGAAAGAGGGAAATTCGATTACAAAATAAGCAATGATGGCATAGTAATCTATAGATGGAAAGATAACAGGGCAGTCAACTTGATTTCAACATGTCATTCACCATCAGATGTGTCCACACTAACTCGAAAAATGAAAGATGGAACAATAACCAATATCACTTGTCCAATTGTATTGAGAGACTACAATTCCAGTATCAACTATGTGGATAATTTTGATCGACTAAAGTCAGACTATGCTATTGAAAGAAAAAGCAAGAAATGGTGGATGAGATTGTTTCTTCACTTTTTAGACTGCAGTGTGACACACGCGTCCATTATGCACAAAGAAATCGAAATGGAGCAGTTCTCCAATAAAGACTTCCGTCGAGAGGTGTACAAAATCTTGTTGGCTTCAAAAATAGTTTCAGTGACAGCTAATTTTGCTTCTGTATCCCAAAGTAGTATAGCAACCTAGATCAAATCACACAAGTCATACGTAGACGGAAGTATTTGCCACGAAAGCAGTAAACAACAACCAATTCACTCATCATCTAGAAGATGCGCTGTTTGCAGTTCAAAGAAAAATCCAGTGCGAACAGTGTGGATATGTTCAGTGTGCAAAGTACCTTTGTGTCTGAGAGCAGGCAAGAACTGTTTCAAGAGATACCAAGAAAATTAAAAAAACTAGTTATTTCAAAGTTCAACCACCAAATATCGTATTTGTATACTGTAATGGGGTGGTGGTTACCTGTAGTGACCACATCTAATGTTAATACTTTGTTGTTGTTTAAGTGAATTTTTACAAACTCGATGTATAATACATGTCAAGACAATAAAATAAATGTGTTACAAGTAAAAGAAATTTTAAATTCGCAAATAATTTTTCTTGCCCCACCAGGATAAATTTTAGTGGTGTTTACCTGCCCCTCAAAGAGTTAGAGCGTGTTGAACCGTGGCTGGCTCATGTTATGCGTTGGATTAAACCTTGATCGCTATTCTGTGTTTAGTCTCCCGCGGTTATTGCGATTATGCTGTTATCCTCTCTCTCCGCGAGTGGCAGCAGCGGTGTGTGTCGATATTCGCACCTTGTACTATCTTTGGCCTGGCGCTTATAGTTTCCGGCTGTGCTGGCTGCGAGCAGTTGGTCGGTTGGCGTGGAGGAGTGAGGAAGTCTCCGCTGCTGGCGGCGTCCACGCGCGGTCGGAGTGTGTGGTGCTGTTCCCATTGCTACGAGGTCCGTGGCTCACCGATCCTGGACACGAAAGTTGAGTTTTGACTTAATCTACCAGCAAGTCACGACTGTTCACATTGTGTCGTTTGGACTTCTTTGTCAGCTGTTGGGACATTCCCACGAGCAACAACGTGTGTTTTCAAGTTGGCAAATGTTAGCCACCCTCCGGCGGAGTTTAACTGTATTTGGTTATTTGGAATTGAGGCGCACCAGCGGAATCTTCTGCCTTGTGGCCGTTAACGTTCCGGTTACCTGCCCTGGCCTTGTCAGTAGTTTCTTATTCGCGAAATGTCACAGCTTAAGAAATTTGATAAATGTTTCGACTTTGTCCTGTATGGAGATGGATACTGTATCAGCGCCATTTCCCGTGTCCTGGATACCACAGATCTACGATACACCTCTGGGTGAAGAGGATGGTGGAGGAAGGCTGTGTCAACCGTCGCCGTAGCCCTGCACGTCCACAGGTAGACCCGTGGTATCGTAGGACGCGGGAAATGGCGCTGATACAGTATCCACCTCCATAAAGCGCAAAATCGCTACATTTATCAAATTTCTTAAGCTATGACATTTTGCGAGTAAGAAACTACTGACAATGCAGGAGAAAACGAAGCACGGTACACGGTGGAGAGCACTTCCTTCGCATCAGAAGCCAGATTCATTCCCGATTGCATGCCCCAAATAAGATTTAATGGATTAGTTCCTTGTGAATGTTGTTTAGAGTATCGTGCAAATGTATTTTGTCTCTAAAAGTGATATGCGGTAATAATAATATCACCGTTTTCGGAGATGAAAGGTAAAATTCAGATCCACTTTGTGGTGCACGTCTTGTTGCTCCGGGCTTTAAACTACTCGTATTACTGTAAGCATCTGTGTGTGGGGGTTCTAGTGCTCGTTGGAAGAAGGCAACGACAGTCTCCCCTGATTTCTCTGTTATAAAATACACCTCAGTTCGAGGAAGGACTCAGCCTTCGGTTTTTCATCGTTTTCGTTTTTAGTAGTACCATATCCTTAGATGTTATACTCGTTTTCAGCTAATGATTTCCACAGCTACAAGAACACAACGTGTGATACCTCTTATCTCCGCCCGCACAGGCCATGAAGACCCAAAGGTACCGACTGGCCGTCGTGTCATCCTCAGCCCACAGGCGTCACTGGATGCGGATATCCAGGGGCATGTGGTCGGCACACCGCTCTCCCGGCCGTATGTCAGTTTCCGAGACCGGAGCCGCTACTTCTCACTCAAGTAGCTCCTCAGTTTGCCTCACAAGGGCTGAGTGCATCCCGCTTGCCAACAGCGCTCGGCAGACCGGATGGTCACCCATCCAAGTGCTAGCCCAGCCCGACAGCGCTTAACTTCGGTGATCTGACGGGAACCGGTGTTATCACTGCGGCAAGGCCATTGACGTGATACCTCTTAGGCAAACTGTAAAGCAGTGCTACCAAACGAAAAGATTAAGGTGGCCCAGATTGTGCAGACCTCGTTTTTAAACCTTTTCAGACCTAGACAATAAGCTTTTCTTATCCGGTGAAATTGTACACGTTGCTACTTAAGATGTTTCAAGATTAAACTAAATTTCTCCGCCTAAGACAACGTTAAAAGAAATCTTCTTAACAGCACTAAACAGCGATTTGTGAAGCGCTTACTGGCCCTATTTTGCCACATTTCGTTGGTTGGAAGGAAAAAGTGTACTGAACAGAAAACAAATCTCCCAGAAGGAAATGAGGGACGAACTGAAACCTCTCATATTGGGATGTAGTGTGACTTTTAATTTCAGCTGTTACAAAATCAAGTGGAACTATCTGTGAAGTTAGCTGTGCGAGCACACTGTTGGTGTCAGTATGACGTTGTAGTAGTTGGGACTGAAACGGTTCAAATGGTTCAAAGGGCGCTGAGCACTATGGGACTTAACATCTGAGGTCATCAGTCCCATAGAACTTAGAACTACTTAAACCTAAATAAGCTAAGGACATCACACACATCCATGCCCGAGGCAGGATTCGAACCTGCAACCGTAGTGGTCGCGCAGCTCCAGACTGAAGCGCCTAGAACTGCCCGATCACACAGGCCGGCGGGACTGAAATAATGCAGAGCCAGTTTAGGTCAGAAATACACAGAACTGCAAGCCACGGCAGTATAATTTTCTGCAATTCGTATGCATTGCTTGTTCGCGAAATTACTGTTGCTGTATAGTTATATAGCCCAAGAAGTCAACTGCGTTTTTTCCGGTGAGAAAGAGCAGTGGTAAACAATCTTCATTTCATCAGTTTCCTGAAACTGGTGTACCACAGAATTAGAATTTCTGGTTGGGAATAAGTGTAAGGTGTCTGAGTCGGCTGTCAGTTTTGCAACGATGGAATATCAATTTCTCACATTACTGTAGTGGACGCTACAGTTAGAGCAATTCCGCGAATTGTGAACTTGGACCGCGTAGAATGGGTTTACTGCAAAGGAAAATAGTTGATCTTCTGCAATATTTTTAGCTCTTTCTACTTGAAATAAGTGTCGCCGACCAAATCATCTGGAGAGCATGATTGTGACATTTAACGGAAGATATTAACATCCTCTTGCTTTGAAAGTAGCTTTTACCGCCAGTTTTAGCATTTTACAAGCGTCGTTGCTAAGCGCAAGTAAACGATGTAATGCAACGCTGTATTTGTTAGGAAATAGGATTTTTGATATTTTTAAAAATATCGGGAATCCGATATATCGATATTTAAATATCTCATTAGCGTCTGTCGAGACAACGAAAAAAGGTATCGACGGAAAAAATACCGACGGACCTGCCTATAAAAATATCCACTGCTTGTCTTAAATATACTGCCGGTTGTAGAGCTGTGTATTTAATTATTGACTTATTATTAGATGTTCTGTACTTGAGCAAGCCAGTAGCCTGCCTATCCCCCTTAGAGCAAGAAATGAAAGGTAAACTATGCATGTTGACGCTTGGCAATAACCACTTAGTTAATAATGGTAAATGCCTGTAAGTGGAGCAATAAAAGGTATCTGATGGGTCCGTCGTTCGGCTTCGTCACATGTCGGATTTGTGTGGAACACTCCATGCGGACTTCCCTGTTTTATCATTTTAGCAAACACCAGCGCCGGCCGCGGTGGCCGTGCGGTTCTAGGCGCTCGAGTCCGGAGCCGCGCTGCTGCTACGGTCGCAGGTTCGAAACCTGCCTCGGGCATGGGTGTGTGTGATGTCCTTGGGGTAGTTAGGTTTAAGTAGTTCTAAGTTCTAGGGGACTGATGACCACAGCAGTTGAGTCCCAAAGTGCTCAGAGCCATTTGAACCATTTTTGCAAAAACCAGCGACCTAGCAGCTGTAGTGTCAAAATTTCCTGGTGAAGTTAAACCTGCAATTTCTGTTGGTACCCCCGAGCGCCGATTACGTCAGCATTTCCCCCCATACATCTCCGCCCACTGCGAAAAGCAATCTTGCCATCACTTTCACCAACTGTTTTTGAATAACGCCGATATGAAGAAATAGCCCCCCTCCCCTGCATGTTCTACTACAGTTTCAAAAGACTAACTTAAAATATTTATCGAAAATTGTGAAAAAAGTATAGCCTAGAATAAAAATATCGGCACTAGATTTCGCCATTTTGATATCGATATATGAGGGGGGGGGGGAATGTTACCGATTTATATATATATATATATATATATATATATAGTTATGAAGTAACGTCATCATCAGTTAATTTATTTTTAATATAGTCTACGTATTGGAGATGTCCGATATTAACCTGGAAGTATCCACTATACATGGAAAGAACTAAGCAACTACTTTTTACAGTCCAGTTGCCGCAGAACACTGCAACCATTCTCTGCGGATTAAATATTTACCTGTTTTTAGGCAACTGCTTCTAACAATTACTAAGAAGCATACATGGACGCGTATATCAGCAGAAGAATGATGAAGCTAATAGCGTTAACGGCAGTATAAATCCAAGTATTTAGAAACTTCATACTCTGCAACGGTATTTCTCGATCTAAGAAATTTCCTGAAAAATTGAAAATTTCAAAATGATATCGAATCGAGGCTGTAATGGCTAAAAGCGTCTTTACGTACCGTTGACATGAGACTACCATAATTTCCCTGTCAGAATAACTATTTAACGATGGACCGAAATATTTTCACCTCGTCTAATTTAAACTAAGCGCATCATACGTTACGACACAAGCACGAATGTAGCATCTGTGGACATCAGGGGTCCGGTGGACTGATCGTAGTTTCTTGGATGCGAGGTGTGGGTTCTATTTCCACTTCTGGCCTGAATTTTAAACACACACGAAGAGAAGTTCTTTACCTCAAACACGCACACATCTCACTACTGGTGAGCAAACAGTTCGTGAATAGAAACCAACGGCGGTAGGTACCGAGATCGATTCCCGGTCGAGCAAAAAATGTATGTCCTCATATCAAAATCAAACATCTCGCTGTTGATGAGAAAATGCGACATCTAACGTCTGGTTTTACTTAGTTAACAATCCGATTAGGTTCGAATCCGCGTCACAAAATCTTTGCATTATGACTTCGTTTCCAACGCGTTTGAACTTCGTTACCTGAAATTTTATTGAATTTATTTCGTGATTAATTAAGAGAGAGATAAGAGTGTTAACAGGATTCCTGGAAGAGCACACAAATTAAAACTTGGATATTTCACGACTCTTTGTGGCTGGTCACCAATGACGAACGTTGCTGTGAACGAGTCTCGGTGAGCCACGAAAGCTTTGGTTAGTTACAATGGCTCGGTTTCAGGCCAGATCCAGAGCGAAAAAGTTCGCTACGTCGTTTAAATTTCAAATATTTGCACAAATAATTGCTCAGTCATGAATGCAGCTAAATTACTAGTGATACGATGTTAATTTGCAGGTTTCCACAGAGCACTTGCTACTGTTAATCTTGTTGCTTTTAACTATTTAGTTCAACATCCATATTATGACCAAGCACTCGTATCAGGAACAACGTTTCACATGAGTGGGAAAACCTTTTAAATAGGAAAAATACTTCGAATTGTCATGGAATTTTACGAGTCTAGATATTGTCTCAAAATCTCCTGCTCATAAAAATTTGCCTAAAGATTGCTGGAATGACTTATGTGAGAGAGTTAGTTAACTCAAATTCTAACGAGTATGGTGATTTTGAAATCTCACTTACTGTAATAAAATTGAGTTTACAAACGCTATGGACTGTCTCGTTTCTAACGACGCGTTTCGTAGCATTTGCAGTGTCATGGTGTTGCTTGACATGTAGACTGATTACCTTAAAGAACAATGTTTTCCAGTGTTCTCTTTTCGTATCCATTTTCTATAGCCAAACTGCTGTGGTGTAAGGAGATTAGAAGACCTGCAAGGCAGCTATATTATGTGGGCTGCATGCAAATCAGGTGAAAATCGATTCAGGTCGTTTGGATACTTTTGCGTATGACAGTGCGTCCCGCATGCTACTGCTCTCCTTTCCTGGAACTTTGTATTTTTGTTTAGTATAAATTTAAATAAAAGAGCCAGTAAAGATATCTCGTTTCTTTTTCAGAAGAAAACTGATACTGAATCGTTTTAGAAGAGCAATAAAAAACGGATCTGTAAATATCTTAATCGGTAGGAACCAGGACTGAACCGACTAGGTGGCAGGTCCAACTCCAAAATGACGACCCGGACTGTAGCGCAGTCCGCTTCACCCGACCACGAGCAGAGTTTCTTTTTTTTCTTCTTCTTCTTCTTCAGCTGCTCTCTTTTCGGTGAGCGGAAAGACATCGCTCGTTAACATGCGATCTCCCGAACCTCTCGCGCCACCGGGGCTATTTTTCAAGCGCTACGTGACAGCTCCGATGTGTATCTTACTCAGACACAACACGTACTTCCCACCAAATGCGTTCTCTTGCGTGTTAGAAATCTTTAACTTGGGAAACTGGTGAAGAAGTAAAAAGCTTGCGTTGTCTGACAGTGCCACACCTTAAATACCGCTAATATTTGTTTTTGTTTTACTATGGTCAAAGAACTGGAATGAAGTAGAAGGGAACGCACTTTTATTTTTGTCGCAAGGGTGTTTTTATAACTGCAGCAACTGACACTTGTGGGAAACGACAACTTATTAAGAACATTCACGAAACAGGAAGTCCTACGGCAATGGCGGTTGGAAAACCCCGAGGGGTAGGCGCTACCGCTACATCGGAAAGGATTTCCTTCTTCCTCATACAATGACTCCATTACTCGTGGTGTTTGAGAGTTATGTCTTGTTTGAGTATAGGTGACTGTAAAGTGTGTGTTGTGTCTGTGCGTGTGCGAGCGTATGGATGTGTGTGTGTGAGTCTGTGTGTGTGTGTGTGTGTGTGTGTGCTACCACGCTTGTGTTGTGTGATGAGAGGTAGAGATACCCGGTGCCCGTAAACAGCCAGATCCTCTCAAATGGCAATAATTGAACTCAGAGAATTTCAAAATAGTGATCACAATAGGAAAAAAATCCTAGACGGGAAACTGAGCTACAAGTATCGCTATATAGTAATACATGTATTATTAATCCTTGCAATACCAAGAGGGCAGAGGGTAATTTATGCCCAACTTTTCAAAATATTGCAATCTAACCAGTTAACATACTAAAATTTTGAAAAATTTATTTTTTTTATTTAATTCTTCTATTTACAAATACCACAAATGTTATCAATTGTTCTGTTAAACTTAAATTTCCACAATGAATGTCATATTCAATATTTTCAGGTTCAGGACCCTACATACTCGTCAATATCACTTTAAAATGTAAATAAAAGTTGATAACAATTAACGAAATTTGCATTTTTAAAATTCCTTTTTTAGTTCTCATAAAACACCCCCAGCTCATTACTACACGTTATTGAAAATTCGTTGATATTGCTAACAGTGTGGTTAAAGACAATTTCAAGTTTTGGACATTACACACATATTAGTACGCCCTTAAAAAGTATGTTGTTAATAAAAGTCAACAACAATTTACGATTACATTTTTGTATCTTTTTTAGGGTAGGCTCAAATTAACACCCTCTCCCCTCCCCTGCAGTAATTCTCATTATGGGAAATGCGTTCTTATTGCTATGGTTAAATCTCGATCTCGCTAAAAAAACAAATGGCAGTTTAATACAGTTGTATTTAAGGTAGAACCCACTGTTGTGTTATGCACAGGCTGTCAGGCTACCTGGGAGAAGAAGGAAGCATGTCTTCCATGTCAAATATTTTAGTTTCGTGTACTGGTATAGTTAAATTTTGAAGTACAGGCAGCTCCAGGACGTATTTTCTTAAATAAAAATCATATTTAATTGTTTAATTATTTTACTAGTAATTTCCTTACTCCACATTCGCTCCGAAAAATCATCGATCATATAAGTCAATCAAACGCAAGATATAAATCACATATATCATGAAATTCTTCAATATTTCGGAATAACTGACGGGGTCTGTACTATTTTCTTCATGAGCCAAATGCAAAACTGAAATATCAGTCGCAATTTCGGGAGTAAAACTTCTTTGAGCAGTAGAAATACGTCATTATTCGAATTTTCTTTGGAAATTGATCATAACTTTAATGTTCAGTCAATATTTGTACGTAACGGTCATTAATCTTTATATGCAGCATAATTACACGAATGAAAACGTCTTCTCTGTATTGTTTGTTATGTAAATAAATGACTAATGACAAAAATTATGTTACATAAATGATAGCAATGTATTATATATTAATTTTAATTTCTAGTACATGTGGAGCAAGAACAGAAATTTCAATAAACTGATTTCCATGTTGCTTAAGAGTTATTCATCAAGTAAATTGCAGACGACTTTTAGCAACTTGAAAAATCCTAAGGATTAGACGTTCTATTACAGAAAGCTTGAGGAAATCTAATTCAACCTGATTTTGCAAGCAGAGGACCAAATTTCAGGACACACTGAACTGAAACGATTACTTTTTAAAATTGATCCATAAACCGTTGACTAGGAGACATCTTTTCTAATTGTTGAGGAAACATGAAAGGAATCGCCAGGTCGACCTAAAAAATACTTAAAGAATTATTCAACAGACCTAAATAACCGTGAGCTGAGATTCCTCGTCGAATTACACTCAGTCTAAGCATTATACAGTCGACAAATTAATCTCAAACTTGAATGCATCAAAAGTTGTACAGGAATTTTCATCCTCAACAACGCCCAAGTCAAAAAAGAACAAGAAAAACTGAATTCAGCATTTTCAGAGAATGCAGGTGTGCCTCTTACTTTTTAAAGTGGCTTATCAAACGAAAATTATCAGTAATTGACAATAGATCTCACAGTAAAAAATTCGTTGTATTTTGGGTTTCATGCACTAAGCTCAAACGATCTCACAGAAGAAAATTCGTTGTGTTTTGGGTTTCATGCACTAAGCTGAAAATTTTGCTAAAAGTTTTTATATCAAATGTAAGTAGCCTGGTCAAAGATCCATAGTTATCGATTTGTGATAAAACAATCATACTTCTTGTTCGCCACGTCGAATCAATCATTTTTTAGTCTTCAATTTTGCTATCGGATTCGTTATCAGAAAGAATAAAAATACTATTAGGCTGCTTTGTGCGTATATAGACCGAGGTTTTGGATTTAGACTATGTTTTCGCAATTCTCACCCACTGACAGGACTTAATGTCCCCATCGACAGACGGACCACCTCCAAAAGCCTCACTTGCCCTAACACCATGGGACACTACGCAGAGGTTTTAATTCCAATCCAGGACATTGACGCAAAGTATAGTCATGAGAACATTACGCCACGAGCCTACCATCAACACGTGACGGTGAACCCATGTGGTCACCCATCCAAGTACTGACACTTTTACGAGGACTGGTGAGCGGTAACTAATTCTCCCCCATTGCTAGCTAAATACTGGCACTGACAGTCTCTTCTCCCACCAGGATTCTTACTGTCAACCAAGAGGGCTTAGGGGGTAACAGTAACATTCAGGATATTTTGTATGATACTGTCTAACCACATTTTTAACAAAGGTCCGGAACCGCGCGACTGCTACGGTCGCAGGTTCGAATCCTGCCACGGGCGTGGATGTGTGTGATGTCTCTAGGTTAGTTAGGTTTAAGTAGTTCTAAGTTCTAGGGGACTGATGACCTCAGATGTTAAGTCCCATAGTGCTCAGAGCCATTTGAACTATTTTTTTTAACAAAGTATGAATCTCGAATCCTGTGATGAACTGTTACGACGCCAGGGACACTTCGGTCGTAACACGATGTACATTTTATCAGCTTAACTCCTCCACTCACACATACGATGGCAGCAGAATGGTGAAGGCAGCACAATGACATTCGGCAATATTTTATTTTGATAAACTAAGCGACACTGTCCCTGCTTCAAAGCTCTTTAAGTATTGATTCTTACAGGGGTTGGTCAACAATATGAACAAAAAGAAACAAAAACAAAACAAAAACTTTACCATGCCTGATACGGTCTAGGAAACCCGTTGGCATTGAAAACAGATTCCAGTTGTCTCGGAATTGATAAATACATGTTTTGTATGGTTCTCAAGGGAACCTTATACTATTCCCGCAAAACAGTAAAGTTCAGACAACAACGATGTAGGCGTATAGCGATCAGGTACTCTTCTCTCCAAACTCGTCAACAAAAGTTCAATAATATTGAGCTCTGGTGACAGTGCTGGCAAGGGAAGATGCGGCAACAGTTCATCCTTTCGCTCACAAAATTCCGGGTCAATGGGAGCTGTGTGAACCGAAGCCCTGTCCTCTTCGAACACAGCATCACGCTCTGCAGTTCCCTGATTACGGAGCTCCCTTCGTGCTGTTAGGATTCGCGAGTGCGATATTCAGTTTCGCAGTCACTTTCGCAGCTGTCATCTTCTAATTTTTCGTCACAATCCTCATCAATGACCATCTGTCTGGATCACTCATCACTCTCTTTCGTCCGCATCGTTACTTAACAGATGATATTTTTCCGCTTTCCCTGCTGTTGTTGTTGTTGTCATCAGTCCAAAGACTGGTTTCATGCAGCTACCCATGCTCTCTATCCTGTACAAGTCTCTTCATCTCCGAATAACTACTGTAACCTACATCCTCCTGAGTCTGCTTACTGTATTCATCCCTTGGTCTCCACCATTTTTATCCTGCACACATCCCTCCAGTACTAAACTGGTGATCTCTTGATGCCTCAGAACGTGTTCCACCAACCGATCGCTTCTTCTAGTGAAGCTGTGCCACAAATTCCACTTCTCCCCAATTCTATTCAGTACCTCCTCATTAGTTGCGTGATCTACCCTTGTAATCTTGAACAATCTTCTGTAGCACCACATTTCGAAAGCTTCTATTCTCTTCTTGTCCAAACTATTTATTGTCCATGTTTCACTTCTATACATGACTGCACTCCATACAAAAACTTTCAGAAAAGACTGCCTGACACTTAACTCTATACTCGATGTTAAGAAATTTCTCTTCTTCAGCAACGCTTTCTTTGCCATAGCCAATCTACATTTTATATCCTCTCTACTTCGATCATCATCAGTTATTTTTACTCCCCAAATAGCAAAACTCATTGACTACTTTGTGTTCCATATGTGCAGTAAAAATCTTCGATGCGGTGCCCCTCGAAACGACAGAGACTTCTCCTCTTTTGGTTACGGGGGCGCTCATCATACACGCACCGACATTTCGCCCATGATCAAATTCGCTCAGCTCCGAGATAATACACCCAGAACTATGCTCGATACTCTTCTGACCACGACTGATACTTGCAACGTATTTAGGACACTGCAGAGATGGCGCTTGTGTTAATATACAGTAGCACAACCTGCAGGTTGGAGTAGCGCCTGCATTTATGTTCGACAATGAATTTTTCTGGGTGTTTCAATATTTCTGTCCGACCCCTGTACGTATAAACTGAGTGCCCAACGCACAGCTGGGAGGTAGTGTCGCCAAATGGCAGATAGAGTAGTTAGTCACGGCAAGTTGCAAGTTGTTGACTGTTTCCGCTAAACTTTGCAACCGTTATTAATTATTAATAGTGATTTTGACAGGTTAAGCTAGATGTGACGTGTATTATATGTGGGGGGGAGGACACGTCTAGATATATACATATACTAGCCGACAAGCCCCGCATTGCCGGAGTATTCATCTCGTAGTCCGCCCCCGGTAGCTGAGTGGTCAGCGTGACAGACTGTCAATCCTAAGGGCCCGGGTTCGATTCCCGTCTGGGTCGGAGATTTTCTCCGCTCAGGGACTGGGTGTTGTGTTGTTCTAATCATCATCATTTCATCCTCATCGACGCGCAGGTCGCCGAAGTGGCCTCAACTCGAAAGACCTGCACCAGGCGAACGGTCTACCCGACGGGAGGCCCTAGCCACACGACATTTCATTTCATTTCATCTCATAAATTTTCTATTACAAACTGAAACAAAAGATGATGTGTTCGTAGTGTGATATCGAAAAAATTTCATTTCCTTGTATTCCTGAAAACACCTTCAAAATTATGAAACAGTCGTACAAAGAAATATGCATAATGTACAACTGTGTAAGTACAGCCGTTTAGAGTGTCTACAGCGCGATTTTGTATACAGCAAGGCAGTGCACTGGCACAGTTGTCATTTGTACTCAGGTGATTAACGTCAACGAGTTTCCGACGTGATTCTGGCCCCGCGACGGGAATTAATAGACTTTGAACGCGGAATGGTAGTTGGAGCTAGAAGCATGGTGCCAAGAATTTGCCGAGAGTATCAAATTTCAGGCATTACGCTTCACCTTGGACAACGCAGTCGCCTACTGCCTTCGCTTAACGACCAACAGCAGCGGCGTTTGCGGAGAGTTGTCAGTAATAACAAGACAAGCAACACTGAGTGAAACAACAGCAGAAATCTATATGAGATGTACGACTAACGTATCCGTTTGGACAGTGTGGCGAAGTTTGTCGTTAATGGGCTGTGGCAGCAGAGGACCGACGCGAATCACTTTGCTAACATCACGACATCGACTGCAGCGCCTCTCCTGGGCTCGTGAGAAGACCACCTGGTCCTTAGACGACTGGAAAGTCATAGCCTGGTCACCAGAGTCCCGACTTCAATTGGTAAGAGCTGATGGGAGGGTTCCAGTGTGGCGCATACCTCACGAAGCGGTGGACCCAAGTCGTCAACAGGGCACTGCATAAGCTGTTGGTTGCTCCATAATGGTGTAGGCTATGTTTATATGGAATGGGCTGGGTCCTCTGATCCAACAGAACCGATCATTGACTGGAAATGGTCATGTTCGGCTACATGGAGACCATCTGCAGCCATTCACTGACTTCATGTTCCCAGACGACGATGCACCATGTCACTGGGCTACAATTATTGGCGACTAGCTTCAAGAACACTGTTGACAGTTCGAACAAATGATACGGCCACCCATATCGCCTGACATAGTCGACTGGTCAGTTCGTGCACAAAAGCTTGCACCGGCAACATTTCTCGGGATTATGGGTGACTGCAGGGGCAGTATGACTCAATAATTTTACAGAGGACTTCCAACGATTTCTCGAGTCCATGCAACGTCGACATGTTGTACTGCACTGGGCAAAAGGAGATCTGGCACGATATTAGGAGCTATCGCATGAGTTTTGTCTCTGCAGCATATACCTTATAGGGTTTTAATTGACAAAACAGTTTAGGTAGCAGTGACATACGAATAACATAAAATCAAATGTTTGTTAATCTCCTTATGGGATCGCTAATACCACATACAAAACTATTAGGTGCGTGAGTCAGAGGGAAAGGTGGTGAGACAAGAGAACTGGAAGGGCATCCTTTCTAAAAACCGGGCCTCAAGACTCTTATAGAAACAGAAACAGATGCATGAATCGTCACATAATGGCTACGAGATGGTTAATCCTGCATACAAAGGGAACTAAGTCACACATTCGGCATTTGTATGAACAGTAGTCGAAAATACAGTGTCAGGATACGAGTAGTTGACCAGTAATCCATTCGTGAGCTACGAATCAGGAACACTGAAATTTATCTGAGTTAAAACTCACGTCTCAGAATGAACAAGGCCTGATCGAACATAATACACAACTCGCAGAGCTGTGCTTATCATTCTCAGAAGGTGGCGCTGACGCCCATCAGGAGCTGACTTTTCCAAGTTTGGCGACAGCGATCACGATGCCACTAACATCACAGTTCCGTATCAGAGTCCAACAACCGACAGCCTTCCACTTCCAGATCTAAAAACAGAATGAATCTGCTCCTTCCTTTCTGAACTGCGTTTAGGTCCTGAGTAAGAAAATGCGTAAGCCAATTTGCTAGCCAATCACGGACAACAACTGATCCGTCAATCAGGTGAGAGACTTTTGTCAGTTCAGATCCCATCTACGTTAAATTTCGGTGACTAGAAAACGGAACAGAGAGAAGCCGACTTTCTGTCATCCCCTCCTAATTAGATTGTGTGGATATTTTCCACAAACGATTACTAGAATGAGAAGAAGACAAGATTTCTTTGCATCATAACTATACAAAAAGTGCGTCTCTTTCCGCTATTTAACCCGAGACATGCCCAAGCTTCTACCGAACATTCGTTCAGCCCGGCCTTACGTCGCACCGCCCGGTCGGCACGTCTAAAAGGACCCATTATGAGACAAGCGAACAGGGCGTAGCCCAGTCTGCATCTGGTCTCGTGTTGCCATATAGCTCCTCGGTGCCTGCAAGATGCCTTTGAAGTTACCGACACCACCGGAGGAACGTGTAACTATTGCCAAAAGGTGACCCCACGTAGAGTGGGCCATCAACCCCCAAATGTTGCAACGGATCGGTGACGAGACGGGTGAGCTGGTTTTCCTGCTGTAATTCTTCCCGGGGAGCGAACAGCACTGTTCGGCACGAGCCGTTAATTTGATTGGAAGGTCGGTCAACGGCATGCGTGCGAGACATAGAAATAGAATTTTACACCCAGAATTGCAACGAGGAGGCTACTTCCCCACAGAAAAATCGATCTGAATCTTTATAATCTCGTATCACTTTACTGCATCCACCAGGAGAGTAACTAATAAGTCCGACTCTATAACTCCAGATTTCTTCACGTTTTAGCCGCTGTGTAG
The DNA here is from genome assembly GCF_021461385.2 of Schistocerca piceifrons. Taxonomy (NCBI): domain Eukaryota; kingdom Metazoa; phylum Arthropoda; class Insecta; order Orthoptera; family Acrididae; genus Schistocerca; species Schistocerca piceifrons. The sequence goes on along the minus strand of NC_060142.1, from coordinate 56,358,420 downwards.
CCTACTGGACAACTCCTATTCCGCCATTATTAAACCATTTCTCTTCATAGTATCTGTTCCTGACGACTGCCAAGTCTGTTACAGAAGCATTCCTCTCTCTGTTTCCGGCGCAGACAGTTTCTCATCAGTTACAGGTTTCATGGTGGTTTTCTTTCTTTCAATGAACTTCATTGCTCAAGCAACATAAGGAAGGAAGAAACAAAGACGAGTCTAGACCAGTGCACTGAACGCCGCAATTCCTATTAGCATGTGCGTGAAACTATGAACAACGTCCCGTGTGTCACTCAGAGTTTAGGGAAGAACACACGTCGTGTGTACGTGTGTACTCTTAATATGTAAAACTGTAGATAGGATTTCAGTTATTGTTTTAAGCTGAAGGTTGCTATAGTTTAGCTATATCTTTTGCATCTGGCGATATTGTGTTCAATTTTTTTTTTTTTTTTTTGGACAGTGTTTATAATTATTTTTGTATTAATTGTTTCCTAGGAGTCATGATGTACGTTTCGCTTCTGTATCTAGAATAGTTAATATAAAATGTGACTACGCAAATACATTTTGCAAACACATTCTTTTATAAATCACATTGTTTTGGACCATGTCAGTCTCTTTTCGCAATGAGTCCATTGTTTTGTGTGTGTTCCTAATTACAAAATTGATTGTGTATCTAGGAATCATGACTTATTTTTTTCTTTGTGTGTTTAGTGTCATTATTGTGAAATGCGATTACACGAACACATTATTTTGTAAATCTTGATGTTTTTGGACCATTTTATTTGTTTTTTGTCAGTAGAACTGGAACAACGATAATCAGTTTATCGTCCTTTTTGAAACGTAATACTGGTATCATCTTTGGTATAAATTCCGCCGCTGTGACTACATGAAATGCTATTTGTTTGGTTGCTAAACGTTTTCCGCTTATTTTATTTCCGAAATTCAGTGTTGTCAATTTCACACACTGCAATGGATCTATGATTGATTGTTGCAGTCAGTTCAAGGTGTCCTTTTCTTCGTATTTCCATGCACGTTTTATGATTACACTTCGCGATTTTTACCAGTGTGTCTTTAAAACTGTGTATTTATTCCATTTCCGTTTATGGTAAACAGATATAATCGCATGCAGAAAGATTTAAACTTTACGCTTAGCCAAACAGGAGTGCAAGACTTAATACTATTAAATATCACACGTGGCTTTTAACATGCAAGTCTCCTCCATCTTGCATAACAGATGGAAAAGTTTTGTCACCCATGGCTCTTCCAAGGCTTGTGAGTAGCTCTACTACCGGGACCTTGTTTCTTCTTAGGTCTTTCAGTTCTCTGTCAAATTCTTCACCCGTCTCTTCGTCAGCTACGTCCTCGCGATAAACTGTCCAAAGCAAAGAATTTTATGGTGGCGTGGCATTCCAGTTTACCCGTCACTTTCCTCGAAAAGAAATGAAAGAAAATAATTCTTCTTTACTTTTGCAGACGTCTGTTCAAACTTTTCTAATAAAAGTTTTATACGATTTTCCGTTTCTTCCAGTCGTTTTCAGTTGTTTGCCTGTTTGTTACGTGATCGTAAGTTTTAAGAAGTTTTCGACCTTTTCCTTATAATTTTGGCTTTGGTTAAGCTGTGATGTGTGTAGTGATGTTCAGCCATAAGTGTTCATGTCTTCTATCAGTACTGTGTGTTGTTTGTCCTTTGAGCAAGTTCACAGCAGTGCGTTTTAAATTGTTGCTTGACATGGTCGAATTGGAGATATACGATCTGTAATTGTTTACAGTAATCCTGTATCGGTCAAGATCGCAGTTCATCAATTTTATTTATTATTAGTTTTGGCTAAAGTTGTTATCCATCTGCAGGTTACAGGATAAGATTTTTTCGTCGTACAGTACCAACTGGGAGGACACATCGTTATAAATTTTGTGCAAGATGCGTAGCTCAGTCTTATTGTACAGTTCGATGAAACGTTAGCGTAAAATCACCCAAGACTAAGAGAGCGCCGCATCCACTGTGTAATAACATTATTTCAGATAAATTCCACATGTGTGAATTGAGATCCCAGTTAACACACCACCTTACTCTAGCGACGTAGCACAGAAAACAGTCCGCCCCTGGTAGCTGAATGGTTGCCGGCACGGTAGCTCAACATGTTCGGTCAGAGGGTTAGCTGCCCTCTGTAATAAAAGAACTGCCCAGAGACTGGGTGTTGTGCTGTTCTCATCATCCTCCTATCATCCTCATCGACTGCAGGTCGCCGAATTGGCGTGAAATTGAAAGACCGGCACCCGCCGAACGGCCTACCCGACAGGGGGCCCTAGCCATACGATTAAATAAATAAATCAGAAAACAATTTTCACAGTGGATACGACAACCTCGTATAACAGTCAAGTGGACCGAGTCCACTCTCTGTCACCGATTTCGTCCAAATTTGTGGTATATGCAGGGCTTGCCAACAAATGAAAGTGACAGAAAGAGCGACAGATGGCCAATTGTTTAGAAAAAGCAGCGTTTCTGACGCGGGTCCGAGGAGGCATGAGATATTTTCATTAGCGTAGTAGCCAGATGGCGGTTGGCTCAATGGAGACAGAACAGAACAGTAATCCGAGAGTCATGGGATCTAGCCATTATGCGCAAGCATACTTTTCTTCTTTACTTTCAATTTTTGCGTTTCTTAGACCTCAAATAAACAGAAATAATGAAAGGTCTCTGTTGGATTCCTTTCATGTTAATTTCTTAAATCTGTTGTCATTTACGGCATAAATTCCTCTTCTAAATTTACTGTGGTGTTTCTGACTATCTGGGAGGAGACTGAGCAGTGGAACGTGTTACTTTTACACATAAACAAAAATGATCTGTCACACAACTAAACTTTAAAACACAGTTTATATGTAATTCATGTCACACAGTCTCATACGGAACCTACATCCGCTTTCTTTTATATACTGTATATGATAAGATACTGTCATCCCCCTTCCCTTCTGTGTGAGAGGATGAATGAGCAAATGTATTTCTAGTTGCATGTTGGATGGCAGCAGACAAGCCTGTCTGCTAGAGAACAGTAGGACCAACGTCGGAACAGGTAGCTGCGCTTTCTAAAAGCAGAGAGGTTTCTATTCTTAGTATGGTCCTGTCCGTCCCTTGTCATGTTGGTATAGGAAGCTGCCCCTCTGGCCACTTCCGTTTGTATTTGTGAGCCACCCTCAGGAAGGGACCACAGCAGTCTGTCCGTGGTGAGCGTCTGAAGTGGTAAGATCTCTGGCTAAGCGCGTGTCTGCTAAGTCCGTAGGACAATGGATTTCTTAATTTCAGCCTAACTGAAAATTTAATCACCTTTATTTCAGGTTTAGCTCTAAAATATCTTATGTTATCTTAAATTGCAACGCAGTGTGATTCGAGTGTACAGTTCAGAATATCTTCCAGTAGTTGCTTTGTCACTACTTTGTGAGCAAAGTGGAACCACATGTTGATCAGTAACTCTAACTAAGATCATCAATCTTAAATGCGAATGTTCGTGAGATTATAACGTCTCGTCTTGACAATATTTTTCAATATTGCAACTTTTCTTTATGTTCAACCCACGTGGGGTGTACTTTGTGAGACCAGTACCACGTGCTTATACAATTGTTTGACCCATCAGGTTGATAGTAAGACGATAGTAACCAGTTCGAGGTTTTTCTTTTGTAAATTGCTTTTTGATCTAATTTATTTTAATTATCAAAATTATTGTAGAGTTACACTCTTTGTGTAATCCAAGTTGACCACGTGAAGCATGTGGTGTAAGCATCAAAGTAGCCCTCAGCTATTCTTTTTGGGAACATTTCACAGAGAGTTAGTATGCATCTAGTATACCAGTGTTTGGTAATTTCATGACGGACAGGATTATGCTACGAACGTAACTTCTATGGGTGAAAATTGAATTGGTTGGTTGCGGTTAATTTTGGATATGTTTCAACGTTCTTTGTGTGTTATTTTATGAATGCAGTGTTGTATGTAGTCTCCCAATCTTGGCTCCATATTTGATGTGTTCCGTAAGATTACAAACTCACATTTTCACAATCCTAAATAAGGCACCAGTTTAGTTATGAATCAAGTTTAATATGCTGAAATTTCAATGATGAATGTTAAAATAAATTTCCAAATATAAACTGATTGATTTCTTTTTATTAAATTCTCTTTTTTATATATATTTATCATCGGTTGTCATATGACTATTAAAAGATTATAATTAATGATAGTCTGGTTGGGAATTTGGTAAGCTAGACCGGATACCTGGTGAAACAGTTGCTCAGTAATGCAAGGTTAACTTCCCCACATAGCTCACAGCTTTTAAACGGCTTTTATTGTTTATCAACACAGTAATCAGAACAAATCTAAGCAACAACATTACACATGGCGACCCTGTTCTGTGATTCCGCTAGACTCTGGAATCTCTGAAACGTTAGTTTGCGAGCGTTGTATAATCTTAATGTTTTTTTCCCTACAGCCCTCAAACAACTTCTGCGTTGTTTCTGAGCAGACTTTCAAAAGATTCACGGCGTTGTTGAGCGGCGTTGTGTTGTTTGTCTTGTTTTGTTTTCCATATTTGTTTGTTTTATGTGTATGTGTTTTTTTTCTCGCTTGTAAATTGCACTGACTTCGATCAAAGATATAAATTTGCTTTGCGAGTGAAAAAGTGCATACTAGGTTGGGTACCTTTCGTGTGACTGTCGTAATTTTTGGGGGATGCGTTTATTCTGATTAGTGTGTTGCGTACCGGGTATAAATTGAACTAATGCAGACACGTAACCAAGCTAAAAGTAGGCAGTCCAACAACTTATGCAACATGGACCAAGGGGGTAATTTGATTTCGAATATTAACGCGTCAGACGGTTCCGAAAATACATTGGGGAATACTTCAGAGGAAATGCAAAACAGGACGAACGGGCTCACATCAGAGCCAGAAATTAATTTGCCTCCAACTAACCAAATTGATTTGGCAGAACTCATGAAAGACTTATTGCAACAAAATAAAGAAAACGCAGAGAAATCAGAAAATCGTTCCGAGAACAAAAAGAATCATCCGAAAAATCGATCTGAGAGCTAGGCGAACAAATGACGCAGAAATCTGAAAAATCGATCCGCGAGCTAGGCGAACAAATGACGCAGAACTCTGAAAAATCGACCCGCGAGCTAGGCGAACAAATGACGCAGAAATCTGAAAAATCGATCCGCGAGCTAGGCGAACAAATAGATGAAAAACTAATCCAGCAGACAAATAAAGTCGACAAGTCGATGCAGAGAGTGCCCGATGATATCTCACAAAGAATAAACAATCTGGCAAGTGAAATAAAAAGTGATATGATGAAAGAATTAGACCGTACATTTGAACAAATCGATGATCGTCTGCAAGCCTTAGAACAGGGCAAGCGGAGTCGCGATGCGGAATCGAAAGTGCGCGAAGAACAGCTACTTAGGAATTTCCAAGCGCTGAGAGAAGAATGCCAAAGGGAACGCCAGCAGGTACTTTACAGGGTCCAGGAGGCGGAAACGCATTGTCCCACGTCCGTTGGCAACACAGTAGCGGACAGCAGTCTAGCGATTCATGCACTCGAACAGCAAGTAGAACAATTGAAGCAGACTGGGGTGGAGGACAACAGACAAATACATTAGCGGACATCATAGGCCCAATGAAGGTGACGGAAAGCGAGAACAATACTACACCGGTAGCGGTCGCAGAGACCAAAGAAGTGCGTTCGCTTCTTAGATTTCAGAAGGGACAGTTTGAAGTGAACAGGCGGCACAAAGCTGTAACAGGCGAATTACAAGAACGCGTGCTGCATCTGGAAAACCGCATGGCGTGTGATTCCGAACTCGCCAATAGCACTAAAAATAGCCGTACGAACAGTGCAGAGAGGGACTCCGGCCACGAGGGAGATTTTGACGACAGGGAAGAATGTATTTTGAGGGGTAGACATGAGAAAAATAGAAACATACAAGGGCCTCGCCGGGAGGAAATGCGGGGATTTGATTTCAAACATTTCCTTACGGTGAGAAACTTTGAGATATTTCGAAATGCGCAAAAAGGAATACATCCACGAGCATGGCTCGAGCAATTTGAGTTCTGTCTTCCCCCTGACTGGGCAAGTTCACATAAGATAGAATATATGTGTGGCTATTTGGAAGGCGAACCGGCGATTCGCATGAGGTCGGCAGCGCGTCACTGCAACTCCACTCGGGAGTTTCGACAAGCCTTTCTGTCCGCCTATTGGTCGGAAGCGGCACAAGATAGGGTCAAGCATGGCATAATTATGCTGCCAAATTTGAACCAGTCTGGTTTCGGCAGCCCAGCACGCCTATTCGACCACATGCTGCAGGCAAATCAATTTCTATACGACCCATACGGGCCTGCGGAACTAATTAGGATATGCATCACCAAATTGCCGATGCACTTGCGCCACGTCATTCTTGCGGGACGATGCAAAGAGGACGTGGAAACGTTTAAGACACTTCTCCAAGAGTTGGAATACAATACAGGAGAATGCCCGCGTAATCAGGCACAAAGTTATTACGGGGCACAGCAGCGCGATCGCAGTCGTGGCCGTAGTACTAATCAACGGCGTGACTGGTCGTCGCGACGCGAACGGAACAATAATCGGGACCGGCCGTATAGAAATTGGGGTAACAGTCGCGAACACAGGTGGAACAACGGAAATGATCGAGGATGTGGACAAGATCATGAACGCTACAGGTACGGCAACCAGAATCGATGCAACGATGAATACGGTGGGAATAGGACTGTAGGCGGAACACCTCATGATGTTGAAATTCGGCCGGCTAACCATAGACATAAACCAGCAAATGGAAATGAACGAAACCGGCAATGACAAATGATCAGCCCAGAAGGCGCCCAATCGGAACAAATGGGCGACATGGCAAATGAGTAGAAAGGACAGTGAGGAGTAGAGGGACGGTGAAGAGAAACAATTGATTGGTTTACATTTGTGACATGCATTTTGAATAATATGTTGGTAAAAATAGTGATAAAGATGTTTCTATGTGATTGATTGAAATGATGTTTTTAGTTTTTTTTTCTTCTTTCCCTGTGCAATTAGGATTTAGGTTGGTTCAAATGTGAAGATAAAAGGTTTCTTTGTGAACAAGTGAAATGCTGTTTATGGTTTTTTTGTGTAAATTGAAAAGAGTCGCTCTTGAGAGAAGCAAGATCTGCGTTGAATTAATGCAAAACTCAGGGGAATATCCGATCTGTGGGTATTATGAGTCTGGCAAACCCAGGTCCCCAGCTGTTAGTAGCCTTGTTTCCGATTTTCTCCTTTCAGTGCTACTATCTATCTATTACTATTCTATATCTGTCAGTATAAATGAGGATCTCTTACTGTAGTATGCGTGCTGTATGAATATTTTAAGATAGGAAAATTCTGAGAAAGGAATGAGAAAGTTTGGAATCTTGAAAACAGGATGCGATAATACGATTGTTTAACCAATCGCTTCCCAATATGCGCTAATATGTTAATATTGACGATATATCTTTTTTGTTCTTTATAGCTGAGTACGTAAAGTGCTGTCTGTGGATTTCGTAAGTAGATTGATTCCCTTCAAGGTGAAAGAAGAATTGTGGTTTGTGTAATTTACGTGGCCCTGAAATATTATTGTGGTAGTCAAATACGAGCAGTTTTTCAGCAAATGGAGAATGGAACAGAAATATGGATCCTTTCTGAAGTCTTGACTGATGTTGAGCCAGAGCCTGAAAAATTATTCTGCGTTAATACTTGTCCTAGAAAAGCGATGTTTATATGTTTTTCTGATGCTGTGAGCATCACAGCTTACTGTTTTCGCTGGTGCGGGATGCACTGCTGCCTATATGATTTGTACTGAGGAAATTTCCCTCTTGAAAGTAGAGGAAGATTAAATAATTTTGATTATGGGACCGAAGGAAAGCTTGGTTTAATGTAATAAGGATGAAGCAAAACATTTGTCATTTAAACTACAGGAGGATTCGGATCTTTTGTGTCTGTTGTAAGTTCAATATGTTGAGATGAAACTGATTTACAGAACAGAGGTGACCACAATTTCGCCATTCATGAGAAATGAATCCAGAATGAACACCACAGGCGAAATAACTGATTTGGAAGCGAAAGGTAACTTAAAATTGGAACAAAATGAGTAAGAAAATGTAATATAACCTGTAGGATCAAAATATTTTACCCTTCTCAGAGTCATCTGTGTGATTAATTCTTGTGATAACGTAATTTTAGATGAAATTGTCTTACTGTTTTATGTATAAACATATGAATATGATAAATGTATAATTGCGAGTCTCTTATCAGGTGTGTCAACTGGTATAAATGTTTTGGCGTGCAAATAACCATGGTTCTTTTTACTATGTATGTTTAAGGAAAGTTTCTCCATATTTATCATATGACAAGACATATGCCACGAGCGTCAAGAAGAGGACGAATTAGAACAATGTTGTAGTGGTATAAACACTGTGTAGAAGTAGCATTGAAGTAGCTTGTTGGATTAACTAGTAGTGGATTGAGGTAAAATTTTGAGTAATACATGTTTATGGGTAGTTAGTTTGTAGTATAGACAACAGGTGTGCATGTGTGTGTGTGTGTGTGTGTGTGTGTGTGTGTGTGTAAATACATGTGAACCCTATGCTGCCCTGACCTATACTTGCACAAGGCATTATCCTATTCATTTTAGTGAATTAATAAGTAGCATTTGATTTATTAAAACGTAAGTGAGCCACATTAGTGATGTGGATTTAAATATTATATTGTCAGTTCATTTAATTTTTATTTTTATACTGTCAAGTCATTTCACTTTAATTTTTTTTATATTGTCAAGTTATTTAACTTTTATTTTTATATTGTCGATCCAGGTAACTCTTATTTTTAAAAAAATTATGTCTCACTTTTGTTCTTAAAAATTGTGGTATGATGTATGACATATTGTAATCACATAACTATGATGAACAATTTCTGTGAATGCAGTTGAGAACGTGAAAGCGAACCGACTAAACTCTTAACGAGGTAGCGGGAGCAGCGAGGAGGAGGGCTAGTTGTAAACTGGCGGGTTTCCCAGCAGGACACACTGTCAACCGGGCCACTTCCGGAGCGCGGTCACAACAAAAGAAGGGTACGAGACAAACACTTTCCCTTGCGCCCGGAGCTAATGGCCGGCCGCACCAGTGCGACCCTTCGTGGAGGCGATGACCTGAGATGGCCGAGCGGTCCACCGCGCGGAAATCCATCTGCTGGCAACGCACCACACGCATACGACCATGACGAGACGGCCGCGGTGAAACGACAGAAGACAGGGGATAAAGGGGCGTGGAGCCTTTTGACGCGTACTGTCCAGAGAAATTCGCAGACTTCAACGACGCCTATCAACATTTCCTGACGGATGCCCACTGTCAAGCGACAGTAAATCATGGTTCGATGTTCTCTGGTCGCTAAGGGTGGCACAAAGAAGAGCCATTAAGTGTCATCCTTGCCCAGGAATATCAACCTGGCGTGTGAAACGAGGATACTGCACGAAATTGACAGTACAAACATGGAACCAAATCGAGATGTACGTGACACGGGCCACCAAGAGAAACTTCATGAGAGGGCAGAGACGGCGGGTTTGCACGCAACAGACGGACAAAAATCCCTACTGACAGCTGCGGCGACGAACGCCCCCCCCCCCCCACCCTTATATTGTGCCACGGAACAGTGGAACTACTGAGTGTGTCAGTGAACAGTGATTATACGGTTCTTAGTTCAATGCATATACGTGTGTTTCTGTCAGAGAAACTTTGACTCGTGTGTTTTGCAGGGGTTCGATTTATTGGTGTTTTTTTTATTAGAATGACTCTTGTATTTTGCAGGTGTTTTATTTATTGGTGTTTTTTTTAGACGTTGACTACTATACTTTCAGAGCTGTTTTATTTCTCAATGTTTGTTTTTGTGTGTTGTATTAGATTTGTGATATTTTGTTTCGTAAATTCATTCCTGTGGCATTGCTTCGTTTATCAGTCAGATAGCTATTCATGCTCATTGGACTGTGATCGATTAGCCTTTACATGGGGCATATTTATAGTGAGGAACCACTTAAGGGTAACAATCACATAATTAATTGTAGTTTCAGTATAATGACACAGTGATCGTTGTTTGCTAGCTAACTGAAATATAGTAGAGTCATTGAATTAGTGCCACAAAGTTATTTTAATTCTACAAATTATTAGTTTTATAAGATATCGAATTTTTTTGCGATAACCACTTTGTAAAACATGTTTTTTCTCTTATCATTTTTTTTTTTTTGCTTTTGCGGTTTGTGCATTGTAATGTTCTGCTTTTTAATACTGATGTTATTTTCATGTTCTTTTTTAATTGCTATGGCACCTTTGCTATTTTCATAAATTTTACTTGTTAATAAACAGTCATAAATTTTCTCGTGATCAGTTGGCTCTTGCAATGAGCAAATAGTGGTGAACTCCATAAGGGTAACAACCAGAAATTGTTTTCATATTAATGACACAGGAACCATTGTTTTTACTTGCTGACCGAATTAGGTCTACACTATCTTTTAAATAGGTGTCACAGATTGTTTTTTTCTCGTTGAAATGGGTAGATTCTAAAGATGTGAGGAAATTACTGTATTTTAGCAAGCTGCTGGTGACCCTTTGCCTTTTCTTTACATTTTTTATTTTACATTACAATAATGCTCAGTATAATGTACACACATGAAAAAACTTTTTTCATCACCCCAGTTCCAAGTACTCCTGAGGATAGACGTTGACTGTGGATATCGTATCACAGACACAGTCCCTTTGGCTGTTCAGAGATGTCACTAAACCCGCCCAAAGATGTAAACAACCGTGCATGAGCAGCGCGTATTAGACGGAGGGAGTCCGACAGCCGATCACTTCCAGTCATTCCACCAAGAAGGAGGTACACGGCTCGTGTTGCCTGTAGTTCCACCATGCCTTCCTTTGTACCAGGAAGGGTTCTCAAGAAGGGAAGTGTCCAGGAGTCTCGGAGTGAACCAAAGCGATGTTGTTCGGACATGGAGGAGATACAGAGAGAAAGGAACTGTCGATGACATGCCTCGCCCAGACCGCCCCAGGGCTACTGCTGCAGTGGATGACCGCTACCTACGGATTATGGCTTGGAGGAACCCTGGCAGCAAAGCCACCATGTTGAATAATGCTTTTCGTGCAGCCACTGGACGTCGAGTTACGACTCAGATTGTGCTTAATAGGCTGCATGATGCGCAACTTCACTCCAGACGTCCATGGCGAGGTACGTCTTTGCAACAACGACGCCATGCAGCGCGGTACAGTTCGGCCCAACAACATGCCGAATGGACCGCTCAGGATTGGCATCACATTCTCTTCACCGATGAGTGTCGCACATGTCTTCAAATGGTTCAAATGGCTCTGAGCACTATGGGACTCAACTGCTGAGGTTCTAGAACTTAGAAGTACTTAAACCTAACTAACCTAAGGACAACACACACATCCATGCCCGAGGCTGGATTCGAACCTGCGACCGTAGCGGTCGCGCGGTTCCAGAGTGTAGCGCCAGACTGCTCGGGCACCAGTGGCCGGCCACATGTCTTCAACCAGACAATTGTCGGAGACGTGTTTGGAGGCAACCCGCTCAGGATGAACGCCTTAGACACATTGTCCAGCGAGTGCAGCAAGGTGGTGTTTCCCTGCTATTTAGGGGTGGTATTACATGGGGCCGACGTATCCCGCTCACGGAAGGCGCCGTAACGGCCGTACCATACGTGAACGCCATCCTCCGATCAATAGTGCAACCAATCGACAGCATATTGGCTAGGCATTCGTCTTCATGGACAACAGTTCGCGCCCCATCGTGCACATCCTGTGAATGACTTCCTTAAGGATGACATCGCTCGACTAGAGTGACCGGCATGTTCTCCAGACATGAACATGCCTGGGATAGACAGAAAAGGTCTGTCTAAGGACGACGTGACATGGAAACTACTCTGAGGGATCTATGTCGAATCACCGTTAAATAGAGGAGTGGGAAAATCTGAACAAATAGTGCCTTGATGAACTTGTGAATAGTATGCCACGACAAATACATGCATGCATTTATGCAAGAGGGCGGGCTACTGGGTATTAGAGGTATCGGTGTGTACAGCAATCTGGACCACCACCTCTGGAGGTCTCCCTGTATGGTGATACAACATGCGATGTGAGGTTTTCATGAGGAATGAAAACGGCGGAAATGATGTTTATGTTTATTCCAATTTTCTGTACAGGTTTCGGAATTCTCGCAACCGAGGTGATGCAAAACTTTTTTTGATGTGTGTTTTTAATAATATTCTCATAGAAGACATGACAATGAAAGGCAAAGGAAAATTTAGAATTCAAATAAATTTCCATGAGTAGATTGTACCTACAGCGTCCTCGAAGACTCGACAAATTACCCTACAACAAGCGATTATAATTCAAGAATACAGGACTTCGTAACGCGTTGTTTGCTGCGAAACTGTAGGATAAGACAGAGCCTTTTAGGAATGTAAAGACCGTTTGTTTTTATTTAGAAACTTTAAAACAAACACGTAATTGTAAAAATGAGGCGTTTATAAAGTGTGCAAGATGCCGAGAAAATATCTACTTCCCCTTCTTTTTCGATGAATATGACACCAGCTCGGGTAAATTATCAACAGTAAAATGAGAATGCGTTGTGCCGGACGAAAGTACATTCGGCGCAACGGCGGCGGATCTGTTTGCTCCGGGGGAGACCGAGCTGAAACTATGAAACAAAGTATTAGTTCGCCTTATTACAACAATAATAAGAAGATTTACTTAAGTTGGTACAATCCATTTCCACAGGAATAACATGAATATTTACAACTGCCTCTGTAGATTAGTGTATCACTTGATACAGACAATTTACAAGTCTCTTCTCGTGAAATACATTTGACAGTATGGTCACAAACAGTTCGGCCTAAGACACAGAATACACTGGGGTCCTAATCTAAGACGATGCTGGTCGGTGAGTGCAAACTTGAGTGAGCGTTCCTGTGCTCAGTCATACGTAGAGGATCAATTGTGTCGGCCTAGCGAAGGTCTAGGGGGCGTGGCTACGTCAGAATTGCCAATTCTTCAGTGAGACTAGCAGCGATTATCGTTTTCTGTGGTTTCGTTGCGAGGTACCAACCTTACTTTGGCACCTCGCTGTTTGGAGGACACCACTAAAGGTATCTAATTTTACACATGAAGTTCTCGTGTACGCCTTAACAACACCTTCCTGGAAATTTATTTTCAAACCCAAACTTTCCTTTGCATTTCCTTTCCGTGTCTTTAATGAAAATATAAATAAATAAAATATATTGAGCATTGTTTCGGTTTATTTGCAGTGTAACTAAAGTAAAAACTGAAAATAAAAGAAAACCTGCAAGTTGACTCGACCCCACGACTTTCGGTTTACCGGCTGTACACTTTCCGCTGCGTTGCCCGCTGCCTGAAAACCATGTTAACACAAACGGATCATACCCCATTCGACATTCGCCAAAAGTGTTATTCTTTTCTAAACTCTCGGCCATATTTCTGGTCAAGACCTGCTTATACCTTAAATTTGGACAAAGTTGGTATGACGAGTATGCGCAGTCCCCTTGTGAGCGAAAATTGTGTACCGTTTTCTGAAGCTACATCTCTAAAGTAACGCAGGGTGACGGTCTCCTAACCTTGGGTGACTTTACATTAAAGTGTCACCGAGTTGTACAATAAGACTGATGATGTATTCTACCGGTTGGCGACTGCACCCTGAAGAACAAAAAAATTCTTATCTTGTCATCTGAAGATGGCTAACAACTTTAGCCGAAACTAGAAACAAGTAAAAATAATAAGTTGCGGTCTTGACCAGTAAAGGACTTTTTCTGAATCCAATTACAATAAACTATGTTTACTAGCTGAGTATGAAACGTAATCTGGGCAACACACAGAGAGCACGGAATGAAGCTACTTGACGTGTATGTGACTAAGGTGTTGCCGAAGTGTCTTTCCAAGGCGTAAAAATTCTACCAACAATACTAAGGGTGACGAAGTTTTTTTTTTACTTTTTGTACTTTTAGAATGCAAGGAGCCACTTTGCGGCGTTCGACTGAGCGAAATTTGCGTCAGCCTGTATGCACATACATAAAGGAATTTCTTTAGAACATAATGAGGCTAATTACGCTTTTTTGATGCACACGTAAACTTAATGTGGTCTCAGGATAGCCGGCCGCGGTGGTCTCGCGGTTCTAGGCGCGCAGTCCGGAACCGTGCGACTGCTACGGTCGCAGGTTCGAATCCTGCCTCGGGCATGGATGTGTGTGATGTCCCTAGGTTAGTTAGGTTTAAGTAGTTCTAAGTTCTAGGGGACTGATGACCACAGCAGTTGAGTCCCATAGTGCTCAGAGCAATTTGAACCAGCCATTTGTCTCAGGATAATTGTTACCAAAAGGAGGCAGGAAGAAGAACTTTCTGGGAAAAAGCAACATCACAATAACGCATTTACATAAGACCCCACTGCTAGCCTCCAGAAACTTGTCTCCCTGGCGGCTACGATGTCAAGGCACTCCACTGACTGAAAAATGGTGCATCTGAATCAGATATGAGGTCTGATTAGTCAGCGTAGGACATCGCTGAGGATAATCAGGGACACCGAATATCAGAGTGCCGTATCTTCCAGGGATGTACACATTGTAGTGTGCCGTCGAATATTCTGAAAACTAATGCACGCTCACGTCTGGGGTTCCTCTGTAGTTCGGGCTGTTAGGGCGGGCGGCGGGGAAAGGGGGGGGGGGGAGGAGACAAGGGCAGAACCATTTAATCGCAACTCAATCTATTTCACAAGGGAACTCTGTCAACCAGTAAGATCGACAACACTCCAGCACGCTGTTTTTAGCACTCCCAAAATACTGCGTCGGAATGAAGAGACATTAGGGTTTAACGTCCCGGACTCGTAAGGTCGTTAGGGACGGCCTGGACATGGGCATATTTACTAATCCGGTGTCTGTCAACCTTGAAGGTCATTAGAGGACCTGACTGCTCTCTTGAGCCTTTTCCCTGTAGTCTGATTCCACCTCCCAACTTCCCTTACTTCTTTGACTTCATCCATCCATCGTTTCCTAGGTCTGCCCGGCTGACGTTTCATTTAGGTCAGGAACGCGATAATGGAATAAAATTCAGCGAGACGAGCGTGATATGTAGAACCTCGCATTATTATGCACGCATGTATAAAGAGGTTATCGACATTGATAAATGTCGTAATAATTTTAACAGGAGAGATGAAGGTGCTAGACAGGATAAAATGTGGATGTCAGCGTTGCACCGCAAGCGTGACGATCGATTACTTTCAATCGAGAATGTTGGCATTACCAGAGACAGTCTCATAGCCGACGCAACGGGACGGACATTGGCGCCCTTTGTACTGCCTATATAATCAGCGCTTCCTCGAGTTCTCTTCGCAGTTCGTCGCTGTACCTCGGAGGATGTCTCCCGCAGTCGAAGACGAAACGTCAGGGGAGAGTTTTATACATCGACCATGGCCTACCAGCCCAGAAGTTTTAAGTGAAGACAATGAACCCAGTATTCACTGCACATGATTTAATGGTATATATACAGGGCTATTACAAATGATTGAAGCGATTTCATAAATTCACTGTAGCTCCATTCATTGACATATGGTCACGACACACTACAGATACGTTGAAACACTCATAAAGTTTTGTTCGGCTGAAGCCGCACTTCAGGTTTCTGCCGCCAGAGCGTTCGAGAGCGCAGTGAGACAAAATGGCGACAGGAGCTGAGAAAGCGTATGTCGTGCTTGAAATGCACTCACATTAGTCAGTCATAACAGTGCAACGACACTTCAGGACGAAGTTCAACAAAGATCCACCAACTGCTAACTCCATTCGGCGATGGTATGCGCAGTTTAAAGCTTCTGGATGCCTCTGTAAGGGGAAATCAACGGGTCGACCTGCAGTGAGCGAAGAAACGGTTGAAAGCGTGCGGGAAGTTTCACGCGTAGCCCGCGGAAGTCGACGAATAAAACAAGCAGGGAGCTAAACGTACCACAGCCGACGGTTTGGAAAATCTTACGGAAAAGGCTAAAGCAGAAGCCTTACCGTTTACGATTGCTACAAGCCCTGACACCCGATGACAAAGTCAAACGCTTTGAATTTTCGGCGCGGTTGCAACAGCTCATGGAAGAGGATGCGTTCAGTGCGAAACTTATTTTCAGTGATGAAGCAACATTTTTTCTTAATGGTGAAGTGAACAGACACAATGTGTGAATCTGGGCGGTAGAGAATCATCACGCATTCTTGCAGCAAATTCGCCATTTACCAAAAGTTAACGTGTTTTGTGCAATCTCACGGTTTAAAGTTTACGGCCCCTTTTTCTTCTGCGAAAAAAAAACGTTACAGGACACGTGTATCTGGACATGCTGGAAAATTGGCTCATGCCACAACTGGAGACGTACAGCGCCGACTTCATCTTTCAACAGGATGGTGCTCCACCGCACTTCCATCGTGATGTTCGGCATTTCTTAAACAGGAGATTGGAAAACCGATGGATCGGTCGTGGTGGAAATCATGATCAGCAATTCATGTCATGGCCTCCACGCTCTCCCGACTTAACCCCATGCGATTTCTTTCTGTGGGGTTATGTGAAAGATTCAGTGTTTAAACCTCCTCTACCAAGAAACGTGCTAGAACTGCGAGCTCGCATCAACGATGCTTTCGAACTCATTGATGGGGACATGCTGCGCCGAGTGTGGGAGGAACTTGATTATCGGCTTGATGTCTGCCGAATCACTAAAGGGGCACATATCGAACATTTGTGAATGCCTAAAAAAACTTTTTGAGTTTTTATATGTGTGTGCAAAGCATCGTGAAAATATCTCAAATAATAAAGTTATTGTAGAGCTGTGAAATCGCTTCAATCATTTGTAATAACCCTGTACTACTGGTATCGTTCTATGCAAGCCGCACTACGCCTGTATCAAGAACGGTATCCAGCGGCTGTCTCGTAATCGATGTAAGTTCCCTCTCAGTGCTTTCGACAGTTGTTAGCAAACGGAACCATACTGTAAAAAATACAAGTAATGAGTGGTGTGAGTTATGGACCGAGCCACACCTGACTTCCATCATACTTACCCAAGTGCCTTCAATCGTTCTTTGTGTAATTAGAGGTGTACTCATACAGGATTTGGGTATCTCTGCACGTTTATTCCGTTTATAGTATTTATTATTTCGTAAATAGCCACCACCTTATAAAACGTGTTTCACCATCGGAAACAACGAAATTAATAGGAGATATCAAAATGGGAAGCATGGAAGTAACAACGTCTTTGGAGACGTGAAGCACATTGTAAGAATGTCGAAGAGTAAAGTATGCGAAAACATCTTAGACGCACTGTACAAATTTTGTTTATGGAAGTATATTAGCTCATTAACGGACGAGTCGTACATTAATCTTTTAATTGGGTTATATATCAGAAAGTTGTTACTTTCTGCTTCCCATTTTGATGTCTCCTGTTAATTTCGTTGTTTCCGATGGTAAAACACACTTTTTAAGGCGATGTTTCTCAAACGTTTACGAAAAGTTGAGTACTATAAACGGAATAAACTTACAGAGACATCAAAACCTGTGTGAGTACACTGCTGACTGCACAAAGAAAGATTGGAGATACTTGGATAAGTTTGGCAGAAGTAAGGTATATAATTGTCCAAAAATACTGTGTAACTTATGGCTAATTATCACTTGTATTTTTTACTGTATTATTCCATCTGCAAATAGTCGCCAAAAGCTGTGAGAGGGTAATTATACCGATAGAGCGCCTGCCGCCTGCTTGGATGCACTGAAGCCGTCCAAACGGACGGACAATGGTCAACAGTTGATCGAAGAGCTGCCTCACTCGTGAATGAATTGCATTTCTGAAGGTTTCTTCAAATGAACCCCAGTCTCACATTTTTCCTAGAATGAGTTTGATATTTTGACTTTTATTTATTTTGTTTGCTGATTTTTTTATCCTTCCAAGATTGGGGCTTTGAGGTCGTCTCCTAGAACCGACCAGGCATTCTACGTTCTTTACATTGCGACACTCATGTTATAAAAGCTTTTTAATTTAACATGGGATACAACACTTAAAAATAAGTCCGACCATAGGTGTATATACTGAAGTACTCTGCCGCGATTTCTGTATGTTCGGACTGATCTCAGACACTATAGAGATTTCGATACGGTGTTCAGCAGTAAAGAGACTGATTCACAAGAAAACTTTGTGTACATAGTTTACATTTCATGTAGATTGGCAAAAAAATACATTCCTCGAAATTGAAATAAGAACATCGTGAATTCATTGTCCCAGGAAGGGGAAACTTTATTGACACATTCCTGGGGTCAGATACATCACATGATCACACTGACAGAACCACAGGCACATAGACACAGGCAACAGAGCATGCACAATGTCGGCACTAGTACAGTGTATATCCACCTTTCGCAGCAATGCAGGCTGCTATTCTCCCATGGAGACGATCGTAGAGATGCTGGATGTAGTCCTGTGGAACGGCTTGCCATGCCATTTCCACCTGGCGCCTCAGTTGGACCAGCGTTCGTGCTGGACGTGCAGACCGCGTGAGACGACGCTTCATCCAGTCTCAAACATGCTCGATGGGGGACAGATCCGGAGATCTTGCTGGCCAGGGTAGTTGACTTACACCTTCTAGAGCACGTTGGGTGGCACGGGATACATGCGGACGTGCATTGTCCTGTTGGAACAGCAAGTTCCCTTGCCGGTCTAGGAATGGTAGAACGATGGGTTCGATGACGGTTTGGATGTACCGTGCAGTATTCAGTGTCCCCTCGACGATCACCAGTGGTGTACGGCCAGTGTAGGAGATCCCTCCCCACACCATGATGCCGGGTGTTGGCCCTGTGTGCCTCGGTCGTATGCAGTCCTGATTGTGGCGCTCACCTGCACGGCGCCAAACACGCATTCGACCATCATTGGCACCAAGGCAGAAGCGACTCTCATCGCTGAAGACGACACGTCTCCATTCGTCCCTCCATTCACGCCTGTCGCGACACCACTGGAGGCGGGCTGCACGATGTTGGGGCGTGAGCGGAAGATGGCCTAACGGTGTGCGGGACCGTAGCCCAGCTTCATGGAGACGGTTGCGAATGGTCCTCGCCGATACCCCAGGAGCAACAGTGTCCCTAATTTGCTGGGAAGTGGCGGTGCGGTCCCCTACGGCACTGCGTAGGATCCTACGGTCTTGGCGTGCATCCGTGCGTCGCTGCGGTCCGGTCCCAGGTCGACGGGCACGTGCACCTTCCGCCGACCACTGGCGACAACATCGATGTACTGTGGAGACCTCACGCCCCACGTGTTGAGCAATTCGGCGGTACGTCCACCCGGCCTCCCGCATGCCCACTATACGCCCTCGCTCAAAGTCCGTCAACTGCACATACGGTCACGTCCACGCTGTCACGGCATGCTACCAGTGTTAAAGACTGCGATGGAGCTCCGTATGCCACGGCAAACTGGCTGACACTGACGGCGGCGGTGCACAAATGCTGCGCAGCTAGCGCCATTCGACGGCCAACACCGCGGTTCCTGGTGTGTCCGCTGTGCCGTGCGTGTGATCATGGCTTGTACAGCCCTCTCGCAGTGTCCGGAGCAAGTATGGTGGGTCTGACACACCGGTGTCAATGTGTTCTTTTTTCCATTTCCAGGAGTGTATAATGAATTTAAGTCCTACGCCGCCATGAAAATTATGACTTGCCATCCAGCAATGAATAGTGGAATACCATGGAACCATCCGTACGTGTCGTAAATGAAAGTGCAACACCACGATTCTCTTTCTCTATGTGAAGGCTAATCTCAGAAACTACTGTAGAGCCACGCGGAATGGTCGCGTGGTTTGAGACGTCCTGTCACGGACTGCGTTGCCCTTCCCGCCGTAGGTTCGAGACCTCCCTCGGGCATGGATGTGTGTGTTGTTCTTAGCATAAGTTTAAGTAGTGTGTAGGTCTAGCGACCGATGACCGAAGCAGTTTGGTCCCTTAGGAGTTCACACACATTTGAACGGTTTGTGGGCACAGGAAAGAGGCATAAGGCCAGGCAACTGTATTGCTGCCTCTGGATCACGGAGTCCCGGGTTTGATTCCCGGTCGCATTGGGGATTTTCTCCAACAAAGGACTAGGTGTTTATGTTGCCCACATCATCATCATTCGTGACAGTTGCTACAATGGACTGAGTTAAACATTGGATTGCTTAAAAATTGGGACTTTGTACGGGCGCTGATGACCGCGCAGTTTAGAGCCCCACAAACCAAACATCATCATCATCATCATCATGCGACTGTAGTACCTGGCCTGCACAAGTTACTGTTGTTAGGGGAGGGCGCGAGATACCGTCGACTTCCTATCGACGTCCGATACAGGATGTGTCAGATATTAAGGTGATAACAGATTTTTGAGTTTTTTGTAATAGAGTCAATGCTTAGAGGGTGTGAAGGGAAACATAGGAAAAGGTCACGCAGAAGATGTAGTTCGCACAGTCGTGGTTAGGCCGTTCTGGCGGGGTGCAGTTCGCTGCTCACATTATTGCCACGACATTTCATTCCAGACACCAATTGATAACTACGGAACAGATAACATTTGTGCCTCCTGAGCATTTTACTGTGATGCAAGGGTTAAATCTTTTAAGTTATATGAAAATAACGATATTCAGTTACCTAACGTTGCTGATTGAATTTCAATTGTAGCTCTGTGCAGTGGCCCATAAACAAAATTACCACTACTCCAGACAAGACATCCAGTCGTAGGTAGTTAGCGCTAACTGCGTGAAACTGGGGTGGTTCGCTAATATTACGTAAATATGAACATAATAGTGGTAACAATAGAAAAAAATGGTTGTATTATTTCATGTAAAGTAGAAAAACAAAGATTACAGGTAGGTGGATTTAAGTCAAGGGCACTGGCAGCAATACTTACTTACTTTCTAAGTCTGGAAGAAATCACACTTTCCCTCTCCAGAATTCATGAACCTTTATGCCTTTTATGATGGCATTTGAAACGTGTTCCTGGCTACAGAATTCGTTCACGTTTTGGCATACTATAACTGAATCCATGAACGACGGCGGGTCGCGCAGGTCCGAGCAGCGTAGAGAGAGGCACAGACGGGGACTGCAGCGTTGCCGGCTGCAAACAACAGCTGCGGTACGCGCATAAAGATGTAGGCGCCAAACAGTTTGTACGCTTGTGTTTAAGGAGTAGCGGGCAACGGTGAAAGGTAATCGGTGGATTTTTATTCAGTTTGCTGCGATTTGTCAGACGGTTAAGCTACCACCACCACCACATGACTACCACTGTGAGATAGTGGGATCGAAAGGAATTAGACTCACAATGTTGTCTGGCACAGCAAGTTGCGATGCGTCGTACCGAGCATCTACGTAGAGGGAAGTACGAATGCTTTCGTCCAATGACAAAATTAAAGTTTATAGATGATTATTTTCGTAAAACACCGAAAAATTGCTGTCATGTGCAGTGCTTAGCAACTTCCAACATGGACACAGTCCACCAGAAATTACATGTTACATAACATTCTGAATGAAATAATTTTAATATCGCAAAAACGTTGTATGAAATATCGGAAAATTTTCCGTCTTTTGCAACTGTGACAAACGTTTTGTTTATATGAGGCACATTTCGTTGCTTTTTCTTTCTTTTTTCTTTTTTTTTGAAGCATCTCGATTAAAACAAAGTTGATGAAGTATACATAGTCAGTGGTGGACTCATAAAAACATAAAGATTAAAATTTATTGAGTGTTAGTGAAATGCAATGCGCCAAAATACGAACTTACTTGAGTGTGTCCAGCACACACAAACACCAGTTATTTGCTAAAATGTAGACCAGCCGAGACAAATGTTGAATATGATCTTACATCCGCAGCGATGCACAAATCTGCGACAGGTAATCAAGTGGCAGTATAGAAGCCAAAATACTGTCCACTGAAGATGCTTCAAAATAAAGCAAAAAGCGGGTGGTATAAATAAAACTCCTATTACTGTCGCAAAAGACAGAATCTACCTCAATATCACTGCTAAAACTGCAACTGCAGAAGCGAAGCTACAGAGAAAGAAAAGACAATTAAATATTGTACGTAGGGCTCACCTTTGGCTGTTTTCACTCGCTGCGACCGCCATCATACTGCAGTCTGTGTCAGCTTGTGACTCGTGTGCTCTTAGAGTAATGACGATGGGATTGAGCATATTGTTAATGAAAATTTCCCACCCCTGGTCCTTCTCCTGTAGCCGTTCTGCGTGCCTAACACATTCAGCGCATGCTGAAGTTGTGCTGTCAAGTGCTTCGTGCAAAAGACTCCCTGTGTCTGCAGTTTTAAATGTCGTGTTTCGTTCTGAGACATTTCCTTTCAGTTTGTGCCCATATGAGCTCTATCGGATTGAACTGGCAATGACACGATGGCAAAAGCAAAACTGTATGTCCATATTCCTGTGCAATACAGTAGATTTTAAACACTTTCACACGAGACTTATGAAGCCCTTCAAGATTTAACAATTCAGCCAGAGTTTGACTGGCAGAGTGTGGAATCTTCTTACTTGCAAGCCACAGCATGATATCTGCTTTTTTTGTACTTTTCGTGCGAGCTTTTTCAACAACTGAGTGGTAACTCGCATTGTCCATAACAATCGCTTGAGGTTGCAGGCAAGTAAGGAAGAAACTGTTTCCTAAATCATAAAGTAAATGCCTCTGAGTTCATTTCAGAATGATAATCACCTGAATTGCTCTTTTCTGCCATGAACACTAATTTGCTTACTGGAATTAATCCGGAAGCGGAACCAGCGTAAAACACAATTATCCGTCCCCTGTACCAACTGGTGCTTTAAATCCACCCGAACCACCACTCACTTTCCAACACGCTTTCCTTGTATGATTCTGGCTTACTCGTGTTTCGTCCAAGTAAAAAATATTCTGATCGCCAGATTTTCTTATTTGAAGAATATTTATTAAAAACTGTGCCCGTGAAGTAACGATATCGCAACGTTCCATTAAAAATGTTAGGCCGTCATTTGGATTTACATATTTGAACCCTATGTCTTTCAGCATTCTTCGCAATTGAGGCAACACTGCCTCCAAATTTATAGTTTCATGAATTTGAAAGTAACTTTTTTAAAAGTAGGAAATTCGCGTGTCTTGTACATATTTAACACAGCTCGCCTTAAAACATCTTTGTCAAAATCGTCTAAATTCGCGAGAGGTTTCCCTGGCGATCTGAAAACTGGGCTTCCACTTGTCTGGACAGATAAAGTACCTCCACTGTCAATCCGCTGAACATTTCTCAAGCTGACGCCACTCGCTTCTGCTGTGCGTTCCTGAGATATGGCAACATCTGTGATTGGTTCACCGTCTTCTGCTTCGCGCTTGAAGTCGTGTATCTTGTAAATTATATCTGTCTCTTGCTTATCGAGAATTTGTCGCTTACCACCACCATCAGTCATGACAAATCGCAACAAACTGAATAAAACTTCACCGAATAACTGCCACAAACACGTTTAACACTCGCACTGGCCAACAGCTGAGTGCTGAGAAAACTACTTAACGTTCACTGGCTGTCGGGGAGACATACGAGAAAGACAGGTCGCGGCGCGTAGGTAACGAGGATAGGCCTGAGCTAGCTAGCTCGTTCGATCAGCTCAGCATACGAAATGCGTTTCTTATCGTGTTAACTCGTAACTGGGTGTTTACGTACTAACGAGCATTGCACATTCTACTGAAATCTGCTTTTATAGTGTCTTACTGATTACCAGTACGACAAAAAAATACACAACTGTGCACTAGCTGCAATTTAAGATGTATGCTCTGCATAAACTGTATAACAGCTCGTTTATAGCATTTAGTTTCTACTGGTTAAAAGTCCTCGTTTCACACAAGATTTATTGCCTCATCCAACCGATAAAGATTTATTGTACCCAGTACAGCCGTAACAATTTATTATTAGGCATATGGACTTACGATCGTTGTAGGACTAATAAACAATAAGACTCCATAACAGCGGATTCCAGTAGAAGATGCAATTCTTTTTTGTACGTAAACACGCAGTTGTGAGTTAACAGGTGGAGAAGCGTAGTTTGTCTTGCTGAATCCTGCCTAATCGCCAAATGTGGGGTTTTAGGAAACCTGCATTCTTGGATCGCTAGACAACAATTCCAGCAAATCTTATTAGTGAGTTTTGTTACGACAAGTACATGACAAAGCTTAACTTTGAGAAATACATAGATTTGTCGCAAGCTAAGGACGACGGGCAATATAATCAATGTCCTTCAGTATAACGATTCCAATACAATGAAGGCTTTTACGGCAGGTTTTCTCATCACTTAACACTTTCGGGCTATGACGACCGTCATAACAAAGACGTCGCATTATTATGCGCGAATGTACAGAGAGGCCATTGAGATTGTCAAACACTGCTACAACTTTAATAGAAAAGATGGAGGCATCAAGTTGGATAAGATATGGATGTCAATTGATAAAGTTGGCAATATCAGAGATCATAGCACAGCCGACGTCACGTGACTGACAGCGGCGCCCTCTGGATGGCTTATATATATACGGCGCTCACTCGTGCTCTCGTTGCAGTTCGCCCATTGTCCTCGAAGGCGAAATGTCAGGGGAGAGTTTTATGTATGGACCACGGCATCTCAGCCCGGAAGTTTTAAGTGATGATTGCAATACAAGTGAAGTAACACAGTGGATTCTTCTGTCCAGGTCGCTGGTCTTGACGCTTCTGTAGAACTTCGCCGCGGCCAGCCGAGCGCCGCGCTTATGTTCTCTTGGCATAGAGGCCTCTGCTGTCGCGTTGTCTTCCTGGAGAGCGTCGGTCAGCGTGCGATTGACTGACGTCTTCTTCACGGCCGTCCCTGCACTGTCATTCCCGATTGGCGTGCCGGCGCTTGACTTTACTCCGGAACATGTCTGCTGAGTTGAGCGAGCGATCGATTCAGGCCTACCTTCGTGACGTAAGCGCCGCAGCCTGTCTTTCTCATGGGCCTCGGGCTGTCGGAGGATGACGTCACGTCGGTTGCGAAGAACGGGCATAAACTCGACTGCCGTCATTCATGGCTCCAAGTAGTGGTAAGACGACTGGACCACACTGCAGCTACACATAACGTCCTCCTCATATCCCCATCAAACCAAATTTGTTCTGCGCCATGAGACACCTGTCCTTAATCTATTAAGGTTTCTTCACAGCACACGAACAATAAGACACAGTATCACGGAGGTAGCTTTGAAGCAGGGAGTTTTCCGTACGATCATTTTGCCAGTGTACCGTGAATATCAGGAATCCGGTAAAACGCCAAATCTCCGACATGGCTGCGGTCGGAAATAGATCCTGCAAGAACGGCACCAACGACGACTGAAAAGAATCGTTCGACGTGACAGAAGTGCAATCTGTCCGCCAACTGCCGCAGATTTCAGTTCTGGGCTATCAACAAGAGTCAGCGTGCGAGCCATGCAACGAAATATCATCGATATG
This sequence comes from Schistocerca piceifrons, assembly GCF_021461385.2. Classification (NCBI taxonomy): domain Eukaryota; kingdom Metazoa; phylum Arthropoda; class Insecta; order Orthoptera; family Acrididae; genus Schistocerca; species Schistocerca piceifrons. The sequence goes on along the minus strand of NC_060142.1, from coordinate 56,332,867 downwards.
GATTTTCGGAGCAGAAGGCCCACTAGTGTATCCTTGATGACTGCATGACAGAAAGATGTAAGCCTCGCCTGGGCCCGAAACACCGACAGCGGACTGTTGATCACTGGAAACATGTTGCCTGATCGGACGAGTCTCGTTTCAAATTGCACCGAGTGGATGGACGTGAACCGGTATGGAGACAACCTCATGAATCCATGGATCCTGCATGTCAGCAGGGGACTGTTCAAGCTGGTGGAGGCTCTGTAATGGTGTGGGGTGTGTGGAGTTGTAGTATTATGAAACCCGTGATACGTCTAGATACGACTCTAACAAGTGATAGGTACGTAAGCATCCTGTCTGATCATCCATTCACGTCCATTCTGCATTCCAGCTGACTTGGGGAATTCCAGCAGGACAATACGACATCCCAGACGTACAGAATTGCTGCAGAGTGGCTCCAGGAAAACTCTTCTGAGTTTAAACACTTCCGCTGGCCACCAAATGAACATTGTTGAGCATATCTGGGATGCGTTGCACCTTGCTGTTCGGAAGAGGTCTCCACCCCATCGTACTCTTACGGATTTATTGACAGGCCTGCAGGATTCATGGTGTCAGTTCCCTCCAGCACTACTTCAGACATTAGTCGAGAACATGCCACGTAGTGTTTCGGCGCTTCTGCGTGCTCGCGGGGGCCCTACACGTGTTAGGCAGGTGTACCAGTTTCTTTCGCTCTTCAATGTATATTCCCGTTCAGGTCAGACGTTTTACTTGAAAGTGGCTTGCCTGGTATCGGCAGATAAATATGGACATTGCAGTGTCTGTGTTTTCTGATTACGATGCGTCGTAATGAGAATAACAGAGGCACTGCAATATCGTCTGCACTTAATAAAATAGTCGTATCATTGTGTTAGGGAATTTATATAGGTGATATAAACGCGAGATCGGACTGAAATTCTTCGAATCCTTAGGTTGTTTCCCTGGCTTGAGAATAGCTACGACCTGCGAGATCTTTTTTTTCATAGCATCGGTAAATCGGCGTATTAAACAAGTTTATTAATTAATTTAACCAACCACTTTATAGCCTGCGGCGCATAAATCTTCAGCTACTCTGTTCTTACATCGTTTGGGTCTGCAGCTCTGTTACTTTTCATTTATTTTATATCGCTTACCATCTCTGTTGTTGTCAAAAGTATCATAAAAAATTTATCTTCCTCAGTGCATCGTGATAACTTCTTTGTTTGGTAGCTCTTCTCTGTTTCATTATTCTTAAGTAGTTTGTGAGCTATTTAATTCAGCAGTAATAAGATGACTTCAAATTCTTCTGGTGCCTTTTTAGGGAAATTTGTTTAGATTTTTATCTAGTTTCCATGCAATTCTGCTATTCTGAACCTTTGTAAGTAGGCTGTTTAGGTTCTCTTATTGGTAACGCCACGTAGCGCTCTGTATGAAAAATGACTGGCTGTGCAATGTGCAGTCTGTGGCTAGTTTGCATTGTTGTCTGCCATTGTAGCGTTGGGCAGTTGGCTGTTAACAGCGTGTAGCGTTGTGCAGTTGGAGGTGAGCCGCCAGCAGTGGTGGATGTGGGGAGAGAGGTGGCGGAGTTTTGAAATTTGTAAGACTGGTTGTCATGAACTGCTATACATATTATGACTATTAAGGTAAATACATCATTTGTTCTCTATCAAAATCTTTCATTTGCTAACTATGCCTATCAGTAGTTAGTGCCTTCCGTAGTTTGAATCTTTTATTTAGCTGGCAGTAGTGGCGCTCGCTGTATTGCAGTAGTTCGAGTAACCAAGATTTTTGTGAGGTAAGCGATTTGTGAAACGCATAGGTTAATGTTAGTCAGGGCCATTTTTTTTGTAGGGATTTTTGAAACTCAGATTGCGTTGCGCTAAAAAATATTGTGTGTCAGTTTAAGCACAGTCTTGTATAGTTTTTCTAGGGGGACGTTTCATATGTCGACCCTTAGCTGAGGATACCTCACTGGAATCTTCTGATTTTTTTCTTGTAGTTTGTGTAATTAGTGTAGATTTTGTTTATTGCTAGCGCGTAATTGTAGAGAGAATCTCCTTTATAGTTGCAGTCTTTCATTGTTGTACAGTAAAACAGGTGTGGCACGCATCTAAATTTGCACCAAGTATTTCGCAGCTTGCAATGAACTATTAACTATTAACAATTAACTATTATTTTCAGCGCTATGTTAATGTGTTCTCTTATTTTCTGTGTTATCGTGTGAAATATTGTGACAATAATGGCGTGTGAAAAACGTAACACTAGGCTCCAAAGTAAACAGAGAAATAATAGTGACGACGAGCGTAGCTTACCAGCACCGCTGTGTAATGAATTAACATACGTTCGAAGTAGTAATTTGGTAACTGTGCATAGGGAAATGGAGCGGGCGGCAAATAATGGTGTAGACAGTGAAACAGGTAGTGAACCGGGAAGCATTATCGATCGATCGGTCGGCAACAGCTCGCCTCAGGAATCGGGAATGACAGAATACAATATTGCAAATACTGTAGACTCAGGTTTTGGGCCCTCACCGTTTTCTCAAATGAGTCAAGACACATTTTCCGCTTGTCAAAATGTGAATGTTGCACTGAGGAACATGTTTCAGATACCAGTGCATTGTTATTACAATTAATGCAACAAATGGGACAAAAGATTCAAAAGTTAGACACAATGGAACAAAATCAGAGACAAACACAGCAAAAGCTTCAAAAGTTAGACACAATGGAACTAAATCTTCAAAAGTTAGACACAATGGAACAACACCACAGACTGCACACAGCACAGCCAGTCATTTTTCATACAGAGTGCTACGTGGCGTTACCAATAAGAAAATCTAAACAGCCTACTTACACCTTATCTACATCAGCTGAAAGATATAAAAAAATTTCCCTTCTGACTTCTGCAATAGATGTCAACTGCACCTGCTTGAATGGTGTATTTAGCTAGTGGGTGTCTTTCGTATTTATCTTGATAGAACTTAAGTAGGCTAATTAAGTCTTGGTATGTGTTGCGTTCTGCAACCACGAGATAAGGATTTCCGAGAGATCTTTTTCACTCGTATTATGAAGGGTTCATACGATTTTGGAGTTGCTTCAAGTTTTGCAACTTCATTGCCCAATACTTTTGAGAAACTTTCCGAGGATGCCTTTTTGAAGCTGAATCGTCGTTTAAAAGGATTTTCTTCTGGGTTGGTAATTGCAACTACTGCACACGTTATGGGATTATGCTGTGTTTTTGGTATCGCTTCCTCGACTGTTCATACAACATGTTGAGCTACTTGGCAACTGATGGAAACATTATCTGGATTACAGTCCTTGTGCCATATTCCCCTTTGAAAAAAAATTGCCTCATGTTAGGGTCGTGTATGAGATTAAGGCCTTCCCTTTATACTTAGATTTCCAGCTCAACTTCGTTCTCGTCTGTATGAAGTTCCTGCGTTTATCAGAACTAAAAGCGCCATTAGATGGTTTCCAGACTGGCGTTACCACGAAGGTCTCTAGTTCTGTTGTTAGGAATTCTATGATGCCCCTGCATGTCAGATATGGTGCAGAATCGCGGTTCGTCACCGATGACAAACGGCGCCAATCATCGGCAGTCAGTGCTTCCAAGTATCGACACCACTTCAAAAGCAGCTGTTTGTGTTGTGGTATTAACGGCAGTCTATGCATTGGAGGTAATACCCTAGTTCCGCTGCTGCCTAGCCTCCGATCAACGGAGGTGTGGAATAAAACAGAATGTTGTAGCGTCACCATTGCTTGTTCTCGGATGGGAGGCGGGGATTACGGTGTGCTTGTCGTACAATACGGTGATCCTGCCTTGGTCGTGACCGACTGGAACCTTGGCGGGGAAAATCCCTGCCTCCGCGTTTCCATGCATTTCAAAACCGGGCAACTGCAAAGTCCGAAAGCCCTACGAACCTGGACGCTGCATGATTCGACCAGCCGGACAAATGGAAGGGCACAGTGAGCTCCCTTTCAAACTCTGTTGGTTGGTGGCGACACTGTATCGCACGAGTATGCGGTATCTCCGTGTCCTTCAGTGACCTCTCAGGTCTGACGCTGTTCACATCCCTTACACACCTTACCAAGCCTGGTAACAATACTGAACCGGAACGACACTAATGCACTCTGGTGGCCGTTCTGCCTGTCCCAGAGCATTGCAACTCTGATTATCTACATATGCGCCGGGAGTGTGTATGTGTAGAAAGTTATACTATGTGATCAAAAGTATCCGGACACCTGGCTGAAAATGACTTACAAGTTCATGGCGCCCTCCATCGGTAATGCTGGAATTCAATACGGTGTTGGCCCACCCTTAGCCTTGGTGACAGCTTCCACTCTCGCAGGCATACGTTCAATGAGATGCTGCAAGGATTCTTAGGGAATGGCAGCCCATTCTTCACGGGATGCTGCACTGAGGAGAGGTACTGATGTCGGTCGGTGAGGACTGGCATGAAGCCGGCGTTCCAAAACATCTCAGAGCTGTTCTATAGGATTCAGGTCAGGACTCTGCGCAGGCCAGTTCATCACAGGCCGTGCATTATGAACAGCTGCTCGATCGTGCAGAAAGATGCAATCGCCATCGCCGAATTCCCCTTCAACAGTGGGAAGCAAGAAGGTACTTAAAACATCAATGTAGGCCTGTGCTGCGATAGTGCCACGCAAAACAACAAGGCGTGCAAGCCCTCTCCATGAAAAACATGTCCACACCATAACACCACCGCCTCCGAATTTTACTGTTGGCACTACACACGCTGGCAGATGACGTTCGCCGGGCATTCGCCACACACGCCCTGCCATGGGATCGCCACATTGTGTACTGTGATTCGTCACTCTACACAATGTTTTTACACTGTTCAGTCGTCCAATGTTTACGCTCCTTACACCAAGCGAGGCGTCGTTTGGCATTTACTGACGTGATGTTTGGCTTGTGAGCAGCCACTAGACCATGAAATCCTAGTTTTCTCCCCTGTCATAGTACTTGCTGTGGATCTTGATGCAGTTTCGAATTCCTGTGTGATGGTCTGAATAGATGTCTGCCTACTACACATTATGACCATCCTCAACCGTCGGCGGTCTCCGTCAGTCAACAGACGAGGTCGGCCTGTACGCTTTTGTGCTGTACGTGTTCCTTCACGTTTCCACTTCACTATCACATCGGGAACAGCGGACCTGGGGATGTTTAGGAGTGTGGAAATCTCGCGTACAGACGTATGACACAAGTGACACCCAATCACCTGACCACGTTCAAAGTCCGTGAGTTCCGCGGAGCGCCCCATTCTGCTCTCTCATGATTTTAGAATGACCACTAAGGCTGCTGATGCGGAGTACCTGGCAGTATGTGGCAGCACAATGCACCTAATATGGAAAACGTGTGTTTTTGGGGGTGCCCAGATACATTGGATCACATAGTGTACATTGAGATCCTACCGTGTCTTCTGGGTGCTTGACCCATCTTTCTATTTCTTTTTTTTTTTTTTTTTAATTTCGGAGGAATGCGTAAGTAGTAATGAACGGAATGGAATATACCCCACAAACCGTTTTCAGTATCCTTATACAGACACACTTGACAATGTTACCGACACAAGGACATGAGCAGTAGATCTTAGGAACTTTTTCTCTACTAATGCATAAGTTTACTTCTGACTACTTTATTGTCGTTGTATAATCTTTCAAATTTTAAAATTTGAAAGTGTTTTTAAATGTTTGTATTGAGTGTAGCGTATTACTAAGTGAAATTTACACTATAAATAGTGCAGATACGAACAGAATTGAAGCTTTTGAAAACCTCTTGTAACAGAAGGAAGCTGAAGGTTACATTGATAGATCGGGTAACTGTTGAAGAGGTACTGAGTAGAATCAGGGTAACAACATTTAACGATCTAATGATTTTTCTGACGTTTCGCCAGCACGAGTGGCTGGCATTGTCAAAGCTTCACCCTCCATTGCCGGTGGTGAAGCTTTGACAATGCCAGCCACTCGTGCTGGCGAAACGTCAGAAAAATCATTAGATGAACGTCGGCCGAAGAACCCGAGACAGAAGCCAATAGGCAGTTTGTCAACAAGTGGCCACGAAAGCATTAACAATTTTGAACATTTAACGATGTTAACAATTTGTGACACGCAGTAAGAATGTATGTTCTGTTGTCTTTACAGCAATTTTTGTATGTGAACATTATTTAATATGTAATTTTTTTCTGTCACTTTTGTATAAAAATAATGCCAATTTGTATTAGACTTGCCTGTTTTTTTTTTACCATTGAGAAATTCTGTACTAAATAGAATTGTTATTTTACATTAAAGAGTAGAAATAATACAAATTCATTCTAATACTAAAGTAAGCGTAATAAATATTAACACCATACATTTATGGTGTTTGTTTTATTAAAATATACACTATTATGAAGGATATTTATCAAAGTTTTTTACTTTAAACTAGTACAATTAAGAACTACTTACTATCTTGTCGCAGCAGCTGCTCAGCTATTCCCCCCCCCCCCCCCCCCCAATGCTATGTACTTTAAATTACTGTCTCTGTACTCCTCCAGATCTGTATTCCACAGCAGTGGAGGGGTTTTGGCGGCTTCGCTTAACTACGCCATAACAAATAACAATAACAACCAGAAAACTAGCAATACAGCTTCTTGTCGTAACGAGTTACAACTGCGCGACAGGATGGGGTGTGGTCATGCGCGTGACAGAGCAGAGGGCCAGTGCGCATGCGCAAGGGGGCGTCGATAGATGTTTTGAAAAGATCGGTCTCGGAGTGATCCCGCAGATTCGTCTGTCGACGTCTGTCGCGCCTGTGAGGCTCTGCGAGGTCGGTGTGAGTTACACTATTTGAAATTATGGAAACAGATCTGTTGAAAAATTTCTCACGTGACTGCAGGGTGTGACAGCATTGTGAAACGAGTTTTCGGGTGTCGATCGGTCGCCGCGTCTTGCTCTGCCATGAGGAGTCTTGCTGCCGCGGTATGGAGGGGCCATTTGAAATGCAATGTGTAAAGTTTTGACGTTCCTTTACGTCTTATTCCCTTCTGTCAAGCGTGTATCGACCTTAATTCGAGTTTTTGTATCACGCATAGTTTCTCATAAACTCACTTCCGCCGTTCAGTAATGGACGAAGCGAACTGATGCTCTATTGAGATTCCGTCTGGTGTAACCTACCTCCATTTGACGTTGACGTTCCCTTACTTCCCGTTCAGTTGACGTATTGTGTGATTCGACATCTTACATCTTACGCCCGTATTAAACTGTACAAGATCTTTGAAAAGATCTCTTATCAAAGATGTTTGGTCAAATTTTTGACTGTGTATTACGAAAGCTTGTATCAATGATATATTTTATCAAAGTCCTTTAATAAAAGTTCGAGCGACGGCCTGACTTGGAGTAAAGTTCGCCATTTTAATTTGTATATGTGTCGCTTCGCTTGTTGTACTGCCTTTAACCTACACAATGCATCTAATTATATTTAGTGCGTGGCTACCACAACAGTTATCATTGCAAAGCATGAAGAATACGAAATTCTTCGTAACACAAAGCCATAATAAACGGTTAGATTCTTAAGAAGAAATAGCTTCACCTGCCAGCCGCATTCGAAGTGGCTGCACTGTGAATGAAGTTTAGCTTACTTATAGAAAGAGAGGAAGCAGATGGAAATGTGAAAGGCCCCACTTTCGTCAACCTAACGTTCATAAATTCCTCCGCAAGTGATTTACATAATTGCATCACATGTTTCGGAACAGTGCCTGAAATGGTACAGTGAGGGATTCGAGCACTATATTGTAAGCTGGAACAGCTTTCGCTTGTTGCGAAAAATCTTAACCTAAGCATGAGACGAGCTCTAGGAGAAACAGCATTCATGATTTCAATAATGAAGGATTGCACCAGTTACTTATTTTTTCACGGTTTTTCACAATGATTGGCGAAAATTTATTCTCATTATCAGGTAAACAATCTTGCAAGGGTATTTTACGTGATGTTTCGGAAAATCGGGCAAAAGAACTGTCTGATTGAAGTAAACCATAAAAACAACTGCAGGACGATAGATGCAGAACTACACACATACCCACACCGCATAAAATACCTATTTAAATTGTTTCTCGTGATAATGATAAATTCTCGAAACGTATTAAGCATGAAAAAATACGTAACTAGTGCAGCATTTCATTATTTAAATCATGAATGACACTTGCAGGCTGTCAAAAACATCGAGTATGATGAATGAAATTAAGAAATGGAATTTCTTGAATGAGTATCGCGTAAGCCGATATGAGGGGCAGGATGTGGAAGCAGATGGAAATGTGAAAGGCCCAATATTGTCAAACTGGACATAAGTGAAACAAATCTGTTTATTTGTACTGTAAATAACCTAACGTTCATCAATTCCTTCGCAAGTGATCTACATAATTGCATCACATGTTTTCGGAACAGTACCTGGAATGGTACAGTGAGGGATTCGAGCGCTATATTGCAAGCTGGAATAGCTTTCGCTTGTTGCGAAAAATCTTAACCTAAGCATGGGACTAGCTGAAACGGCATTCATGATTCAAATAATGAAAGATTGCACCAGTTACTTATTTTTTTTTTTTTTACGGTTTTTCACAATGTTTGGCGAAAATTTATTCTCATTATCAGGCAAACATACTTACAAGGGTATTTTACGTGATGTTTCGTAAAATCGGACAAAAGAAATGTCCCATTGAAGTAAACCATAAAAACAACTGCAGGGCAATAGATGCAGAACAACTTACATACCCACACCACATAAAATACCTATGTAAATAGTTGCTCCTGATAATGATAAATTCTCGAAACGTATTATATTAAGCATGAAAAAATAGGTAACTTGTGCAGCATTTCACTATTTAAATCATTAATGACACAGTTGCAGGCTGTCAAAAAACATCGAGTATGATGGATGAAATAAAGAAATGGCATTTCTTGAATGAGTTCAAATGCTCAAATATGTGTGAAATGTTATGGGACTTAACTGCTAAGGTCATCAGTCCCTGAGCTTACACACAACTTAACCTAATTTATCCTAAGGACAAACCCATGCCCGAGGGAGGACTCGAACCTCCGCCGGGACCAGCCGCACAGTCCATGACTGCAACGCCGTAGACCGCTCGGGTAATCCCACGCGGCTCTTGAATGAGTATCGCGTAAGCCAATATGAGGGGCTATTGTCATGAATACAAACTGAAGTGTTTGATCGCCAATTATCAAATAATTTTCGTTGTCGTTTATGTTCTCGCACTGTGACTCACGAAGGAAATTCTGGTGAATATTTCTAGCATCTCTTCTTGCTATCCAAGGTTTCACCCACCAGCGTTTACTTTTTTGTTTTTGTTTTTTTTTTTTTTTGTGTAAAGAAATTCTCGCAACACCAACGTATGCTGTTGCACACGCAGTTAACTGTTCGGTGTCCCTTCCCGAGCAACTATGTTGAAAATTTTACGATAGTGTAATAGCTTCAGTGAAGCAGTTTGGTCAAAGAGGTTTCACGAAATCTTTGATTCAAATGGTACAGATGGCTCTGAGCACTATGGGACAAAACATCTGAGATCATCAGTCCCCTAGTACTTAGAACTACTTAAACCTAACTAGCCTAAGGACAACACACACACATCCATGCCCGAGGCAGGATTCGAACCTGCGACCGTAGCGGTCGCGCGGTTCCAGACTGAAGCCCCTAGAACCGCTCGGCCACACAGGCCGGTGAAATCTTTGACAAAGATCTTTTACAGTGTAATATCGACGTTCGTAATCGTGCCGTTGCCAGCAATTTTTAAGACGACTAGTGCGCCTCTTGTGCACCCCTGCGCAAGCCGCCTGCCGGGCGCCGCCAGTGCCGCCACACTGCGCGCCACAAAAACCCGGCTGAGCCGTGAGCGTCAGCTCGGCGGGTTGGCAGCCGTGCGGCGGTAATGTCTTAATCTCGGCCGGGCTGGTCCCCGCCCCCAGCACGGCGTCTATACTTTACGATGCCCCCTCTAACCTCTCCCCCCTCCCACCCCCCCCCACCCCTAGAAAACACGCCGCCTGGCGGGCGCCTTCCTTTTATTTCTTCCTGCCGTAATTCCTCCCTACAACGGCGCACGTCGTCACCTTTGTTTTCGGCGATTTTGATTACCTGGCGTCCCATAAACTGCGGAGTATTAGCGCTCTTCCGTGGCCGAACATAAATTACACTGCACGCTTACGGCACATGAGCCCGTAACCTCAGAGGCTACAGTGGGGTTGCAGTTTGTTCCCCGCGTTATAAAGTTCGCTGGTGCATAAGCGTCCGCGAGGAGGGGAAGGAAAGGGGAGGGGGAAGCAGCTGCAATTACTCCCAAGTGGTATCTGAGGTTCAGACTTCTATTCATTACAGGTTTCTCTCGAATTTGTAGCAGTCATTGTCGAAGAGCATGTTTAGCATTGCTGACGGCGACAAGAAACACCGTTAGCAATCACTGTATATCTTGTGTTTTCTTAGCTGTCACACCGTTCACACGAAAACAGCCGATTCCTTGGCGCGGCTGCTGTTTCGGCGCTCATCTGTAGTTACGGTGGTACGAACCTGCCAAAATAAAGTGTTCGGTGTCTGTCATTTG